>NC_081443.1:6386598-6430469 GCF_007210705.1 Tigriopus californicus
ACACGTGATTCCAGGTATCCAGGCATTCTAATGTTTCACAAAGTTGACAACATGTACGCGGAAGGTTGATTCCAAGGCAAGTTTGTCGGAAAGTGGCCATTCACGCGGATAACTTGTTCGTCGCACAATCATTGGCAATGTGTCCCTGTCAAAGTTTAAATCACTCGCTCAACTTCTTTGGGCCATTTTCAAAACTAAGGCCTTCACAGTGGAGCTCATGTAACGAGTGAAGCTCGTCGCATGAAAATGACACATGGGGTCGGGTAAACACGTCGCTTATATTACTTGACACCAATGTCAAGAAGTCGCATTCATGTGTCGTTGATCTTGAGATCGATAGTAGATGTCAATGTTTTTGTCTGTTCTTTTGTTAAGAATACTGCAGAAGGGGGAAAAAAACTGATTTCACCGGACTGGCCAAAAAGCCGTGTTTTTGGATCCCCCCACTGCATTTAGTTGCCCGAATTGCTCGAGTTTGAGTTTAATATAAGATTCATTTATGTATATCATTATTCATAAAATTGAGCAAAATTGAAATTAGCTAATATCATAGATTATCATTACGCGCTTTCTCAACGGCGTGAAGAAATCATGAACGACTGGAACGTAGACGGGAGGCTAAGGTTGAGTATTAGCATTTCGATGTCGAATGGATGCATTGTATTCGTTTTCAAATGTGACTTGTCCCTGGAGGCTGCAATCACGTTTCCCAGTTTTTAGCTCGATGGAACCATTGAGTCAAAATTTATGCCCATTTAGCCCAGTTTTTTTAAAGCGAAGGAGTGAATCTTAGATCAATAAAAGGTTGTACTACACTACATAAGTTGGATCTTTTCTCGATCTAAGATTGGCACATTAGTTTTAAAAATCTGGGCTTCGTACTCAACACACAATGAAAGGGCTAGCCCTTTTGTGGTAGTAGATTGCCAGAAGAGAGCTAAAGCATTCATTCTTTCATGTGCTGCACTATGAGAGGACATAACTTTTGACCCATTTGTTTGATGAAGCTGAAATTTGAAATACGAGATCATGGTGAACTGGGATCAGTTTTATTCTAAGAAGAATGCAATGCCTTGTTTCAAATCCGAGAACTTTGTTAATTCTCGACCTTAGCCTCTTGGTTCATATTCCAGACGTTCATGAAGAAACGTAATCATTGAAATAGATGATTATAATTCTTCTATTTTATAACGCTCACTCAAACGTTTTATGATGTTTGGCCTACCGACGAATTTGAGCTTGCAGACCGAACTGACCCTTAAACGTAAAGGTGGTATTCAACAGAGGATTAGCTAAAAATGTCTTCTAGAGTTTTTCTACCAAAATAACCCAGTGGATTGGCCTAACTATTCATCTTTATTGGGGAGAAGGGTAGGGTTCGTGACCAGAAGTATCAAGAAAAGTTGGTATTGAAATTGGATTCCACTTCGATGTCTGCATTGTAATCCGAACTTGGCCAAAGAATGAAGTCAACTACGTTGAGGGGCAGGAGGAATTTGAGCTCGTCTCCTCTGCTTCGTTCATTGATCGCTCCACTCTTTTATTACAATGTATGCACCTAATCTACCTCTTTGTGGCTCAATAATGAATTCTCAGATAATTTTAAAGGCTTCAATTAACATACCCCTCCATTTGTGTCTCTTTCAGTTATAACACGAACGTGTTCAGCTCGAAACGCGAGCGAACCTACGAGATGCTCCTCCAAGATATGTACGACCAATACATTCTGGCCCCCATGGACGACACCAAAGGCAGTATGGGCGGATATTCTGGGACAGGTGATACCACTGCTACTCAAATGATAGGAACATCGGGATTTCGAAAGAAGGAAATCGATACCAAGATGGTGAGAGAAATCACAATGTCAGCCTAAGAACTCTGATTGGGAAGGATCAAATCACAGTGACAAATTATAGGATTGAAATTGATATGGGGTCGAAATTACTCAAACCTGAAATAGAGGATTTGAGATTTTAGTTGAATATACAGGTTGAAATCCAAGGTTAACCAAGATTGTGAAGGAGGTCCATTATGAATTTTGTATGTGTGATTACGTCCCTTGTCCGTAGGTACGGGTATGTCGGGTAGATTTGTGCCTTAAAAGGTGAGGTCAAAATTTAGAGGCTCGATTTGAATTAGGTCACCACAAATGAACACCTTGCAACGTATTGACCTTTGGATAAGTGACCGTAGTAATGTCCAACCAATCAGCTCTTTTTCTCTATAGCATGCCCTCATTAAACTGTGGTTAGATTCGAAGAAAGTGCAAGAACATGGAGCGTCTCTAGTAGGTTACAATACTATCGTCGTCATCGAGGTTCCTCTTTCATTCGTTTTCCTTCGCCAAGATATTCTTTCCTAGGTCCCTTGGCTAGGATCCCCTTCCCGTTCATGTGAGGAAATCAAGAGAAGGAGGAGGAAGCTAACATTTTATGGATATTGCCCCGGCGTCTAATCTTCTTTCGTCATGTTCGCGCTTGGCTCGCAACTCTGCCTACATAGAGTGTGCTCAAATCTAAGGGCCGTAACTTTGAAAGTAAATGGGCCTCAGGCTATGCCAAGACCATTCAGTACTACTGCTCTGCTGGCAAGTCAGCCTAGCACCCCAAAAAAATATCGCTCACACATGGGATTCTCTTGGAAAGGAACAAGGCTCTAGACTGCGCAGTGTGCACACTTGTTAATCGTTTCTTGGGAAAACGATTATTTCTATCATTTCTAGATTGCATTAGTGGAGCCTTTGCATGAGTCAGTCGGACGATGAACTGAAACGACTTTGAAGCCTACTTTTCATTTTCAGGACAAGTTTGTGAAGGTTGGTCAGACTTTGAAGTTGGAATCTGCTCTCAAAGGCGAGATCTCCTCTTCCGTGGTAGCGCCTCGTCCAAGCAAATCGCTGTGGGAACCCCTCTGTATATTTCCCAATTTCGAACACGACGTCATTTGTGGAGATTCATGGATGAACTCGAACCTGCTTCTTGGAACTACAGATGGAGTGTTTCTGATTGTTCATAACAGACCACCGGTGAGTGATTGAGTGAGTGCGTGAGTGGGTTTAGGTACGTCTAGATGAGGAGTGACTGAGTGACTGAGTCTCAAGCTCTGCACCATACAAGATGTAAAAGAACTTTCCTAGCCTTTTTATTACTCTGGGCACGTTTCAAACACACAAACTAACATTGCGCAGACGAACAGCTAGTATGTTTCGGGCCTTGATTTTGAGTAAACAATACCGTAGCTAGTGCCCAAGTCTAGAGCACGCACTAGTTTGTCAAATCCAGTCTATCATCTAAAAAGCTGGGTATTTTCTCACAAAAGTAAGGGGGGACTAAATGAGCGGGGGAATGTTGTGGAAACGGTGAACCAGTTATTAAAACTATTTGGTACTAATGCCTCGACGTGGGCCCTTTAAGAACACTGGACCGCGAACAAGTCCGGAGCTGTAAACGATGGTACGATGGAGCCAGTAGTAATGGGTATTTCGTGGTTGGTTTTAGACGGATAGAAGAGGAACCTGAACGAGGTCTGGGGAATGCCATGTTGAATCCTGCTTTTAAATCATTGAAAGGCGGAAAAAGCACGAATTTCAAAGGCTTTCAAAGCATCTACATTGGCAGCTGAGAGCTAACAAAGAAAGAAGTTTCTTGAAACTCTCAGGGCTTTTTGAAGCCTAGACAATTTTTCTTGGTAAGTAAGAAACGAAGTTCCAAGGATCAAGTCGAGAGGACATTTTGTGACAGATTGGTCAAGGTCAGACCCAACTCACGCATGAGTGCTCCACCGGAAAGATGCAAGTCATCTTTCCAAACAGAAACATAATATTCAGTCTAGCTTGAGAAACGAGTCGTTTGCTTTGTTTTAAAGTGGCTCTGAATTTTGGTTTGCTTGATCTGTTTGCAGGTTTTGCTATTCGACCGCTCGCTGGGAACAGTGGCCCAAATCAACGTGATCGAGCCTTACGGCATCCTTTTGTTTCGAACTGAGCGAGGCCAGCAACGCGGAGATGAAGGCAGCACTCGAATCTATGTCTTCCGTTTGTCAGACTTGGAGAAAGAATTTCTCCTCGAAGATGACTTCCTCAATAACGAGGACCTGAACTTACCCACGTGGACGCCCAAGTCCAAAAGCGAGTTGAAGGAGAACGGCATCGAATGCAGTAAAGGCTGCTCAGTCTACTCGGTCTCCCGTAAAGAGAGCTCGCGTTCCTCGGGTCTGAAAGTGGCCTTTGCAGTGGGCAAAAAGGTAATGGTGATGCGCTGGATTCATCAAGAAGAGTGGATCTCCATGAACAACGACACTGCCGAGGGTTTTGTTGTTGAATCGGAATTACATGCCACTGAGGCACCTGTGATATCATTGACCCTCCTCGAGCCAAGCCCTGGGGCTCAAGCCAACGCAAACGGAGGGGAACACGAGGATAATGGGGGCATCCTGGTTGGAACTCGGCATCATTTCGAGGTCCTGCGTCCAAATGGGGCAACACCGTCAAAGCTACTCGCCTTCGCCCACGGATCCGATGGTGCTGTCTCGGCAGTTGAGGTACACAACCATATCTATCAACTATCCAATAATGGAAATAGGGTTAGTGCGTGCGTTTTAGTTGTAAGGCAATCTAATCCAGGCTAAGCTCATAAATATGAATGAAAGGTCTCTTCAGCCTCTCTTTGAAGGCTTTCCCTTCCCCCAAACGTCCAAGCTCACTCACCAAACGGTATGTGAATGCACCAGATATTTACTACTACTGGTATGACCGTTCCGTTACGAGAAATTTACATAGACAAGCAATGGATGAACTAAATTTCCCTAAAGCCCAGATAATCGAGGGGCCTGGAGAGTCAAAAGCATATTCGATAAATCAAATGGCCTTCATCGAAGCAGATCATTAAGCGACATTCGATGGTCCAATGAAGCCTAACGTCATGCAGAGCAAAGCCATTACGTACACGAGGATGAGGTTAATGTAATGAGCACATCAAGCGAAAACTCCTACCGAGAAAATAGGACAAGGGTCCTCCCATTTAGTACAGTTCAGCAATGAGCACATCAAGCGAAAACTCCTACCGAGAAAATAGGACAAGGGTCCTCCCATTTAGTACAGTTCAGCATCAAAATCAGAACACGAGCTACGCTTGAGGTTTCATCATGTATTTACCTTACCCAACTGAATAAACTTCTTCAAGTTTGGGATGTTACCAATCTGGTCTGCGCATGTACATTCGTTACAAACAGTCGGGTTTTTTTAGGCCATGAATGTGTGCTTCCCCACCCTAGAGATTGGCTCCCATTGCTTCTGAGGAAAGCCAATAGAGATAGCTATAACCGTTTGTTATTTACCAAGCAGGCAGTTGGTTGGTTCCAAGGCAAGAAAGTCTGTAATTTGAACCAACTGGGTTCTAGTAGATGGACGACTAGAGCAAAGAAACATGCTTGTCGTCTTACTTGGTCCACTATAGGAAACTAATGGCCGGGAAATATGCGAATGAAACGCAAAGGCAGCCAGACCCACCACATGAGGTGAGGATGAGTCCCTTTCGAGGGCCTTTCAGACTGAATCTAGGTCAAGGGGGGATGTTTCCTTCGATCCCATGCCAAGAATACATTACGATACATCCTACAACTAGTCCACATGACCCGAAAGAGCTGAGACCCGGGACCAAGTGCAGAAATCGTGAAAAAATGTATTGGATCGCGCCACTTGGGCACAAAACCATTGTGGTGCCTCTTTTCCGGTCCATATATAGTCTCTCCTTCTCCACTTTTCCAACTACAGCCTTCCCACAATAAGCAATACTTCAATGGAGCGTGAAGAGCCTTGGAAAATAAGCAGTCATGGGCAAACCCCGCCATCTTTCAGGCTCCCTCTCAGACACTCAATGAGAAGTGAATCAATCCCCACGTTCTCACTGTGCTGGTCCCTCCAAACCAAGGGTGATATGTTTTTCTCGATCCAAGGGGGAAAACAAAGTTGAGGTACAAAAACACGCAACCCGTTAGGCGTCCATGTACGCACTCGCTGTACGTTCGACCAAGAACTTTGCCGTTCTTGGTCGTTTCAGCCCTTCAACACTAGGATGGATAATTGCTTCAAGTAATCTGCCAATTGGATGTAACCAGTGAGAACCTCAACGATAGGCCGTTAATTCAGATTTACGGCCGGCGTTTTCGGGGAGAAAGGTCCAAAGTGTGATAAGACTATCCCACATGGTATTGGGTTGCTTCGAGTTAGCGGGAGAGGAGGAAAGATCAAGCCCTTTGCTGTTTTTTTGCTAAGCAGCGATTGAGTGAATGAAGTGAGTAAGTAATCCCAAGTTTGGTTATAAAATGCTTTGATTCTACCCTTTCCTTACCAAACCACGATCTTGATATGAAAGTAGGTTGTGTTTGTGTTTTCTGAGTTCTGAGTTGAGGAGGGAAATTGAGAACCACGATCTCATTTGGAAAAGGGTCACAAGCTGGTTAGTACGGAGGGCTCGAGGAAATGCATCAGTGATCTTTCGCAAGATTATTCTCTTTCTTATTCCATTTTAGATCCAAGAGGACGAGGATCAAGAGTTAGAGGTTCTCTTGACTTACAACTGTTGTTCGCATCTTCAAAAGATCCCTAGTTTGTCGTCATCTAGCCCACCCGGAGGGGGCAAATCCTCATCCACCAGCCAAATCACAGTGGACTGGAGCTTCATTCCCAGCCATGTGGTGTTTGTATTTCCATATATTCTGGCTTTGACCACGGACACCATCGAATTTCGCTCTGCCGTCAACGGAGCTCTCTTACAGACTATTCATTTGCCTGACCTGGCACTGATTTCTTTCAAGGTATGCATCTATTCCTCGGACAGAGATCTCTCCTCACATTAGTTGAATTACAGCATGCCAGAGCCTCAGCTTGTGCTTTTGTAATGGTAAGGTGATGAGGCCTCTGTGGTTCTGGAGGGGAAAGTAATGCGTATTTGACTCAGCATGGGCATAACACATCTGGCCTTGATGAGACTCACGATGAGGAGGGGTTTGTGGACAATGGAAGCACCTACCAATCTGTCGAATTAACGAACAGGATGGCTTACTAGTCACATGAAAACAAAACATACAGTAGGATTTCGGGAAGGCAGAGTTTTGAATTGGATCTTCGTTTGATACAGATTAGAATCTAATTATTAATAGAGATAGAAATATAACAAGGTGCAAATATGGAGGGAAAAAAGTACAAATGAAATTGCACTAAAGCAGGCAAACACTGCAAAATATTGGAGTTCACGGCATTCTTGTTATATTGTTTCAAAATTGGCGATAAAAACAAACAACGAAAAGCGAGATTGGAATTGTAAAACCTATTATTTGAAAAAGCCAGAATTCACATCGTTACCGAAATCATAGATAATGACTACAACACAGTTGTAGAAATGACGTAAATATATTTTGTTGGTGAAAAGACAGAATTTAATCAAGCATATTCACAAGAAGCTAAAGACTTGATTCATTTGTCCATAATGTGTCCTTGGAGGCCAATCATATTCTTCATGCTCATACGATGCCAGATTGGCATCCATTTTGCCAAATGGATTTTTTTAGAGTTATTTTCTGGCCCTTTGGTGTCAAAGCACATTTTGGGAACATTTTTTTTGTGCTAGTTCAGGGCATGGTAAAAGGTGCAGAAAGTGTACAGTAGATTTGATTGTATAAGTGCAAAAATATGATGTTGGGTTTTATTCTCAGCTGGAGTCACTATTGTTACTTAGCAATTCCAATCAGTTGAATACAAACCATACATGCTTCTGCCTTTTTACTTCTGCTTATATTTATGATCCCCTCTAGGGCAGAGCTTTTAGTTCGTGCCATGTCATGGATGAAAATCTTTCTCCGCTCGACGAGGATGACTTTTATTGTAGAAGGACAGCGAGTGCGACAGCGAGTAGCTTCAAATAGAGGGGCTTAAACGAGTGGTGGGGCTCAGTTTTAGTAGAGCATAATCTGTCTTCAAAGACCAAAGTCAAAGATGACTGTTACATTTATGAATGCGAGTGAGTTCCCCTCCAGTTGGGGAAAAACTCATCAAGAGATGAATAAGTTTCCTCAGATGCATTCAAAAGTGTTCCTCAGATCCATGTCAAGGGATGGAAATGCAAGCTTGAGTCGCTGGCTAACAACCTCGTTAACCAAAATCTGCTTTCATTTTTGCAACAGGACGACCTCTACTTTTCCTCCTCAAGACAACCAACTTCCGCGCACAAAAATCATAAACCTATCTACAACAGCTCGTTGGGAAGGTCTCGACGATTCATTTACAAAATTCCTTGGGTTCTCTTAATGGGACAACAGCCTCAACTCCCCGGCGGTGGGACCGGTGTCTGTATCGGAGGAACAGGGGGAGTAGGAGGTGGAGGCGGTGGAGTGGGAGGTGGCGCCGGAAGTTTCGCTCAAGGCAAATCTGGAACAGCTCGTCTCCGAAACCGCACGTCCAGTTTTGGCAACCAGACCCGGGCCCACAAAGGGAATTCTTCGCCAAATGTGGCCAAGACGCCTCAATGAAAAGATAAATGATACCTTCCCACTCATCTACCTAGCCTATCTGTCGGATTCCCGTTGGGACCACGTCATCCTAGAAAAAGCTTTTGCCCGACGAGAAAGACGACACGATAGTTCTTTTGTCATGTCCTCGCATTTTCCCCAGTTCTTCTCTTGCTTCCATTCCGTCTCGGCAATTTCAAGTACAGTACGTACGACATATCGTACATACCGTGCGTGCGTATATAAAGCATGGGTAGACACGTTATGCAGACCTTTGAATGACTTGGAACATCGAGGATGGACTTGCAACTTCTCGGTGTGAGATCTGCTATTAACTCTGTAGCCTTTGATTTCTCAATCCACACCATTGTTATTCCATTCCATGAATTTTTATCAAAAACGTATTTCGATAAAATAAATGAATCCAGTCAATCAGGACGCAATCTATTCAAAACACGGCGCTGTCGAATCTCCATTGTCCACGTGTCCTCATCTGCACCTTTGTGTGTACTTTAACTTTTGACACGAACTATCTCGAACAAAAATTGCAAGGACGAACTTTTTTTCCTTTCAATTGCCTATGATAGCCAGTATTACGAAGTACTACTCTTACCGTGTCCTACGGTAGACGTTGGGATGAAGCTGCTGCCGGAAGGAAGCCTAAGAAGTTGGAATTAAACATTCTTCTCGGCACTTCTTGATGAAAAGCAATTTCCATGGGACCAACCTCCAACTTTTCGGGCACACACCCGAAAAAAGGGGCCACAAAACGGATGGATAAAACTTGAGCCTCTTTAAGAAGGAGGGGAAACTTGGATCTTCTCGTCAGGTCTTTTTCCTCTCCTTCCTTTCAGAGAGTTCCACGAAAGGCAAGCGTTGTTCAAAATTGTGCCAAGTCTACCGTAGTCTAAGATTGCTTTGTATTGAGTTCCTCTCGGATTTATTTTGTCGATTGGAACTTAGCTATTCAAATCCAGACTAACGTCATCGAGTTATCATTGGACAATTACCGTGAAATCCTTCAGAATTTGACGAGAAAAATTTGTTTACTTGACGTCCTCGTACGCCATTCAAAGGGCCGCATATTTCCGGAAATCTCGAAAATGCCACCATCCACGAGATTTGATTCTTTCAAGTAGTTTCTGCCTCGAACGATTGAATAAATAACAAAGAGATGGCTTTAACCTGCTGACTCTGCATGTACGTAAAACCTTGCCAACTGTCTCGGAAATGCTCGGGAATGCGAAATTCCAAGTTTCCACATTATGCATGCCATGCCCCTCTCCAGTCAAATTCCGAGCTTTAATGCCAGATTTTTCAAGACTATAACAGGATCTGTTCCTTCTTAAATTTACTTCCTGTGGAAGTCCTTAGACCATTATAATCATATCTTGTTTGATTATAACATAAGTTCCTTATAAAGCATTATTTAAGATAATAAAGTTGTTTTTGACAGCAATGCTAACGTGATCGATAATCGGCCCTCTAATGGCAATAATGAGCTCTACCAATACGATATTGACACGAACCATCCAACAAAAGAGAGGGCTCTAGAGTACGTATTAGAATGAGTTTTTAATCGGAACTGAAAACATCATTAACTGCATTATTTCTTGAAGAATAAGTGGGCACAAATTTAACGAAGCGGCTCTTGATCGATAAATGAAGGTGCTTAAAGCGTAAGGAATGTATGGAGTGGGAGTTGGTTGTGGGGTTGATGCGGAGTTCTTATATCGAAGTATTCTCGGAAGCAGTACATGAACTAACAAGGTGAGGATATCGACAATACTTTACTAACATGGTAGAAAGGTGACTCAACGATATGCGCGAGGTCTTTCTTTTTACGAAAAATATCTTTCTCTATGGTGCAGTTGTCTCACATGATTTAAATGAGCCATCAAGCATTTCGAAAATGCTGACTGAAACAAATGAATTTATATGTATCATATTGCAAGTAGTCTAAAAAAATGACCGGTTGATCATGTACGTTGGCAGGTTTAAATGCCATATAACTTTAGGAAGACGTGTGTTTTCACTTATGTTGTAATTGTGATTGCAATTACAATTTCATTTCATTGTAATTAATTACATTTGAACTCTGAGAAGTTTTAATCAATTACTTTTGGACCAATGTGACTGAGCTTTTTCTATTACGAATTACAATTACATTTTCACCCGTATGACACGTTATTATCATCAAGGTTAAAATCATTCTTAGATATACATCTTACATCTGCACACACACCTTTAATTTCCAACCGTCTTCTGCTCGGTTTTCAATATGCTTTAGAAAAATCTGTCTCATCAAATTTCAACGTCATTGGCAAGTCTCTGATGCTAAATATACCCCTAATATACTGTTCATATAATGTTCAGCAAAGCATTTTCTAAAGACAATTTCATTGCATGACAAGAGGTCATGAAATGTGTTTTCAAAACAAGTCTTAAGAAAATATGAGGCTGTTTGAAACACCAATAGCGCCATTCAGGCAATGAAAGTAAGGGATAATCAAATCACCCAAATTTCATATAAATTCTAAGGGTAAATTGCAAGCAAAAAATGGCAATAAAGTTCAAATGGAGTCCACGACTTACGACTTACAGGCTCTTTTGTACAAAAGGAAAAGAAAATGTAATTGAAAGTAACTGAGTTAGAATGGAAAGTAATTTTAAGCCAACAAGTTTGAAAATAAAGTAATTGCAATTTTAATTAAATACATATTAACCCAAGCATTTGTAATTATGTACATTTATAAAGTAATTGAAATAGTACTGGAAATCTTTCACAAAAAGCTTTACATGTTTCAAGTTCCTCCCCCCCACATTTATTTTTTAAGATGTAGGTTGCGTGGAAAGTGTGGTCGGCTAGCGGTTGTTTTATGAAAATGATAAATAATGGCACACACAAACGCTCTAAAACTTGTGTAAGATTATGAAGTATTCACCCTAATGGGGATGTTACTCTGCTCCCCCTTCGAAATTTAAACAATAAAACAAACGCTTGCTCTAGAGGGCACAACAGGATAGGCTGTGTTCTACTCATATTAGGAAGCCTTTTAATTTGATCCATTTTTCAAGAATGGCCATTGGTAGAGAAAGAGAGAATAAGGCGGTTCAATATTGAAATGGCTTTATCTTAAACTTCTATTTTGCATCATATGCAACTTTCTGTATCAAAGTTAGGGTATTTGACCTGCAAATGAGATGTGCTAGATTTGTTTTGTTCCTTACTTGCACAGCAGGTGACTATTGAAGCAAGCAGACAATTTTAAGTGAGATTATAGCACATTTTGATTTGTATTTTGTATTTGTAAATGGTTATATAGTTGTAAGAATTGTTTGGATATGCTTATATCTGAAGGATTATAAGGCGTTTGTAAATAGATTCCAAAAATGAAACTTAACAAGTATCCATTCTAAGAATTAATGGAGAAAAGAGCACTTTGTATTTATATGGTTTTTGAAAATAATGCAGCTGTCATACACTTTGGTTTATTAAACCATAATCAAGTTACGTTTTGCTAGCCCTTTGTCATTTTGACACGCTTCATATATGTTTGCAAAACCAACAATTAGCAATGAATTATTTTTTAGACAAGATTAACATTGTAATAATCATGGGCTATCTCCGACTTTGATAATTTTTGTTGGTTTTGTTGTTGACATATAAAAACGTCTCGCAACAAGTTTCAGGTGCCTAGGCTAACTAGGGCGTATTCTAGGGCCATGTCCATTGCAAACCGCTTGACGATCGGTGTTTGAACAGCCATAACTCCGGTAGCAGCCAGCCAATCGAGATTTTTTTTTTTGGTTGTGTTTTCAAAGGCTTTTCTAACCGCTACAGGGAATGTAATTATTAACTATTGAACTATTAAAATGAAAGGTTTTAATTCGTCTATTTATTACCTTTCAATCTTTGTGCGATATTTGGTCTACCAACGAATTTGAGTTGGCAGACCGAGCTAGTCCTTGAATGTAGGTTGATCTGGAATGCTTTCTAAAAATTGGTCCAAGTTCGGACTTGAAAGATGCTACCGGATCAACAAGGCCTACGTATTCCCTACGAATATTAGAGGAAAGCAAATTAAACAATGAAGGAGCCGAGAAAGAAGAGATGTGGACTTCATTGTTCGAACTAGCCTGGATTCTCGAGGGCTTGAAGGTCCTCTCAAAACGCACATTAAGCCTCTACGGTCACTCGAATTGACCCTAAATCCTGGGTTGGGACAAAGCTCATGAATGCTCTTGAACGACGTACAGTATCAGATCATCACCTTCTCTGAACACTGTACAGTCCAACTCTTTTAGCCTCTCCCAATATGAGAGCTCTCTCAATCCTGTGATGTTCCTAGTGAAACATCTTTGGACTTGCTCGACCTTTTGCAAACCTGCTGAACTCATTGGAGCCCAAATGGTGAAGCATATTCAAGATGTGGCTGGACAATCGACTTGTACAGAGGTAGCATCGTGATCTATCTCTGGACTTTATACGTGCGATACATCCAACCACACATTTGAAAAGCCTTAACCACCTTCAACTGATATGCTCATCGAACTTTCCATTTTTTGGAGGACTGCACCTAGATCTTTCATAGATGATACACTGCTCAATATCTTTACCTCCATTATCTACAAGTGGAGTATTTAAAGGAGTTGACCCAAATGTATTCAGCGGAATTTCATTCCGTTCAGGGCCATATTACTCTCAGTTACCCAAGAGTAGATTCCATCTAAGTCCTTTGCAAGGCTACTGGAATCTGCTCATCTCCCTACCAGAAACTAACTTTGTATCGTCAGCATAAGAAGAGAGACTGGCAGTAATACCAAGCTTCTGAAGCGGAGCAATGAAGATAATGAAAAGGAGAGGACCCAAAATGGAGCCCTGAGGAACACCCGACTTGACATCATGTATGTCACAAAGGGATCCCTCAACCTTAACAATTTGCACCCTATCATGAATGAGGCTTCTTATCCAATTGAGAACTTTGCCTTGGATCCCAATGTCATGAAGTCTATTCAACAAAAGGCCATGTTCTACTTTATCAAAGGCCCTGGCAAATTCAAGATAGGCAATATCAATTGACTCGTGTCTTTCCAGTCCCAAAAAAATTCCAAGCTTAATATTGTATGAAGTTTAAGTGGTTAAAATTAGATGAATCATAATCTTTTACAGGAATTCACAGGAAATGAGTTGGACAAGGCACTCTGCACGAAAGTCTTCTTTGTAGGGGACTTTAATTTTCCGGCTAGCATTGTAGAGTAGGAGGTTAGCCATGATGGGTAATTTCCCATTTCGAAATCGACATCTCAGTCGTTCGAAAAGCTGGAGGAATTTGCAATCTTGCGCAATTTCTCCCAGCATGTTGGTGTAGCCACTAGAACGAATAACGTTCTGGATTTGGTCTTTTCCAAAGACCCTGATCTGATACAGCATGTCCATGTGTCACCTAGTAATGTGTCAGATCATCGTGTTCTTGAGATAGGGTCGACCATTACTCAAAAGCCGGCGTGCTCTAGAGTAAAACCGGCCAGAAATGTCGGTCTGGCTGGGTTCAAGTGTCAAAGATGAACATTGGCCGTTGATTATAGAAAGATTAGAAGAACTTGACCTGATTTCAATTCTGAAACAGGAATCGTCCATAGATACATCCATGGTTAAATTAGTTTCAGTTTTTGAGGGCTTTTGCTCCAATCTAGCAATATCTGATTGTGTTCCGCAAAAAATGCCAAAAATATAGGACGATTTTGTTCAAAAAAAGTTGCAAACTAGCAATAAGGCTTAAGAGCTCTTCGAATTCAGTAATTGTGGTTGGTTCCCCCAAAAAATGTTGGAACTAATTCAGGGTAAGATTAAGGCCTCCATCGTCATCAACATGGTTATTGAATGCGATATAACTTTCTAAATGTAATTGTCGTCATTTTGACTTTAAAAATATTAGGTCAATGGCAATCCTAATTAAGATTGATTGAGGGGGCAAATGTCAAATTCAATCATGCTCCAGTGCCGTTTAGTGGTATGGTTGTACCTCACTTTTGATGCAAAATACCCATCCAGCATGTTAAAGCTACATATAGGTAGGCTTGAAAATGAACGGAAGCGAACGTAAACACTAGAAACAGACGATTTCGAATGATATATAGATTTCTATTCTTTTCCTTCTTCTGCCACTTGTTTTGGACCAATATCTGCTATTTTCTGCCATCAGTTTCTTCCAGGTGGTCGAAATTGGCTTTTAATGATTTCTCAAGGTACAAAAAGGCAGGGAAAGGTTGTCAATTGGCTTTCCAGAGTGGTGTCCTAAATTTAGAGATTTTGGCTGTCTCAAGTTCAATCAGAACTTTGAACTTGTTTGAAGCTGGGGTGTAGCTATTTGCATCCGTTTATGTGCATGAGATCATTGAGGTATAAGGTATGCCTCAATTTCAAATGCACAAAAGCCCATTTAAGGGCACTAGGAGTAAGAGACTGCACTTGACTCAAGCTCATTGTCAAGTCTCTCCACAACAGGGATGAGAAATCAATAAAAGCCATTTTTGACCACGTGTCAGAAAATGGTTCCAGAAAGTGACAGTCTTTGTGCTTCTCTGTCAATGACAGATCGTTTTGCAAAGACTTTCTACCAAAGTGGGCCAATCCTAATGGCCTTACTACCAAAGTGGGCCAAATCAAGCAACCTGTTCAGATAATTTGGTTGTACTTGCCTAAACTGCCTAAACCATGGAGTACGTCAGTAGTGGAGTGGAAAGCTTGGTCGAAGATCGAATTAGCGAGGTTTGGTAGAGCTATGCTTTACCTCCTGATCTGATGCATTCCCGCTGAGAGAGTGATCAATGAATTCCATCTTAACGTTTATCCTCGATTAAGAGGTAACGCAAAACTGAAAGGTCTTCTAGCGAGGTTTTAGAGAGCTTTCCACTCTACTACTGCCGTACTCCTACTTTTTGCTGTCTGGGTCAGGAAGAAAGATGAGCGAACTCCAGGTGGCGCTTTATGGCGTTATATGTCGCCACTTTGCAATCAGGCGCTTTGCGCATTGGTCGCTACGGTCGCTACATACAGATACATCTACTCTAGATACATCTATGTGCACGTACTGTTGTGATTGGACAGTTGCCCGCTCGATGGATCGGCCATCGGCTCAATGTGCACCTTGGATGGATCATGATTCATGAATCATGATGATGCCCGCGCAGCCGACCCAAACTTGAACGTGATCCAAGTAGGCCCACCTGTCCGGGTGGGCACACTGGTTCGCGCTTATTCCGGGCCTTCGAGCTTGAGGCGCGTGAATCCTAAGGCCAGAGGCGGGAAGCCCGAGGTGCCTAGACTCAAACTCGGACCCTCGTCCCACGTCGTCAGACTGTCCTTCTGTATGGACCTGCCAATCATAATTGAGCGCCTCATCCTAGAATTCGTCGAAACCATCTCAATTAGCTGAGTGCTCCTCAGCCCGGCCTACCTGGTCGGTCATCGAGCCTGAGGCGTGGCCTCGAGTTTTGATGGGAACATCCCGGGAGACGAGGCAGGACATTTGTGTGAAATTGGGGTGCCAAGATGCAGCAAAGGATCCCCGAGAAGACCATGCTCAAGGGCTTGACCACCCATTTCGCGCTCAATCGACTCATCACCGGCATGGAAGCCATCTTGGACGAGGACCGCGTGTCCTGGTCCATGATCCTCGAGCGTGCTTTGTCGGCGCGCTCCTTGACCTCGCTCTTTCCCTGGAGTTTGGCCGGGTTGGCCGTGGTTCAGAGCTTGATCTTGCTGTTGGCCAGTGGCTTGTCCGAGTCGCCGTCGCAACGCGGTTGGCTGGCCCTGCAAGGTCTGGTGGTGTTGCTGTTTGCCGTGTTCAACGTGTACTTGACTGTATGGGAGCATCGCCTCAAAGAAGATGAGATGCGGGCTCGCTGTTGTCACGTGCTCAAACGCTTGAAGCAAGTCAAGGAACACATCCATTGGAACCCCACCAACTATCCTCACCTGCACACGCCCATGGCCGCCAGTATCGTGCTGCAATGGACCATTCGGGACAAGAAACAAGTCAACCTCCCGGTCAGCCTCTTGGTGGAAAGTGACCTGGTCTTTCTCAAACCCGGTCAAGCCGCCCCAGGTCGATGCCATAGCTTTGACGATCCCAAAGTGAAAATGGAACCGGGCGATATCCTCCATGTTGATACGCATCACACCACCGAAATCAGCCCCACGCCCGAATTCAAGACTCCGGCCAAACCCCAGCTTTTCATCATGGACGAGACACCCTATTTGGCCGTCTTAAAGATGGTGCTTCAACGGAAGGAACGAGTCCAAAAGTCTGTGCTCAACAAACACACCTATTTGCTTTTTGTGCAGATCTTGAGCCACTTTTTGTTTCCGCTCGCCTTCCTCATTACTTTTATTTGGAGTGCCCTCCGTCACAACCAAGGCTGGAGTTTCTACGGCGCTCATGACTACATTCAATTGTTCTTGGTGCAACCCGTGGCCGTTGTTTTACCGCTGGTCTCGTTTGCCTTTCCCGTGTGCTATGTCATTGTCAATTACATAGGGATGGCCTGGATCCTGGGTGTGTACAGCACCTCTCGCCATATTAGGGTCAACGATGACCCATTTGATGATTCCGTAGACAAACCCGAGCTCGAAACTACCAATCGAGCTTCCTTTCCGAAAATGAAACGGTTTTTTATGAAGTCCATGTTTGGCACTGGTGAATATCTAAGTCGCACCGAAAACATCGTTCATACTCTCGGCTCCATCACGGCCTTATGTTGTACGGACAAGAAAGGCATTTTGTCGTGGCCTTTGGCTTCGCCGGAGAAGATTTTCATCTTGAAAAAAGAAAAGAAATCGTCGACGAAAAAATCGCTAGATGAATCGGATTACATTCTAACCCCCGAGATTCTGACGGTGACTCACGATCCCCATAACCCAACATCTGTTGAGTTTGACGATCCCAGTTGGCGGAAATATCTCCCGTTTCTCAAACCTTTGGGCTTGTCCATCTTGCTGAATACGTGCAATATTCAAACCGAAGAGAAGTACACAAATTTTTTTAATCACTTGACGTGTGAATCCATGAAAAACGAGGATTCGGCCCGATCCACGCATGTGCACAAGAACAATGTGATTGACATGCTTCCGATTGTTACTCGAGGGTGTTTGTGCGAAATGTCTCGGAAAATTGGTTTCGATGGCAAAACCTCCAACCAATACTCGCTCTCGAGCCAAATTCAAACATTCAGACATGTTCAAACTGATCGCCATGATCGCTTTGCCAAGAACTTGATGATGGCCAAGTTGAAGTTTCCCTTTCCGCACATGGTGTCAGTAATGACTCAGGATCGTTCCACGGGCTCTCGGCAATTGATCTCTCAAGGAACGGGAGATATCGTGCTGGACTCATGCACAGACTGTTGGTGTGGGGACGATCTTGAGCCATTGACCGAAAGTCTCCGGAAGACGATTTTGGACTTCTACCAAAGAGCCAGCCTGTCTTCGTACGCCACGGCCTTTTCCTACCGACCACAGACGTTCCCCTTACCTTGGAAAAATTGCGCCGAATATCTACAGCTTCCCACACATAGCCTCCCATTCTACTGGCAGTACAACGAAGAAACCGAAGGCATCGATACGGATGCCATTACTTCTCACATCTCCATTGGCGGCAAGCAGACCTCGTGCTTTGACAAGCCAAAATCCGAAGATAATTACGTCAAAACGAAAGAAGACGCCATGCATTGCTTAGAGCTACAATGTAATCAAACTTTCTTGGCTATGGTGCAATTGCAATATCAAGTCATGGTGGAAATTGTTCAGTTGGTGGACTTGTTGGAGAAGGCTTGCATTCGCTTTGTTCATTTTAGTCGGGAAAACGAGCTCAGATCGAGTGTATTTTCCGAGAAAATGGGCCTCGAGAGTGGCTGGAATTGTCATATTTCGCTACGAAGTCCCAACCCATCTAAACCCACTACTGTGTCCACCAAAGGCGATAAGCTGTCTGAAGACGATCATTCGGGCCTCGAAAAGAACAACAAAATTCGAGGCTCCCTCCCAGACAAGCTGAACCGCCCCATTTGGTTCCTGGACTTCCCAAAGTGGCAAGAGACCAAGGGCGGGCTTCGAGCAGAGCGAAGGTTGAGTCGCGCCGAACTGATCCGATCCGCAAGATCGAACTCTTGCGAAAATCTAGAGGTATTTTTAATCGTAAAATTTGAACTGCATATTATTCGTTTGTAACCCATGCGTACATTTTTGTCAGGATTCCGTTGAAAGCCAAGGCGACGCTAGTGTGACGACCGATTCTGACCCGTTCGAGTACGACATGTCCAATCGAGCCCAATTGCCGCGAGGAATCGAGAACATCCGACCTCATTTGGAAACCATGGACAATGTACCATTGTTAGTGTCGCTCTTTACGGACGCAACAGCAGAGACCACGAAAGAAATGGTGCAAATCATGCAAGACTATGGCGAGGTATTCAATCATGAAACTCAGCAATACGGTTTAGGCATGTAGAGCGCACTCCACCAAATCATGCGGCTTTTTTTCTTTGAAGGTCATCTGTGTCATGGGCTCGTCGGCCAACTACAAGAACATAGGGACTTTCATCCAATCTGACGCGTCGTTGGCTATCGAGCCGAGATATCCTCAGCTCTGCCAAACGGTCCCCGTGTCCATCCCGCCCAAAGTTGGCCCTTCGCCCGCAGCAATCAGTCAGTTGCTCAATTCGGTGGCGTCTTCCTTGTCTTTCAAAATGGAAGACGAGATCTCGATCTACCATTTGATCATGGAATCCCGTCATTACACCATGGCTCTCATTAATGGGCTCAAATTCTGGGCATGCACTCTCGTATCTCTAAGTCTGCTTCAGCTTTGCTCATTGTTCTTAACTTTGCCGCTTTTTCTGACCATCGGTCAAGTGATGTGGATGTCTTTGTTGATCCTGCCTCTCCTCAGTTTATCCTTACTGGGCACGAAGAAGGATCCGAATATCATGAATATCTCCACCGGGAAAAACAACATCCTACTCAACTTTGACCTGCTCAAGTATTCCCTTTGGTGCTATGGATCCCGGTTTCTCCCGACCATTGTGATCCTGATCATATGTCACTTGCTTACCACCGTGTCATTGATCCAAACCTGTCCTTCCAACCATGTGAATCATACCGACCCGATCGTTCTGTCTAGTCCCTCCATTTTGATGCCCTTGGATAATCTCGAAGATCTGGTATACTGCTCCGATGACGAAATCGCCACTGACATGGTTCTGCCTCAACTCTTCAATTTCGCTTTCACCTTTCTTTATATGGTGGTGATTTCGCTCTCGTTTGTATCGCGAACCCATCAAATCTGGCAAAAGCACCCCGGTCAAAATCCGGCCTGGTTGGTCATAACGTCGCTCTTGGCCATTTTCATGGCTATCTACGTGGCCTTGTACGTGGGTTCGAGCCCGGGTGAATATTATGCACCGGTTCACGTGTGGATCATCCTCATGGTGGGGTTGCTTGTGGTGTCACTGATCAATGAGATTGTCAAACGGCAAGAAATCAAAGTGGAAGTCCGATACCAGAAACGAGAACGATTGGAATTTGGCACAAAACTAGGCATTAATTCACCATTTTAACTACTAACCTGTTTAATCTTGCATGATAGCAACTTTAGTGTGCCATATAATAGCGAAGAGTATTTATACATACTTAGATATTGGAATACATTCTCTCTTGTCTATCGTAATTCCTTCCCAAATATGCCACAACATCGACTCTGATTTAAGATCCAAGGTTTATTGTTACATGTTCACTAGAGCCCACTTATTTAGGTGGACTGGGTGTTTTTTTTCCAAGAGGATGAGCCCATTTTTACGGAAACAATTTAGGCGTCTCGTTGTATTTCTGGTTGTAGAAGGGGATGTGTTCCAAGACAGCCTTGCCTCGCCATTGAGAGGTGAAGAATAAGACGGCCAATCCAGCCGTGGCGCCATAGGTCGCCATACTGGGCAAGCTGAAATCAAGGAACCCCAAAGAACTCATCAATCCGGATCCAGGTGCCAAAGTCAATAGCGTTATCCTTATCAATCAATACTTACAACAAAGTCACGCTCTTAATCAATCGCGGGTTGAGTTTGATCATAATGATCTCAAAGAAGAGGTTGGATTGGGGATGATTGGAGGTCGAATCGAGGTTGAGGCCGACTGTTCAGCGATCAAGGCAATGGCTGACTCGCTCTGTCTGTCTTACAGCTGGATTCATTTCTGAGGCTGTTTGGCTAAGCTAAGGCTGCCTGGCAGACGGAGTCGATCATCAGCTGATAAACAATAACAACAGAAAGATGGTTCAAAGGTCAGAGAACTAGTAGACATGGGATCGGCGATTTCAAAAAAAAGACGAGAAAAATTGTCACCATCGGCTGATATTGGCATTTGAGTTATTCAAAAATTTGAACTTTTATTCAAGCCTTTTTGCTCCCATCCTTACTCCTATGGGTAGCTTTACAGTTTGGTAAGAAGAGGAGAGATTCCATTCTAGTTCAGCGGGTTCTATTCTCGCCCCAGCTGACATAAGATATCAACATCAAGGGTGATTCTAGTTCAAACCATGACCAATGCAAAAAGCAGTAACAATGGGCTTCTCTACAAAACTCTTTGTACAAAACGGAATTCTAATTAAATCTTGACTGCTTTTAAATATTTTTTTGCCCTTTCATATCGTAAATTGCAAATTTTCAGCGTTGAAATATACCAATTGGTCCTTCCCAATTGGTCACCCGAGAAACTGCGCGAAAATAACAAAGACATCAAAATAATTTGATGTCTTTGACACACCAAATCCGTCCAAAGATTGTTGATATTCTCACCCATTTTATATCCGAGCGGAGGCCCAATCTCAATAACCAGTATGGAATCCCCGGAATCAGAGTGCAACAAATCCGATGAAGTGGGTGGTGGTGGTCGTCGTCCTTTCACTTTAGCTGTAGAAGGCAATATCGGTAGTGGGAAGTCCACAATGCTGAATTGTTTTCAGGCTTTTACTGACGTTCAATTGAGTCCCGAACCCATTGACCAATGGTAAGATTGGAATGCTCTTCAAAAGTCATTTTCATTGAGTGGAGGAAGCGCCCTCTGTGTCGTCTAGGTGCGGACAAACAACCGTAAGACACGAGAGAATGTGCTCCAAGATGCCGAACTTGAGATTATTGAATAAGCAATTTATTGCCCAAATACTGTGACACAACGAATAAGCCACCAGCTCTTCTGGGAGACGTTTCAAATCCTCTATGGGTAAATTTCCCAATAGTTATGACAGGTAAATAAGAATGAAACGGGAAGTTGTAGGTATACTTAATGATTGATAACTCGCCCGCACTTTGGCAACCATCATTTCTAACGAAATAGTACTAAGAAAAACGCAGTTTTAACTGAGAATATGACTTTTTCTAAACTTTCCTCTAGCTCTTTTCGTCCAATTTAATGGAAAAAGATGATAGTGAAAAGTCGCTGGTATGCTACAAGTATACAATGTATGGCTCTCTGTTTATCCCTATTTGGAGGTCAAAAGTGTTTGTAATATTACCCTTGCAAGATTTGAAAGATCTCTCCTAAGTGTGGGTGGTATATTTATGGTGTTAAAATAGATCGACAATAAATTGTTCAGCGAAAAATACCTACTTGAATTCATACATTTTAGAGCGTATTCTTGTGTTTCTACGTTTGTTTGTCCACAACGAGAGGAGGGAGACTAAAATCAAAAAGACATTTAGGAATTGGTTATTACTCAAGAATGTTTTTCCTGAGGGCAAGAACTTAAAATAAAGTCTTTTCGTCTTTTTGGCATAGTTTTACATTATTCGTCAGTTCAACATTCATTGTTTGAATATTGAATTCATTAGTGTTTTTCCGTTAGAGCTTTATGATCTAATTGGAAATATTTTTTTTAACTTTCAAATCTTTTATGAGTATCTTGGACATGGGGTCCCATTTTTTGGTCTCCCCATCCAATTTTGATTACTTAGTGCTTGTTTTTTTGGCTATAAACAAAGTGTATTTGACGCATACCCAAAAGCAAAAAACGTCATTTCTTGGTACTGCACACTTGGTAAGGTGGCAAAATTTTACAGTTCATTCACCCCAGCAAGCACAAGATCACAATTCAATCGTATATATGTGGGCCTCGTGCGGATACTCTGCTCTCTTTTTATTTTCGATCTATGAAATCCCCGTATAGGGACTACTTGTTTCATAGTGAGACATCTCGCGGCAAAAAAGGAAAGACAGCGTTAGTAAATCCTCTGCTAACGTTTGTTCTTGCGTCCTTTCGTTGTAAAGAAAGAGAATTAACAACTCTAGACAACAATTGATGTTAATGCTTGAACAGTGCTGTTTTCCAACTCTGCAAGCTCTATTCTGAACAAGTTATCAAACAAGAAATCGTGGTAAATTTGAATGAGACATTCAGCAACATCAAAAATCCAAAAAAGAGCTGGATTATAAATACCATCAAGTAAATAATCACAGAATGATGTTACTAGAGTTCTTTTCTTCCCAATGATATCACATTAGTAATGGCATGTTGGGAAAACATTAGCTAGCCTCAAAATATCATCCTGATTATTCTCACATCAAAGTAAGGCAATCTTTTTGATTGATAATAACTCATTACTTAGAAAATAACTATTGCCTTTACTTTCCAAGCTTTTTGGTACCCTTCATTTAATTTTGATAATCATTTGATCCCATTACTTCTATTGATGGCTCTATGGGGTGATAGGCTGCAACAACAATGCAATAAAGGTTGTTTATTTTTTTTATTTTTTTTTACAGATCATAAATCAAGTTTGATGATATAGAGTATGGGTTAAGAAGTTGGACTAGATTCCTTAGAAAAAAATCAATTCAGTTATTTGTGTGGCAGCATTACTATTAACTGCTAAATCAGAACTCTCATCACTAGAGACACTGAAAATATTCAACTGCTTCTGTGAAATAGAAAAATAATATTTTCTTTAAAAAGGCCAAATATAAAAAAAACAGGCCCATTGAGCAAATAAAAATATTTGATTCACAGATATTTTAAATTTCTATTGTTTTTTAATCATTAGTAAGTGTGAAATTTGAGACTCTGTACACCACTGAGTTTTTATGATCAATTTAAAAATGAGCCAAAACAGTGTTACTAAATAATCAAGTTTACAATACTTTACCTAATGAATTGGTCAACTATCAACAACTTACTGAAAATAAATGGCCAGTTGTGTTAAAAAGAGCCTTTACTAAATGGATTATTTTCTTTGCACTTTTATCTTGGTGTACTTGTGTCACAAAATCTCAAATTGGGGGTTGCAAACTTTACTAAAGCCAATATTGCACTTCTTCAAATGCATCCTCCTCCCAAAGGTCTAAATTTCAGATGCCACAAACTATAGACACTCTTCTATAATTTTTTTATAAGATCAGTAAGAAAAAGAGTGGTTTTCATATTTTGCACTTTATCTTGTTAAAAAAAATGTAGCCAAGAATTTGGATAAATGCAATGCTAAGTTGAACTATATGACTGGTCTTCATTAACAAGTTCAAGACAAGCAACAATTTCTTTAACAAGTTAAGTTCAGAATTGCAACAAAAAAACACCCACTGGAGGCAGGGCTGAATTTCCTAAGCAAAAACGAACGTAACAAATGACTTGTTGAAGCATGAAAGTGCAGCTTTTTACACTAAGATGCTTTATTCTTTATTAATGTTCTTTGGTACAAAAATTTGACAGAAAAATGACCAATTTTAGGATTATTAGACACCAAAACTGTATTTTTTTCGGAAATTTGGTCAAAACCGACTGAATCTTTAAAAATGCCTCAAAATGACAAAATATTTAAACTACACACTAAAAAAAGTCCCTACTCGTCACTTTTACTTCACAATCTTGCATAAACTCAAATCATTCATAAGAAGTTTAATCACTTTTGTTTGTATCTGTCTTCACATGATGTAAAAAGTTTTGAATGAAGTAAAAGGTCATGGTTCTTCCCCACTAACGCTCTTTTTTCTTTTTTGGCCGCTAGAGTTTGTTTAACTCCTACCTCTAGTGATGGGATCAAATATATTTTCAAAATCAGGATCGCCAAAAAAGCTGGGAAAGTCAAAGCATGGGCCGTTTTCAACACACCTTAGAGGATTAGATCTGACATAAAGGTAACCCTGCTTTGATCCAGGAAAAATCAGGGTCCTTTTTGGTGACTAACTAACGGGTTTCCGATATTCTGCTAGTAATGCCATATGGCACTGACAATGTTAATTGGGAGCCCTAGTTGCAACCTCCGGTGATTATTTGGTTGATCCCATCAGCAGTGCACACACCTTTTTCTTAAAAAAACTCCTCTTTTCTTAAAAAAAACAACTGCATTGACGAGTTCAGATTATGTTTCAATTCAATGTTTTTCTGTAGTTTACTTTGTAGCAACCTTGATCAGAACGATCCAGAGTTTTAGTGTACCATCATGCTCACTTTGCTTTTCTCTTTGCTTTCTGACTTATTTTGTCTAGATGTAAACGATCTATGGGACATTTAGGCAAGCTCTGGCAAGTTCGTTTGTTTGATGGTACCATTGTCAGTGATGCAAGTTTGGAGCTTCACACACGTTTTCGAGCAGCTGACCCTTCATTCTCATTGCTTTATGTGGGAAAGGTCAGCTTCGTTAAAGCTAGTTTGAAATGCGAATTTTGCATCATTGGCATCGGCAGGCAAGTTTGTTTGCTGGTACCGACGCTTGTCTAAATGTCCGAATATGGCAGTCCTTCAATTTAGTGACAAACCTTCGGCCAATACCTCCTCTTTTTCCCCCCAAAACACTTCTTTTTCTCCCAAAACCTCATTTTTTTTTACTCCTCTATAGAATAGGAGAGTTCGCACGAGGCCTGTATTTTGGCCTGAATTCTAATTCAAATTTTATGTTTTTCCATTGTGATGTTTTAATTCTGAAATATCCGTCGGCTTTTTGTTTTATTCTTTTAAAGCATGCGGTAGCTGAATATTCGTCTTTGTCAAAATTACTTTTGCATTGTCTGAGATTCTGTCCCTCAAGTCATTACATGTGAACGTGTATTTATCTGTCATTTAGTTCGTAGTTTCACTTTCTAATATGGGTCTTATGAAAACGAATGTCTTGCCAGTCTCGATCTCATGATGAACTTTTCGTGCACTTTTGTATGGCTTGGTCGAAGTCGGTTAGAAGTAGTCATATTCTATGACTAGAAGGCTAGCTTTTTGCGAACGAGTTGAGTTTCGGGTCGGTCGACCCTCTTCATTAAACTCGTAGAACTTGATCGTTTGAGCTCCGTTTTCATTTGCATAATCGTTCTTGTGGCTCCATCTTGGTAGGTGCGACTTAAAAGGCCATAACCTGTTGGAACTGCTGTACAAAGATCCGAAACGATGGTCGTTCCAATTCCAAAGTTACGTACAACTCACTCGCCTCCAATTGATTCGCGAGAAGACTCACGCCCGAGTTCGCATTCTTGAACGATCTCTACAGAACAATCGATACTGCTTCCTGGAATTAGCTCGAAAAGTGGGTTCACTTTCGGAAGAAGAACTCGCTGTTCTTCATGCATGGTAAGTGATGTTTTAGACAAGCTGTTGAAGGTTATAGAATTGCAAAACAAGTCTGGCACGATGAATAGAAATTAGACTCTTGGCTTTAAATGAAAACTTTCCCCAAATATAAGTTTAAAATGATGCTTATTTCTTTCACAGCCCAAAGCGGGTAAGCACATTGAATTCTATGAGGATTATTTTTTAAGAGATGCTTTGTCCAGTTTCAAAACAGTGCCCAACTTGAGGTTTTTATTGTTTTTTTTGTTATCTTTTTTATGTTTTAGCTTACTTTGAACCCTCCTAGATTGTGTTCTGGTGAAACAGCACTCAAATATTTTCCCCATGTAAAAAGAAAAAATGAAAAGAAAAAAAAAACATCGAACCATGCAGTCATCACTAATTGTAAGTGAAGTCATTCTCTAGAACTCAGTCGGCTCAAACAGCCATTTACAACTGACACTCGTATGAAATAATTAGTTTCATCTTCTTTTTTTTTTTTTTTTAAATTACGGCCAACTTTAAATGCATTGAGGATTTTGAATAACAACTGTCACATCAAAGCCTCCGAACAGTGATTTACTTCTTGGTTATTGTTAGGCATGAATGGTTGGATTCGTCTATGAATTTGAACTTGGATCTCATTGTGTACCTCAAAACTCATCCTGATGTGGCTTATAAACGGATGATGGCTCGAAATCGATCTGAAGAATCGTCGGCCAAACTTCAGTATCTCACTTATCTTCACGAATCCTATGAGGACTGGCTGATCAGCCAAAAGTTTGGGGACTTGGACACGCCTGTCTTAGTGTTCGATGCGAATTTTGACCTAGCAGAAATGAACCTAAGGTACCATGAAGCTGCAGATATTATCCGTGGATTCAAGCGACTCCCGAAGAAAATCAATTACTTTCCCGAATGCCTTCAGGAGTTTGAAGATAAAGAAAACATTGCCAATAGTATGCTTTAAAAGTGTGATCCTTTTCGATAAGTGAATTATTTCCCCCGTTGCCACCTTTCCCTTTTTTCGAATTGGTGGATTATTTGACAATCCTTTGTAATGGAATATTAGCTTTCCGTGTTGTATCTCTATTGTCGATTTTGTGGTGTAAGTTTGTAATTGCCAATCCATTCGATGGAGCGGTGTCTTGTTTTGATGACCCTCGGTGAAATGAAAACACAAAGGATCTCTATTTTTGTATAAACTTTATTTGTGAAAGCAGTGAAAAAAATCAAAATCAGAATTGAATTTTAAAATGTTGTTTTCAATAAGGATGGTTGCACTGGATCTCATGTTTTCTCGAAGAAGGAAGTAAAAGGAAAGGTTTTCGAATTCCCTAATTGACAAGTGATTTATGAAAAGACGACGAAGTTAAGTATGTAACAAGGAGAATATTGACAAAAATTGATCCAGTAAGGAGGAGCATTTTCCGCTATAAGAATCGAGACTGGGTCTATGTACAATTCAATAATGCCATTGGTAGACTCTTAGATATATGCATATTTCATAGTGCATTATGGATTTTTCTTAGCTTATCGAGTATTTCTGCAGTGATGCTTTGTTAGTGCTGAAGTTTTTTTTGTTAGTAGTCATATGTTTATGAAACATTCATAACGGAAAAAACGTTGAAACATGGAAAGGGGAGCGAAAGAGTAAAACCGAGGACCATTTTCGAATCCTCTACAGAAAATGGGACCAACCAACACACCTCGGAAGGATATTGACACGGCTGTGGTTTCATAAGACTTTTTAGAGAATTTATGGGGTTTTGCCCAAACCCTGTGATGTTTAGTTTGTCTTGTGGTATGTAAGAATTTTCGCGGACGTGAGGATCACGCGACTATTTGGCAAGTTCCAATGAGGAGTCAGCGTTTCTTCTCGTTCCTCGGCCAATGGAACTGGATTTAAAGCTTTGTGAAGGACCAGCATTTCCAATAACTTGACCGACCACGGGTGGAAGTTGATGATGTTTGAATTTCGAAATTCGATTTTTCTAAGGCGTAGAGGCTGGAAACCTCTCTGGTGTTATCGTCTTCGTCGTCCTCTTAGAAGGGGATGGATTTGACTGACCCAGCAGGGATTCTTAGCGAAGCCGCCGCGGAATCTGCCCCTTTCCCATTTCCTTCTGTTCCATCGTCGGTATATCTATCTGTCTACAGGATTATGAAACGCACTCATGACGAGCACAATAAGGTTGTGCTCAGAGTGAAAATAACGGAGAAATAGATGATGGAAAAGTCCAATTTGAACGATATCGCGCCACCACCGTCGTCCTGTAAAAACGAGACAGATCAAGTAAAAGTGAGTACTGAATTATGTACGAGGTTCGAAAGGGGTACAAGCTTTCCACTTGCAAGTTATTGTGCAGAGGTATGGAGGAGAGCACACTTGTGAATTCTGCTTACTTTTATGGATGCAGGCTTGTCGCTGACTTCTTCATTACATAACATGTCTTTTAATGGAACTTGGGCAATGTTGTGTTGCTGTTTATCTGCCGGATCTTCGCAAAGGGTGTCTTGTAGCCAGTCTTCCTCGATTTCGTTCCATTCTTCATCGATCCATTGACGATACCAGCGAAGATCACAATCGCAAACCAGAGGATTACCTGCAAAAGAGGCGACAAAACTGGGCGTAAGATTCGTCATTAGAGACTGGATGGGAATCATTTCTTTAAAAAATAATTTCCATTTTTTCGCCTTTTTGGGGTTAAAAAGGGGAGCTGGAGTGGGGCAGTTGAATAGAGCGTCATACTCTAAATACCCGCGCTCTTTTTCATGGGTTCGATTCCAGGTCTCGCCTAACCAGTCAATCAAGTGGACATTCGAATGGTGGCCCACTATTGGAACCAATTATCCCCATGTAACATACAATAGTTAAACTCATTGGATGGCTACTATTCAGAAAGCAATGCCCCTTGAGATGCGTTCTCGTAAATAAAACATTGTTAAAATTGTTTGTAGAGCGTATTTTGCCAAGGTTCACTTTCATGAGCTATTGGCTGACTGCGGAACGGAAAATTTCCCCACTTTGGTCAAAAAACAACAACAACAGGTTTATGGAATACCACAATATCTGTCTCACAATCATGACAACTAAAAGTTCTTTCATAAGAAATAGACCACCTAAAGTTCGTTGACGTATGATGAAAATGAACATAATAGCCAAATATGGTCGCATTTAAGTCTCTAACATGTTTCAGTTTACCCTATACATCTATTTCATCGAAGGAGCAAGCCTATGCTGATTTAGATCACTTATTTTCAAGTTGCTTTTGAAGAGGTCCCAACTTCGTAACAACGGGTAGATTTTGGACATTTTTGAATGCCGATTGAATTTCAAGCGGCCAAACACCGTTGTTCCAGAAGCTCATTCGACCTCATTGAGAATATTTTGTGCCCTCCAGAGAGTAATGAGCAGGAACTCTACCCAAATGGTTCAATTGCTCAGACATGTTTCTTGTCCAATTTTCTTTCAAGAGAGCTGGATCTTAAATTTACTAACTTAAGACATCCAATGCTGAAGAGTTATGGTGACTTCTTCTTTGTGTCTCATAATCACCTTTTTGATCTAATACGCAATCGCACCATCGTTAACACACATGTACATTTCGCAACATCCAGACGGTTTCACCTACCGATTGGCCTTACCTAACATTTGAAAAAGACAGATAATTTCTCTTCTTACAGGGTCCAATTTTCCCCCATTTGAAAAAGAAAGAAAAAAACCACCTATTTATTCACTTTTTCTAGTTGTCACACAAAAAATGTGAACCAGAATTCATCAATTTCTAATCCGGTGTCTACTCAAACACGTACCGGGGTGTTTTGACTGCACACGAAACACCGTGTCAATTCTCATTACGACAATCCATAACTTGAGTCTCAAGCTATGGTTATCATTCGTTTTAATACTTTCGTGTTGGACAACATTCTCCAGAACTAATGGTGACTGGTCAAATCATACTTTCAATAGGTTAGCACCCAAAGTTCACACGCTGTCAATTTGAGGGGCTAAGCCGAGTCAAACAAGGGTTCTGTGAAGCTTAATCGATTGACAGGGTCATTTTTGCCCCCTCGAGCAGATCATTTAGAAACTTTTTCTTTTGTTAATATACTTGAGCATGGAGAGAACCTTTAGTTCATGTCAGTAATTGGAACTGACTTGAAAATTGTAGATTATGAATAGAGAATAGGAGGAAAAAAACCGAACTTGTGGAGCAAGCATGGAACGTTGCATCAATCTTGAAAACATCTTGGTTTTCATACATTTGCAACTGTCTCACAAAGAGCCCTGACAGGCCTACCCATATTGGATGTGAGATTCGTCTGGAGAGTATCAGAAAATCCCCGCGGATCAGAGACCTAGTCGGATTAGTGTCGTACCAAGAGTTGGAACATGGAACCACCTTTGAGGAATTCGCCTGGTGAGAAATGGCCTTGCCTGTCGCAACCGATTCGCTCTCATGGATTTAGCTAGTGTTCTTACCCAGAAGAAAGCTAGTAACCACTCTGACATCTTCGAGAAAATGGGATTAGATGATTGTGAATAGTTTTGATGATATTACATTTTTGTGCCTAAAGCCTCGAGATAATATGCTGAGAGCGTGGTTCTGCTCAGCTACCATGAAGGGTCTGACGTATTGTGAGTCAAACTCTTGATGATAATGTTATTCTTGCTCAATATTATCACACGTCGTCATCCGTATTTTCTTCCTGGATGGAGCGTTCCCAATGATACCGAGGCTCTCCCTGGAACCTAGGGTCCACCCCAAGTCCACCTTGGGTACTTGGATGGATCCTTCAGTGTCGTAATGAAGAATGAGGTCGTCTCGTGAACGAGATATTGTGGAGTGCTCATCAAAAGAAAGTAGTAGGTAGAAGAGGACTTCCTACTAGCGTAGTACATGTCGAGTGGCGCAGAAGGAGTGAAAGCGATAAGAAATATCGGTCTGTATGTGAAGATAACCCAACGGAGGTGGGAGGACCGGCCTCCGTGAAGAAAACGGCATTAATGAGCTCCACTTTTTCTATGGGCCGGATATTGGAATCCAAATCAGTGAGAATAAATACGAATCAATTATAGACCTTTGAGTGTTGTGCTCACAGAGCGCCCTACAGTACAAGGGGTTCCTTTATCCGCTCTCAAGTACTTTGCTATTCTGGACGCGCTAAGTAAGGCAATTCAGGTACATATACTAAATGATTTGTTGCTGCCGGCTTAATGGTTTCTGGTTCCTAAAGCTATGATCTCATTTGTTTTTCTCAGCTTGTAATGATAGTCCAGAATTATGGGTAGGCATGACAAGGAAAACTACCTTTTATACTCGGCTCAAAAACAACTGGTTTCTTAGTTGCTTGGACTTACTTTCTACTTTCCTTCAAAAAATGGCATGGTCAAAGAAATCTCTCGATTTTTTCCCATTCTAGAACAAAACGCAATGGCAAAGGTGCATCGCACAATTATATTCGCTCATGATATCTCCCATCTTTCTCCTTCTTTCAGTCTTTCGTGAAGAGGGAGGNCCATCTTTCTCCTTCTTTCAGTCTTTCGTGAAGAGGGAGGGGGGGGCAATAAAATATTTGGGTTATTCTCTCTCTCTCTCTCGTTGTACGCTCACTACCACCTTCCGTCACCTTCTCGGGAAAGCCCGTTGGGGGCTATGAGATGAGATGAGACCTCTCCAGAGAATAGGTCTCTGAAGTTATTTGTCGTTACCCATGTTCGCTTGGGTCCAAGATATGGTGTTGTCTGATCTTGCCCTTGGGCGGGATCAAACCTACCCTGTGCACATGTACGTGCATGCTCCTAACAATAGAAGTTGGATCTGTTGCGGGCTCGAGACTTAGTCCCATGTCAAATCTAGTTGCTTGACATGATGTGGCTCGTAAATCTCGTCTAAACTGCTCGTGATACAAGTGAGAAGCAAAGTATTCTGTCTAACTCGGAGCTTGTCAAGACACCGGTGGATCGTTCTTGTTGCTTCGACTGCTGCCATACGTTTCGTTGGCCCCAACCACCCGACCTTCAGCCTTTCTTGTGATATTTTCCCTGCCAACCAAATAAGAAGATATGACGGGAATTGCGAACTTTCGCCTGTTCTGTTAGGTACCATGTAGTTCGTGAATGGTGCTCGCTGTACCTATTTCTCTCTCTCTCTCTCTCTCCACTATCTACAGCAAAGTACATACACACGGACTGTGCATCGACCGACCAACTTGGGGTTGGTCGAGTCATATATTACAGAGAACGGCCATAGAAAGTTTCCATTTTCTTTTTGCTCTGGCACGGAAATTTGACATGTTTCTCACTTTTTGTCATTTGGGTCATAAAATATTGAAGGATGGCCACACTCGTAATACCTGCAACTCGGAGAACTGACAGCTTAGGTCTCACTGACGGGAATACTGATGCCGGGGAAATGGTTTTTGTTCGAACCTCCAACCATATACGCGTTGTCACAAGAGCCCCCAGTTCTCAGGCACTTGAGAGGAGTTAGGTTGGTTGGGCTGACTCCCCTACCAAAACATGCGCAGATCAAACACTTTGTACGTACGTACGCTCACTCCACCGCACTCAAGTGTCCCAAACATGAACTTGGGTACAACCTAACCTAACACAAAAAGGTGAGGAAGGAAAGACCAATTCGATCTGAACCATTTTTTCGATACGGGTTGATGTCTGCTTTCATTTCAGTAATTGTTCCGAAACGTGTATCCAGTACATAAACGACCAGTAGGTACGTGGTAAGCTGTTCCCAAGGCCTTAATGACACCGTTAGGAAACTAACGTCATACGTTAACTAGCGTGCTCTGTTTTTAGCTAGGATGTGCTACCATGGGACGAGCATCGACGTCTTTGATGGGCGCCATACAATCCAATCCCGCCCCTAAGAGAAACGTTTTGTCAAGATCAAGCAACCCCTTTCTCGCTCTGCCTGCTTTCATGGCTTCTTTCTCCCTTTCTCTCTTTCTCTCTTTCTCTCATCTCGCCTCAAAGGAACAAATCACTTCAAATTGGAGGTGGTAAACGGTGCTTTCTGAATCCGCTTCAAATTGCGTGCAATTACAAAATCGAAACAAGTTTGGGTCCTCGAGAGAGCCCCCGACGAGGCATTCTTCATTCATTGCTTGCATGGGGACGGCGACCTAGTTGTACATATGTACGTACGAGCACCACTCGAGTTGTTCCACCAGTTGGACGTCGTGTCCTTGTGTTGTTGATCCGGCCAATGTTGTTCAGGACTTGGGGAATGATAGCAATGCAACAAAGAAAGCGAGTTCTCTTTGAAGGTGGTGGTACTCGTCGAGCTTCTTCTGGTTTGAGAATGTCTTTGATTAGCTTCTTGCATGTTTGCCTTCAATTATAAGAACAATCTGGTCTCTTGAGAGGCCAAGACCCATACGATGAATGTAGAGTCTGGGTGGGCTTTCTACTTCGCTCAACATTCTACCCTATACCTCTTCTAAACATCCATCTACTCGTCCATTCGTCCATCAATCCATGGGCTGCTAGTTATGCCATGGTTCTTAGTTCGTTCCCCGCAGGTGATTTTCTACTGGTAGACTTACAAACCACACCAACCACGGTGGAGGACCCTTTTTTTCCCACAATGTCGGTCCATCCACGGGCACCGTTTGAGCCGATAGAACAATGATGATCTAATAATGATACGTTCCTCGTACCTTAACTTTCATCAAACTCGATACATAGTCCAAACATCCATGCCATGAACACAATTCTATTTTCATGTTCCATTACGGCGCACCAAACAAATAGAAAACACGCGTTCCTCTTGGACCACGAATCCCTTTAGCAATGCGCACTCCAAGCTCTCCAATACTTTGGTCATGGGCAAGAGATGAGTGAGTGCCCGAAGGTGAACAGCCATACCGAACGTGGACTGCCTACCTACCTATCTACCTACCTTCCTACCTAGATGTTTATCTGGTCAGAATAGGTCGAAAAAGCGACTGACGAGGACTTTTAAATGAATAGACTGATTGTAGAAGAAGAATGCTCTCTCTCAAGTTGAAAAGTGTCACCTTCGTTAGAGGAAAAGTTTTGCGGGATTTGGCAGAGCCACACAAATTCATCGTGTTTCTAAAATGATAATATGAGGGTGGATATTTGTCAGTTGCTTGATTTGAAATGGTTCTCGAACTGTTGCTCAGGAATTCATATGAATTATTTATTGCACTTCTACTGGAGTCGGTAAACCAAAATGTGACACACGAAAAGTGCTGCTTCATTCCGAGTAATACATTTTACATTGGAAAAAGGTTTCATGTCGTATTGAAAGCGTTTAGATTGAAATTGAGTAATCCATTTTGATATTGTACTCATTGTTTGGCACACTATTTGATATTTAATTTAAAAGTCCCTCTATCGATTTAGTCGTCCATAATTTCAAAAGCCTCTAATTATGTTGAAGCTTTTGGATATTCAAGGACCCTAAGCTATAAAGGCTGTTGAAAGGCAAATGTTAAATGTCATGCCGTTAAAGTTTAATTTCAGGATTACGAGGCGATTACTGAAGCAAAATTAGCAACGCAAAATTTTGTTTTGAGACTTTCACGTCATCATCAGTTTTTTTATTTCCATTGGATGAATATCTAAATACAGTCGTACGAGTGATATCTGCATCTACGTATATGTCGTTTCTACATACTATTCATTCTAATGCGCTCTCCCAATATCATTTCCGGTTTTGTACGCCAGCCGGACGTCATGACAATTATTCCTCATCAATCATTTCTGAAGAGAATTTCTTAAGTTCCACTTATATCCAATAAGGAAAATTTGTCTTTTAACCGAGTGCCTCAGATAAAGGCGCATGTGTGCACAAAAAGTCTTCAAAGGAGATTAATGAAGACGCAAGCTAGACTGTTAAGATTCTTCCGCTTTGTGCAAATTGGTTTTTTATTCTAAAATTAAACCCTCTGGATTGGATTGCACCAAAGACATTTACTCAAAAGAATCGAATCGATATGAAATCATGAGTGCGGAAAAACTTTAGCCTTAAATATTCATATCTTGGGGTCATCCCTTTGAGGGTCTTATCAGGCCCATTGAGAGTTCAGCCAGATTGCTTATGGACTTACAACAGCCGCAGACCCTACGAATGCTCGTGAAAAGAATTGCCTTTTTAAAAAAGATTGGATTGCTTTCCTTTGAAGAGTTCCCATGGATGGAAGGAAACCAATCCAACATCATCTTCCGCAGGCGATCAAGAAAAATCAGTGACATTCCTCGATCTTTGACGAGAAAGTTGATTGAGTGATTCCGTCAATCTGTCTTTCAAATCAATAGTTGGCTTTCCCTTAAAGGTTTTCCTTGACAACTTTTTGTGCCCGAACTGAAAGGAGACCTGGCGAAAAGAGTCCTACTATAGTTCGTCCTTAATGGCTACAATTAAGTTGCTTTGGATCAAGCAAAAATGACACGACCAAGATAAATGTCGTCATTAGGATTTTCGAAAACCCAGCGCAATTCCGGATTCCGATTGTGTGCCACTAGGCACACTTAAAGTGGTCCCGTTTTATTCAATCGATGAGTTGCTCAGATGACAAATGTTTTTTTCCTGTTGTAATTCACCATGGATCCAATAACCGTAAATCATTGGGGAATATTCACGAACAGCCGTAGTTTGTCTCTTGTAACTAGCACATGAAATGGTTCCATTATGCGCAGTTTTGCAATTGGACTTACTGTGAATGTCGATATGTATTAGTGTGTCCAAAACCGGCTCCATCAACTCGTAATGCAAGGTGCGTAATTCATTGTTGTACAACTTGATCCACTCAAGGCTGTGGAGATCTTGGAAGGCTGGGGCTGGAACGTCCCGAATCCTGTAACAAAATGGTCCATATTGTACTATGTAAAATATGTCCCAGTGCAATCATCCAAAACCTAGGCCTTGTAACTGGCTGATAAAGAGATGATGAAGTCTAAACATGTTCGACGTGGAACTTGTGTTCCTTGGGTCTTTTTGCCGTGTTTATTCGCTCGATCGTTCGGTCGTTCATGAGAAAACACACCACAAAGTCTTGTTGTCCGTTCCATGTCATTCACAATGCAATAGTGGTCTATCGTAATGCGGATAGGCTTCGTTAGCTACCAAATAGTTAGCAAGCCAGCCAACAAGTAAGGCGAGCATGCATAGTAAGACTCGAGCGGTTTAGTGAATCTCGAATGGCTTTTCTGGGAATTGGGGTTGGCGTGTAACCTCAGAGCAGAATTAGTGGCTCTCTTCGAGGTTATGGTTCATCAAATATTAACTCTGATCGTGATGATGGTGTTCTGCTCTGTGCAATTGGTTATGCTCTGTAGATGAGCCAAGGTCTTGTCTGCGCCATGTTTGGGCAGGGAGAGTGAGTCTCTCTGGACTTTGTACTCCCTAAGTATCCTTAGACTGCGGCTTCAATAATATTATGACGCACCACGGAACATGGCCTTTATACTTCAACCTCACAATGTAGACATTGAAGTCAGCATTGAAATGGGGGTTTGCTAAAAAGCAGCTTCCCCAAATTACATTACATTGTCCATGTTTGGCAATTTGTTTCGGCTGTTGGAGCAATGGTGGACGGATGAATAATGGAGCAAAGTTAAAAAAGAGGAAATATATGCTGGCAAGAGTTATGTTATGCTCTCTAGGGAGAACTCATGGATGGCTAGCTTAGTGGGTTTTGGGATGTGCCAAGGTTACAAGTCTTTTACAGTTGAGCATGGAACTATGATATGAACCTATTTTTTCAGAGCACCCCTGGGGATCATAAAACAATTAACTGCAGCAGGTTTTACATTTTAAAAGCAGCATTTCAGGTCCATTACTTTTTCTTCTCTGTCTACAGTTTCTACCATCCAAAAGAATCAGATACAGATAGAGAATAGAAAAAACGGGTGTCTTACAAGTTGTTTTGAAGCCACAGGAATTTAACATGTTCCCCAAATCCTTGGAAAGCGTCTTCGTCCAGTCTGGATATCTTGTTGTCGTCCATATGGAGCGTTTCCAACTGATGAATCCGCCGCAGAGCTTCACTTGGAAAGGACTCGATTTTATTTCCAGTCAGCGTCAGTGACGACAACTTGGCTGCGAACGAGAATAAGTAAAGCTAGTATGAACATCCTCAAACTTAAAAACGCAATCTCATTTGATCCTTCGTGAAAGGTTTTACAAACTTTGCTCCACTCAGTCCAAAAAATATTCAACCACACTGCACCTGGAATCCCTGAGCTCGTATTTAATATTCTCTTTGATACTCTTTTCACTTTTGAGCTTCAAATTCATGAGCAGAATCTTGAAGCGAGGGGGGGGGGGACTCCCCATTGTTCCATGAACGTGTGCCCAGTCCCTTTACGTACTTATTATGAGCTACTGTGCATGTAAAAGCAAAGAGACCAACCTTGAATTCGTCTCTCGAATAGCAAGGGGATTTAAATTAAGGTTTACACACAAGGAAGCGAATTTCATTTGCAATTTCTGAGCCAGCACACTAGATATTCCCTTCCAACGACAAAACTCTTCGTCTTCGCAGGAGTTTTGGTTTTTTTAATATTTGGCGAAAAAAATGCAGAGACTGATTAGGATCTGCATGGTTTATGGGGTAAAGTTCCTTTTCTCACGTGATAAATTTGCTTATGTCATGTTAAGACCTTTCCCCTGGTGTGTTTTTACGGCCTATGCTGTCTTAAAATGTACCTAAGATTGACCTACCGTCCAAACCTTCGAAGGCATCCTTATGTACGGTTCGGATCTCATTGTGGTCTATGTACAATGTGGTGAGGGCATCAAGACCCCTGAAGAATCCGGCCCCTAGATTCGGAATCTTATTGTGATTCAGAATCAGCTGATCCAAATTGTCCATCCCTAGAGATAGAAAGGCCACTCCAGTTTGGGAACATATAAATGCGTTGAAGCTCATGGGACCAACTCACCTGTAAAGTCGCCAGCATTGATATAGGATATTCGGTTGTATGTGAAGTCGATGCTCCTCAAATATTTCAAAGGAATGAGAGCTTCATGTGGAATGCTCTCCAGATGGTTCTTTCCCAGATTAAGACGGATCAAGTCTCTGGAACAAGAGGAAGGAACACACATGAATTGGATTGAATTTCCAGGGACTGGGGGGTGGTTATCCTTTTGCTTTACTGGCCATTCTCATCGAAGAAAACCGTGTCTGGCCGTTACTTGTTGAAGGGAAGGGAACGACTTGCGATCTTCAAAGCCATTAGGTCGGGTACTCTACTCCTCCCTTCTCACTTTTGATGATGGTTATGATGGCATCAATACCAAGCAGATTTGACAACAAAGGACACGAGCAAGTGATCCAATTACTCCAAACGGACATCACACAAACACGTGCCTACTTAAAATGAGAAAATGGGCAAAATCATTGCAGACTACGGATGACACTTCTTGAACACAGATTATGAATATCTACATACTACATACGGGACAAGGTGGGTACATATCTAAATACTTTAGGCTCACCAGAGCAACATGCAGCACAACAGAAGAATGCAATCTACTTGAAGCAACTGGATTCTGACTTCACCAGCGTGCACGATATACATTTGTATCAATCTGGTTGCTCAAGCAGTTGCTTACCGCCCGTTATGGCGATTTTCATTGCGGGAACAAAAGTGAAACAAGTGTTAAGTGACCCTGTCTTAATCTCAGTTCGCTAACATACACACTACTCGGTTCAGCACGGTGCGTTGGCCATGCAGTGTTCTTTAAATAAGCCAATCCATCCCGAAAAGACTCAAAAAACATGCTCATGGAGGGCTAATCACAAGACTGAGCTTGCCTGTCGTTCGGAGCTTGATCAAAGGCTGAGGCCAATCAGCTTAGTAAGTAGCCTACTAACCACACCATTCGTGGCATGTGAGTGAAAAAGCATTTTCAAGGTTCAGCATCACTTCCTTTTTTGGGTTCTCATCCTGGGCCAGATTTGGGCCTTTCACCCCCCAAAATCATGTTGAAATCAAGTCTATTCAAGGTTCCAAGTTAGCTCCAATGTTCTTGGCTATGTCCCCCATCTATTCATTCTAACCTCAGGGATACTAATTTGCCAAAGATAGTTCTATTGTTACTGCTCATCCTCAACTTGTTGAACAAGTTCAGAATTACGAAGGTTGATAGATGTGGCAACGTCAGATGCATCTCAAAGTTTCCTTTTCATGAACGGATCCAATTTATAAGATGCTAGTTGATTTACCAGAACATTAGAAAATTGGACTGATATCGTGGACTTGAAACTGTTTCAAAATACTCGTACCACAAGAATGAGTGGAAGGGTTTACTTCTCTTTGAGTCCATGACATGGTACAATTTCTCAGCGTTAGATTTAGAAACTTGTGTTGACAACCCAAGACACCCACAGAAATAAGGAAACTCAAAGAGAACGTCATGTACGAAAACATAAAGATGAACAACGCTCTAATCTAACAAAAAGTGAAGAAACAAAAAGGGGGGAATAAGAACTGAGGCTACAACCAACAGAAGCAAGCACTAAAATGCAGTGTTGTCGTATTCATCATCATACACATCATCAACTGTTTTAGAGCAGAGCCTGAGAGTGTGATTGTCTTTCACCCAATCAAGCGATAGAGTAGTAGCACGTGGTCTGGCTACTGAATACTTTATAAGCTGTGTAGTAGCTGTGGTAGTATTGTAGTAGTAGTAGTAGTAGTAGTAGTAGTAGTTGTTGTTGTAGAAGAAGTAGTAGTTAGTAGTAGTAGAAGTAGTAGTAGTAGTAGCAGTAGTAGTAGTAGTAGTAGTAGCAGAAGATAGTTTAGTGATGATGATCCCTCACCTTTCACTGCCTTCATACGGCGCAAGCCATCTGAAAACCCGAAAATATGGAATTTGAATGCCATCACAGACACACGCGGACGACTTGTCATCGAGTACTTAATAAATGAAATGAAATAAAAACAACAGCTGGTTCCATCTTTAGTCCTAACAATGTGAATAATGATGTTCCTGGTCTTTGTTAGTTGAATAGGGAAGAGTAAGAGGTCTTTATTACATTTCAATCTCCTTGGATAGCCTGGAGACAGCCAAACCATGTCTCCAGTCAGCACTCGACATACTCTGAAGAACGACGACGGCGACTACAACAACAGCAGCAGCAACAACAACAACAACAACCAATTTCGGGGACAACTTCCCCAATTTACCAACAACGTAGTCAAGCCAACAAACAGAATAAATTCTCCTAAAAAGAAACGAAGAAAACCTTGAAACCAAATGAACTCAGCATAATGGAACCAAAATAATGAAGCAAACTCGTTTTCGTGGACCATAATGACACAGCATTTCATCCCAAATTATCAAGATCCTTTATAATTCATTTTCACCTGCATCATCAGTGTTAAGAGCACTCTAGTACGTCAAAATATGAATAGCTAATTCATTTCCTCAGGTGCGATGAGATCAGGTTCCTGAAATTGAGGTCAACTTGTTCCTCAACGCAACAGCGTCGAATGAAATGGAATTATACAAGTACATCGAATGAATGGTACAGCAAAGTTTGATGAGCATGACTTTAGAGTTTGGATTATTTTTAGAGGAGAACAAGAGTCTACACAAGTTGTGAGGGTGATGATGGATCGAGGAAAGAAGGGGAAAAAACAACGAAGAACCTCCTCATCGAGGTTATTGAAGCATTCTTGAGTGAAATGGACGAAAAGAACGGGCCTTATTCCTCAATGAAAATTCAGCCCAATTTCAAAGACCAAGCTCGACCACAAAGTTTTGGGTTGTCCCAATGACGTGAACGAACAAGGTGCCAAGTTATAACCCAGAATCAAACGCCCTGAAGAAAAATGATTCGCTTGGGCTCGATGTGATCCTTCAATGCAATCAATCTCTTTGAACGAGAGCAAGCACACTTGGTAGACAAAGGGGGTTGGGACATTCCTCCATACACTCTGGTTTGCTGGTTTGCTGGAATGTGAGTCCTGCCACCGCCCATTTATACACATCACCGTGCTCGAGTTGATCTGGTTACCCTTAATGGATTGGTTGTGTCATAAGTCCAACGGTAATTGCATGGAGCAATGTCATTCGAATAATACTGCTTAATGAAGATAAGGTCAGTCAAATGATACAACCAAGTACAGTTTCCAACTTTCCACCAGAGCCTGATCGAGGTTGTAACGTATATTTTTATATTCAGGGATTTATCAAAGGGAAACGAAAACAACTGCAGCGGGATAATGAACTCATGTTGAAAGTGTGCGCAAGCCAAAATGAAAGACCTGGGTTATGTTTGTACTAAACACTCACAGAGCGGGAACATAAATGTTTGAAATGTTTTTCGAAAAGGAAATGAAGCAAGTCCTAATAAAAGTAGAAGTTGTCCCCCCAAACACACACATCTCTCTCTTTCTCTCTCCCTCCCTTCCTTCCTTTCTTTTTTTCTTGCTCGCTCTCTTTCTGTCTTCTTGCTTGCTTGCTTGCTTGCTTGCTTATTTCCTTCCGTGTCGGTGAATTATTAACTTGTCCAACAAGATTTGTGAGCTATGTAAATGATTTCCCCGAAGTTCATAAATTTTTGAAGGAAACCACGGCTTGGGGCTTTCGTGCGCTTGACCCAAGACCGCACAATTTGGAGTCCGCTGATGGCAAGCAGCCTTTAGTAAGGGACAGAGAGGGAAGATGATTACCCAACCCGAAGGACTGAGTGACTCTGGCTGACTCACTGAATAAACTGATTGAAGGCCGACGTCGGTGATTTTGCCCTTCAGAGCCTCATCATAACAACGGAAAGTACTTAAGAAACGTGAAAGCAAGAACTCAAAAAAGTAGGACAGCAGAAACAACTTCGTCAAAAAGGAGTCGAGTTGAGCTCGATGACAATCCAAGGCCTTGCTTCGGTGCTTGGCATGTGCATTGCACGTGCACTACACTACTTCGTAGCCATCGTAATTAATTACAATCCCGTGACTGACTCTTGGATTGCCATGTGGAGCAAGACAACGCGAATGAGCAAAGTCTAAATGAGGGAATGGATGGTTTGTCTTAAAAAGGATGATCATAGATAGATTGAAACGAGCTTGAAAAGTTGAGAAACTGTTGCATTGGAACTGAGTTCCCCTACCTTGTGAGCCCATCAAAAGCATTAGAATGGACCTTGTGGATCTGGTTGTTGTAGACAGCGAGCCGAGTCATCTAGTGAGCAAGTGGAAAAAAATCGAGTTAAGTGTAGGGGGGTTATTGCTTGATCATGGGAAAAATACCAAAGGAAGGCAATCCCCAAAGAGGCTCAAGCCCTTGATGTGGCCGTATTTTTTGCCCTCAAACCCGGAACCCCACTTACTTTCCCCAATCCAATAAATGCGCCTTGCTTTAAGACGGTGATGTTGTTTTCATTGAGGTTCAAGTGATCCAAATTTCGGAGTTGTCGAATGGCTTCCGTTGGAACACTCGCGAGAGAATTCTTCGACAGAACCAAATGGCTTAAAGTGTTGCCTTGGGATGAAAGGGAATTTGGACCCAATGCTTTTAGGTCTGAAAAAGAGACAAATTCAGAAATTTAAATTCACATCGCTGGAACCTTTTATTTTCCATGAAGGAGCATACTGAGGGGATCAGCGAGCGAGGGCACGCCTCGTTCGGTTCTCTGTTAAGAGTAATGGTAAAAAGACAATTCTTCATCTCAGCAGACACTCAAACAAACCTACAGGACTGTCGTATGTACGTACGTTTATAGGAACAGTACACCAAGGAATCGAGCGAAAGAAGCTAGTTTTCATCTCCCCTATTCGAGGGCTTAGATCACCTCTCTGCCAGGATTAAGGAGACCTCGTCGTTCTGGTATTGAGGGGGGGAGGGGGGAGGAGGGGGGCTGAATAGCGAGAAAAATCCCTACAAAGGCGCCGTCGGGATGCAGTTTTTGCTTTCGGATGAAGTGGGGCCGTGGGGAAATCCGGTTCAAGGTTATTGAATTTTGTTTTCATAATACTCACTGCTGTCATGGATGTAGAGATGTTGGATTTTTATGCCCATGAAAATGTGGTCGTCCAGCTTTGGAATATCACTAAGCCTGATCTTGAAGTATTTGACGAAACGCTCCTTCTTCTTCAGTGTTTCGCAATCGGACTATTTTGAAAGAAGACAAAAAAAGATTGAAAAAAGCACGAATTTGAGCAAAGTCTTGGCCATTTGTCAGCTTTTGCATATCAATATCATAGTTTTATTACAAGGCTCAATGGCTTTGGTTGAAAACAGTTCAATCGATATAATGTGCATGCTCTCTCCTTTAACAATGTAATTCAAATTCAAATTACACCAATTAATATAATTATTTAACAGAAACTCTTTTCTTGAAACCATTTTAAGAGAGGTCAAATGGATCAATTTAATCACAATGAAACCAGTTCTTCTTTTAAACGGAATCTGAATGATCTATCAATAAAACTATTTCAAATCCATTCACGTTTACTCCCTTGTCTTAATCCACTTTTTCATTGTGGACCCATTCATGGCTTCTCAACTGACTCATCCACATCAAAAGTGGTTACATCTGCAATCCACAATAATGTTCTTACCTTGAGCTTGTAGCTGTTGACCCTTTCGCACGTGATGTCTAGGCCACCTTGCAGGCTTTTACATATGCAGTAGGACAACAAGGGACAGGTTTCTGGCTCCGCATGATGTTCTTTGATCCTGCCGTTCAGTTTGACCGAAGTGGATGACCTCAGATTTGAAGCTCGTCGATTTCGAAGACTGGCTCCACAGACCAAATTAACCGAAAAAATCATAGCAAACACAAAGATGA
>NC_081443.1:6430500-6434771 GCF_007210705.1 Tigriopus californicus
CGAAGACTGGCTCCACAGACCAAATTAACCGAAAAAATCATAGCAAACACAAAGATGATGAGATTGGATTTGGATCGCTTGGACATGAACCAGGGCATTCCTCCTCCACTCATGGTAGGCATGTTGTCGTCCCCTTCGGCCCACCCTTCTTGACCTCAATTTGCCGCTACTTGAAACTACTGATCTGAATTGATCATCCTGAAATGAATCATTGGAGAAATTAAGAAAATTGTTGAAAGGATTATCTTGAGGCAGTGATATTTTTATCATAGAAGCAGGACCTAGAAATTATCCATCAATGCTTGATACTTATTAAAAACGTCTTCAATAAACATTGTTGAGTTTTGACCTAATCTTATTGAACAATGTTTTTTCGTGATCATTGTAAAGGGACGTTCCGAACTTTGGTGAGCAATAAAAGGATTTCAAACACCGAGTTTCATTAATAATGGATATGCACATTTTTCACTTGCCCTGTTTGCGTTGGCTATATTAAAGATAAGCCAAGATAAAATGAAGAGAGACTATGAAGTTCCTAAAAGTTATATTGAGTGAAAACGGCTCCGACGACATAAACCTCTTGATTTATTTATTACCAAACCGTTCTGCTGAAAACGGTTTTAGTGTTATTTTTGAATGAGTCGGATTTCCTCATTCATGAAATATTCATGAAAATCTATATTTTGTTAGTCCTTCGCCTGGGCACGCACGAACTTCTATTAATACGTTTAAAGTTAACTTTCTGGACAAACAATCTCCAAATTTCTTTCCAGAACCTTAAAACTTCTCTAAAGTCAAGCCTGAAATGATACGATTTGAGGTTTGCTTGACTTGGAAGGAAGCTGCAACTAATTTCATAAGAGACCTGAAAAGAAAGCTTCAATTGTATGATCTACCAAGACAAAGTGGCCTGAAGGCTGGCTTTTATGTAACGAAAAATACTATCATCAAGGGAAAACATGGAAAAGCCTTATTCCAAGGTTAGGCTCTCGTTTGGATAAGAAATTATATTCTTGATTCTTGAAAGCAATTATATAAGGATCCCTTAGGATCCTTCAGTGAAATATACTAATACATGATGTGAAGTGTGGTGACCCACAGGGATCCGAATTAATTTCCCTTCTTTCCATCGTTTCCATTGCATCACTGAAAAAGCGCAATATTCCTGCCAATAGAGATGCTGTCAATTCATCTTTTAATGCGAATGATGCGAAGTTAGTTTTGATGTGCATTCAAGATCAACCTGAAATACTGTACAAGGCTTAGACCGATCTGCCAATTCAAAGTGGGTAGTTCAACCAAAAACATCATCTCATGTTCCTTGTATCGGATGAAATAAGTCCATGAAAACGAAAGAAAAGAAGTTGAGGTGTCTTCACGGTGTAAGTGGAAATATCGAAAATAGTTTGTGCTGAGTAGCTAGATTGTAATCAAACACCGATACACACGTGTAAAAAAGGGGGCACAATGAATAATGAATGACCAATGATGATATTTCTGATTCATTCTTGTGACAGCCAACCATCTTTAAGGGTGTTGACTTCTTCTAAGGCTCTATGTTGAAGGTTGGTACACTTGGCCGAATCTGATGTTTTCTTTGGACACCTTCTTTAGTGTACAGCTTTGTCCATAAATTATTCAACATGACGAATGGCCATAATCTCGGCCAAACCCGCAGCTTTCTTAATTAGATGTCTAAAGAGATGTTGCGAGTGCGCTCGTTTAAAGCGACGGCCTTGGGTTCCAAGGCTATGAAGCATACGGATAATGTGCACTACAATGACTTGACACGTCTTAAACCACTGAGACACAATGATCGATCTATTATATGGAAATGAGGATGTAGCACCGGTCATAATCAATGGCGTGCTTTATAAAGGATTCAACACAACCTCATGACTGTGATTCCATTTAACTTGGCCTGAGACTAAAGACATGAGTTCTGGGAATGGAATGCGAGAGGACGCTCATGGTTTTTAGTTGAGCACTTTGATTAAAAATGCACTTGAATGTTGGCAAAGTTTCCAAGTTTTTCCATCAAGCCACCACTGAAAGCTAGGCGGTGTCTCGCAAGTCATTGTCCCTTTGCACTTCTGTTTTTGTTCCAAGTTCCATGTACTTACGTACTTATCTTACAAACTGTCTCGTACTTTCTTGTTCGAGGATTATTTGAATAGGCTCCATTGATGAAGCAACCACTAGCCAAAGAAAAATTCGGAAAAGAATCTTTAGGATTAGGTTTGATGTACCTCAATTCCTTCACGTTTTTGTTTGAACGAGAAAAGTGTATTAGACAGAGCAATATCCTGCTACGGTAACGGGACCAGGTTCGATTTAAATTGTGTGATTTATTGGATTCGACTCTACACGATTGACTAAGGCTTGAAGTCCTTAATGGGATTAATATGGACCTAGCTTGTGATCATTAAATCCCACATAGGAGGAAGCCAATGGCTTCTGCCTTTACATACAGAGTTGCCCATAGAAATAGGCAAATTAGCTGCAGAGAGCACATTTCAAAAATGGATACTTAATCGGATGTCCTAATGACATTGCAGTAGTCGGATGTCTCTATCTTGCTGCCGCTTTAAAATCCAAGCAAGTTGAAAAAATTTGTGATCTAAGCCACGCCTAACAAACATGTGGCTGAGTAATATCAATCACTAAGATCAGCTTGAGGTTGGCATTCATGAAAATACGATTGTAAGATATATATGTTACATAGGGCTTAAGTAAAATCTTAAACCCGTTGGCGTCTAAGGGGGCCGTAATTCCCATTTATTACTTAAAAGAGGACCTGAGCCGGCCTACCCATCAAAACATGGACAAAGTTGAGTCATGAAGGCCAAGCCAATCTTTTCTACCAACAAAAAAAATTCTTTCCTTGCACATACACATTGGGGTCACTCTTTGCCTGAAGCTTGGTACATCGAAGGTATTAACTACGACAATCTGTTCCATAGCCTTGAAGGAGCCAGACTCGAGGTGGTTCGTCGTCTTTATGGCAAATTTGCGGAGAAACCCATTCCATGAGGGAAACCACAAACAAAGCCACGATGAGAGAGATAGTATGGAAGGGAAGAATAACACCAACATCATGGAAAAGGTAAAGGAGAAAGCACTAGAAGGCTTCTCCATCACCGAATACGTATATGGTATTTCTGCAACCCATCTCGAACTTTTAATGAAATGGACACGGCCAAGGCCACGCTTGGTGTATTCACACTGATGGTAGCCCTGAAGTCGTGGAAAACTCCTCACCGGTGAGGATGTCTCAGTTATGAGAGATAGCTAAAGTCCATTCTTGCGGAAGTTGCAGACCATCTTAGAGGGCTTTTCTCGAGGTTTTTTTCAATGTTCGCCTGGCATGTAAAACAAGCCATTTCTGCTGGAGGAAGCTCTAGTAGCTAAGCAGATGTGGTAAGTTTCTTTTGGGTCTCGAATTCTGCCTTTCATTTAATTTGCGTGGAAAGAGCCAGTGATAATTTTGGATGGCGAAGGGTGGAAAATGTGGAGGAGAATTCATGACACAATAGCAGGCTTTCAAATCTAATGCCAAAAATGCTTCGTCGCTGCCGTGAAAATTGATCCACTGTACGTTATGCGAAGGAGTTCGACTCGAACAATTACATTTCAAGTTGGGATTAATCTATGAAATTCTATGTTTATATTGCTATGTTCCTGTTCATGGACAGAGGACGCACTTGGAAGCTTTTGGTCACTTGAAGCTTTCGTGGTGAGAGCTTTGTGAGTTCGTTCGTGTGTGCAAATAGAGCCGACTTCGCACTCTCCATTCCATTGAAATGCAAAAACCATTTCAGCTCAAGGTTTAAGTACTAGCATAAAGCTTTCCTGAGGGTCTCTCTCCCTCTCTCCCTCTCTTTTTCTCCCCTCCCCTTTCCACTCAGTGTTTCTAGAAATAAGTCGGAACACGAGCACCATCATTGGACACCCCAGATCCAGGGTCGCTTTATCGAACTTTAAATTCCCAACGGCCACCATGTTTGCTGACGGACGGGGACCTGAGTATACCATAAATCTATCTGACATCATACAGGCCCACAGAAACACAAGGAAAGAGGGAGGGAACTTCAATACCGGATCCGACAATGGGCACATAGGGAAATGAAAAGAGTACACCCAATGTGATTGTACAAAGTATCTGGTTGGACGGCCTTTGAGTGTAGGGCTTGAAAGTGGAAGTAAGCGGGAAAAAATGAAGACATAGAAAAGTTAATGTGATAAACCTGAGTTGTTTCCAATAGACCAGG
>NC_081443.1:6434801-6434951 GCF_007210705.1 Tigriopus californicus
GAATTTGTACCTGTTTTCACTTTTGGGTTCTGGAGCTCAAAGTTTCTGTAGTATGCCCTTAGCCCTCTTCCTTGTTTCTTTCAAAAGGGAACAAACTGGATTAACAAAACCCTTTGAAAATGACTTCATGTCCTAAGTTATTGCCTTCTT
>NC_081443.1:6434985-6454189 GCF_007210705.1 Tigriopus californicus
CCTTAGCCCTCTTCCTTGTTTCTTTCAAAAGGGAACAAACTGGATTAACAAAACCCTTTGAAAATGACTTCATGTCCTAAGTTATTGCCTTCTTTGATTTGAGTTGCCCTTGAAGATTTACGTAAGATACCATGTCATCGGAAAAAGAACTCTTCTGTTTTCATTTCCGGCGCATATTCCTTGAGGACTTTCTGTGCAATTTTGCAGCTTTCTCAAGAGCCATGGGAGCCATGCCTCCAAGTTGTTCGCATAAAAGCCTTCTAACCCATTACAGACCTTAATGGCGAACATGTCGAATTGAAACAGAACCTTTTGAAGCGATCAAAGTCGAGTTTAATTCAATTAGTAGCCTCATAGTAGCAACAGATACCTTCGGGATAAATCCACTCCTTTGGACTCGTTAGTTGGGATTCAAATGGGGTAATATTCAACGATTTGAAGTTTTCGGCTATTTTGAACTGTAAACAGTAAAAGAAAGCAGAGCTCAAAATAGTCTTGTTGTGCATTGATTTGTGGAAAATTTCCAGATTGAACGATGTTGAAGCTCCCTTGGTAGAGCTTGTCAAAAAAAGTTTCGGCTCCCATCTAACGACAAATTCCTTTCCTATTTCTGCTATTTCTGCTCGTCGTTCTTGCCTAGAAAAATGAAATATGTATAAGGCAACACAGTTTATGGTTCTCCTTCAAAATGAATACAAATTATCGCGGACTACGACGTCAAGTTCCGCGTCGCAGTCCATTTTCATTCATTGGGGAATCAGATTTCTCGCCTCGGGAAAATAGCCAGGATCTGAATGCGAGGATCTGAAAACGAGCGGAATGTACCCATCAATGGACCGCTAGATACCATGGCTGTGTCTTTTGGGGAATCATATGGAACCCCCTTGCTCTTTCATTAACTTCTACTGCGGATAGCTTGCCAACAATCACAATAACGTTCGATAAGCTACTAAAACATGGCGAAGCTAGTTACTAAGCTAACTCAACACCCTGAATTGGATTTCTTTCTCGTCAATTGGAGTCATTATAAAGAGCTGTGTCGGCTCTCAAATGTCAGAGGTCCTTAGGTAATTATCTGACAACCGAAGGCGCATAGCCTTGATTCATGTGACCTTTGACAACCTGGTAGTAAAAGGTTGTCGCCCTCGTGCTCGTCGTCGCTTCTCATGGCACACCTGAAGTAATGGGCAAGTATCCTGGATCCACGACCTCAAACCATTACCTTAACCCAGAGAGCTTTCATGAAGGCATAAACTATGACATATGGGGCTTTGTTTTTTATTACGCTGTGGTCTCGGCGCATTGGGGACGAAGCCTTTCAAACTCTGTCCATTGTAGCGTTAGGAAGTGGTTCAGAATTAGCTAGCTAGTAGCATGGTGTATTCCTCACAGCTCTGGCATACGTGGGCTGTTCATTGAATCAGCTGGAAATGACATGTTCTTCCTCTTCAAAAATGAAAGTGTCTGACTTTTTTAATAAGAACAAATGCCTCGGGTCCACCGGAGACTTTGCAAGCCATTTAGAAAGATTAGTTAATGATCTGTGCTACTTTCCATTTCCATTTGTATTCTTGGACTGTCGCTTGTCGTGATTGAGATCACTTAGAGCTATTCAATTTGGATATTTGCTCACAATCAAGTTAACCAACAACCACTCTTTATTGTCGGTGTCGAGTCGAGAACTCTGAGGCTGCCTTGCCTTCCATGAGCTCAATAATAGAGTGGTAGAGAGAGTGCTGTGGCTCCAAAAAGAGCCAATTTGAACATGAGCTCCACCACTAAGTTTCGTTACCAACTATCAAGGCAGGCCCCTAATCCAGAACGTCGAGTTTTTGGCCAATTTCATGAAAGCCTTGGGGAGAATGAGTGTCTGTTTTCATGCTAATATTGGACACCATTGTTGGGTGGTGTGGGGTTATTGGTGCTCAAGATTCAGGTCCCTTGTATAAGTGTATTTTGGACCTCCTTGATGACTTCAGCTCTCGTTTTCAGGACCAAACTTATCCTGCTAACATACATCTCTTGGGTACATTAAAAGCATGTTAAAGCTTGGCCATCTGTGATTTACTCGAGATTTAACGTTCAAAACTTTTGAAGGAAAAGAGGGGCAGTTGATTTGTCTGTCAATAAAACTTTCCTGATAGGATAGCCAAACATCGAAATTAAGGAAACTTTTTGTTAGTTTCAACAAGTGCCATTTGTCAATGGAACATGATCAGGCCAAAAATGTCCGATCATCATGAACCAATCGATCGGCATTTTTTACGCCTGGAACGAGCAGGTTGAACTCGAAAACATGTCTTTGACCTGTCTCGGTCCTGCCGTTGGCTTGCCCTTGGGAGCAAATTTTCATCTCTCTCCTTCTCTCCTTAAACCTAATCTAACTAAACACGTAAATACCAGAAGGTCAAAGCCCAACTCGATCTCGCAGAGGGTGCACGTCAAAGAACTGTACAGTCTTTTCAAGTCGAACCCGTCTAGTGGTTGGTTGTAACTAACATCATATTTGTTCCCGAACGACATAGTACCTCCCTCATTCCCTCTGGCCTTTCCTTCCAATCATCCAATGGCTAAGATCTGGCCTTTTTCTTTTCCCACGGGGCACATAACTTTGGGCGCTGTCGCCTTTGATCTGTGGCCTATAGGCTTCATTCCCTGGTTCCATTCTACCATTCTACCCCTTTGATCCGGCCTGGTGTCATTCACAGGGCTCATGGAACTGGCATATCAATTCATTGAGAGTTGGCAGAAGTACTGCTGATATTGAGACGGAAATGAAAGTTTTTAAAATACCAGCCACTTCATCCTCGGAAGTGGAGTCCCACTTTTTGTCGTCGAATGATCGTGTTGGCGTGACAAAGTGCAGTTCGTGTTTCAATGTCCTTTAAAGTCCATGGAGGATCAGCTTCTAATTCTTCGATCACATGCCAATGGGAAGTATGCTTTTAGTGACGTTCACTCCATCCAAATATGGATCTACTTGGTGGAATTTGTTTCCAATTTCTTATCAATGCTCAATTTAATTTTTAAATTAATTTTCATTGCCATCACCAGAAGTGGGAAGGTAGGAAAATAGGGGCCATAATGAGCGAAGGAGATGACATCTCTCTCCATTTGTGGCCACAAAAGAAACAATGCCTTCATGGGAAGGTGAGCTCTCTAAAATTTTGCAAATGGCTCGGATTATAATGCCATTGAAATAATGAATGCACTAAAAGGCAGCCTGGCCTTCCTTATGCCACCGTTCGTGTGCTGAGTGGACTTTTCTGGCCCTCCTCTCGTACCACAAGACGAATGCCAAACAAAATTTGCAAATCTTGAAAATTTGATGCAGTTTCTTCTTGCAATACCACGTTGGGTCATGAGTTGTGCAAAGATAGGTAAGCACGTTGAGAGTGTGAACATTCTAAGCATACAGTATTTCAAAGAAGTCAAAATTGGCGGCGTTCATTCGTCAAGCCTCAGCTTAGTCGACATACAGCTGAATGCAGCTTATCATTGACGAAAAGTGTCCAAATTGACGCAGCCAAATTCACTTCCCTAGTTTTGACATTTTGTGAATGTCACTTCCATCCCAACGCCAATCATTTTGAAACTGACAAGATAGTGTCTTCTAAGTGGATTTAATTAGCAGTCTAAGTTGGAGCTGTTTTTTTACCTATCCGGTTTGTCAAGGAACTTTGAAAAAGACGTGTCCCAATGTTTCCTGCGAGCTCGCTCCTCCTTCATTTTCCACTGTCATCTCGAGGTACAAACGAAAAAGGGACACCGAGATTCACAGAAGCATAGGACGAAGGATGGGAGAATAAGAAGAAGGGGAAGGGAAACGGCTTTGCTAAGACCCCATTGAGAGTGGAAACTTTTGAGGACTTTCTCCCCTGGCTCGGATCCTTCATCTAGCCTAGGTCCCTCGTCCAGAGACAAAGTGCGAGAAACAGAGCAGCTAATTTCATTAGGATTGGTGGCTCAGGTTTACGGCACAGACAGATCCCGATTTGGACACGAGGGCAGCCTTTGATTGAATAGGGGCGAAAAAGGTGGCCGACGTGTTCAAACTTCGAACACGGACCATTTGGGTCAGATATCCAAGACATTTTGACAAAGGCTTCCTCCAAACGAGGCACAACACACCCAGCAGGTCTTCTTCTTTGTCAGTGAAGTCGTGTTTGTGGTAAACAAATGAGCTGAGGGCGTGTCCGATATCCTCTAGAGGTGCTAACGAACCAACCTATCGGGTTCTGCTAGTTATGGTTATGAGTGGTGTTACGCATGACGATCATTTTTGAGGGTTTCCTTGCTTTCAGGTGGAAAAAAGGTCGTCGATCTAGCGTAGCTTACACCCATGCATGTTCATAAAGCAAAGCATAAGCATAACCTTGCAATAAGCTTCCATAGTGAGACATGCTTCGTTAGTAAAGAAACACACTCTTTTGCGCGCCATCGTGTTGAACTACCTGTATACTATAAAAAGGGGTTATTAAGAAACAAGAATGATTTGAGGTCTTCTAATATTACTCTCATCGCGGAGTTTTCAGTCTTTTCCTTATAGTAACGCTACACAGGCTACCTGCATTCATTTTCCACATCATTGGCGAGTGGGGACTGGCTTTATGGCCCGAGTGAATATACAATATCCAAATCATAAACAAGGTCATTACTTTGCTTCCCTGGAGGATAATGAAGCTGTTTTCAGGTCTGTGGATCCAAGTATACGGTCATATTTCAACTTTCGAGTATCATGTGTTACATTTTGGTTTCAAGGTGATTACATCAAAGCCTGGCAAAAAGACTCGACTATGCTTGTCAGAGCACGGCATCACAAAAGGGTAGATCATTTGGTTGCTCACAAAGGCCGGCCGGTCTTCATTTGACAGGCCAATTCCTCGTCTACTTTAGCGGATTGAAAAAAAGACGTCTCCTCTGTATATGGCAACAACTTACAATTTCATCCTTTTTTTTGCTGTCAGGAATTTCTGAAATCTGTCTGAATCCTTTCAGATTAGTTCCTCCTACCGTTTTTGTCGAAGCTGAGAAAGCCAGTTTTTAGAAAAGGTCGAGTAGGAATTGACGAGCTTCAAAGAAAAATTGATCATCTTTTGCAACGCCTCTCAACAGACTAATCAATCAAAGGAAACATTTCTTTGCTCATTCTGTCTTACGTTTTCACTCAACTTCGATCCAAACTCCTTTGGCCTAAGTTTGAAACGGTTCATGAAGACAAGTTTTCTCCATAATGAGCTTAGGGAAGTTTGGTAGATTTTTGTTGGAAGTTCATTTTAGGTGGATATGCTTCCTGGGATATTAATCAAGTTTGTTACAGAATGGGCTAAAGAGTGCTGATCAGTCAACAGACGGTATTTTCGTGAGCCAATACACACAAAAAACAGCAGCAGAAAGATTCCTTTCCACTTTGAAACAAGACCACGACTTTGCACCTTATGGAAGGACGCGCCCATCATTTCAAGAGAAAGTCCTTAAGCCAAGCACAGGACGAGCGTTCTGTGGTAGAACTACTGAATGTATATACAATACTTAGTAGAACATACCTTGTGCATTCAAAGGTAGAGTGGATGCATCCTTTTGAGACTCATTTCTGAGCTTTTGAATTTGTCCCTGGTGTCTGGATAAGTACCCTTTTGAGGAAGATTTGATGTCATTAAGAACTCATATAAGCGTGTTGCAGAAATCTTTGGGGACTCCTCAAAATATGTGCGAGAGACTCCATGTTGAGTGAGTTTACGACTTGCCAAGCACTCATCTTGGGTTTTGGGCAATCAGCGTGCGTGACAATCCCAAGTTGCCTTGAAACCACCCCAATTTGATCGAAAACCAATATTTGGATTGTTATTATGCCTTGCTGTTTGACAAGCAGCCATTTCAAATTTTGTCTGCTTGAGAGTAATCCAGCTAAATCAGTTGAAATAGACCGTATCATTTATGAATGAGAAATCTTGAATGTGCACTTACAATGCGTTCTGTTCAGAGAAAAATGAGATCCAGACTGTTCGATGGAATTGCTTATTGGTTCTCTTTGTACAATAACTTTCCCTCCCAATCACTTTTTCCCTTTCGCCCTCGTCTTTCTTGGTGTCATTTGAGCCTAAAACGCTTTCCCATCCAATATGGTTGGGATACTCGACGTTCAAGTTTACATCACCCAAGAATTTGCTCCGCTCTCTGTAAGCCTCAAATGGATCAGCGAATGAAACCTGATTATTGGATGAGGCCGCCCATTTCCGAGGCCATCAAAACGAGGGTGGATGTGAGTGAAACAGTGCCCTGCCAGCAGCCCTTTAGTAATGATTGACCCTTTCAATTGGTCAGACCAAGGTGAAAGTACCATCAAGCCAACCTTACATGGAACGAGACTAAAATTGGATCTTGGAGTTCTCAAACAACCTGTAGTAATGTAGTTTTCTCGGGGGAGTGATGGATTGGAATTGCTTAGTGGATGAAACCAAGATACTGGAGATACTGTAGAGGATGGAACCAGATGGAAAAATGAAGGCCAGACTTGATTTTTTGCGGCATACACATATATACATCATACATCTGTGATTTGTTTACCAAACATGGATGAAACAGTCTCAATTGAGCGGGATCAGGTGATCCTGATATCATGAAATTTATAAAATGTCTTGAGTCGCTCAAAGAATGAAATTGGAAGCTTCACTTGTGTGTTTGGAACACTCAAAATGCATCAAGATTGAACCAAAGAGAGAAAGATGGGAGGTAATTGCCTAGGATTGTGCTTTGAAAGTGAGCATAAAATGGTACAAATAGTGGAAACGAAAAAACCAGAGCTTGAAAACTGCTTTGTAATTGGGTTACTGGTGGATCGTTGGGATGCAGACGCTTAAAGTTTCCAAGATTGCTGTTGTATATGCCTTCCTTCATGCAAAGGCTTCGAAATCAGGTTTCTTATTGTGTGGAAACTTTTTTTTTCTATTGTGAACGAAATTTCACGCTTTCATCCAATCGAGGAGAACTTTTGTCCAACAACACTTTCATAGAACACATCATTTTGCTTCGCTTGAACAACCTTGAACGTCCAGACTATTTTTATTCCTGCAATTTACCTGTCCCAATTGAGATGAGATTGACCGAGTAAATCGGAAGAGCAAATCAAGTCTGTCTTTTCTACAATCCAGTACAATGGAACCTTCAGAAAGGAATTGGTTTCGGCAAAATCATCTTCTCAATAACTTTCTGTTTTAACTTGATCACATGTCTCATCGATTATTAACGATCGCGTCGACTATCAAGTAATTTTCCCGGCCTCACGTGTGTTTCAAAAAAATTGGTGCAAATCCGTCTTTTCCGCTCTCGTCAATCCCTGTGTAACGAACACAAAGCTCTAAAAATGTTCCCTTTTTGAGATATTCTGCTAATAGCGTGGCATAAATCATGTTTTGTGGAGCATTTGTGCCATTGATAACGGCGCTTATAATTCCTTTCTTCAGCCAAGAAGCCTTTGTTGCCGGCGTTCAAGTCCTAATAATGACATGAACGTGATTTAGTTAATTGAATAAAGCGCTCAAAAATTGGCATGAGTTTGCCCAATCAACATTTCAGGAATTCACACAGATAACCATATTCGTTTGGTGTTTGCACAATTTTGCTCATTGAGCGGCAGTTTATTTGAAAATGGGAGTACTCAATTAGCTGCCTGACTCTCATCATTACAGTCATTCACGTTGGAGGAAAGTTCTTGTTAAACTAGACTGGAACAAGTCCATATTCATTTCTTGATACATGTATGATCTCGCAAAAACAAAAGTATTGTTCAGTCCGAAATGACTTGCAAACGGTCTTATTCATTGTGCGCATAGCCTAACAAAGGTGCGAGATAGCAACACATCGGATTCATACTGGCGCACAGGTTGCGAACAAACATAAAATGACACACGATTGCGGATATACCTTGGGAAATCAAATGAAGTCTGGGGTCCCTTTTTGGGTTTAGAGGGGGCACACGAACCAAGCAAGAAAAAGAGTTCAGACTAGTGCTGAGGTGAGTCTGGACTATATTCTTATATTCGAATTTAGAGAAATTGGCCAGACTCCATCGAGTCTTTTACAAAGGATTCGAATTGTAATTTTTCGTTTTTAGATTGCGTTTATTCAGAAAATGGATCTGACCCTGTTATGAATTGATTATGGAGGGAACTACTCTTTAGAAAAAAAATACATTTGTTTTGTTTGAAGTGGCAAAAAATAATATAGTAAGTTTCTCCACTTAAGTGCAAACGACTCTAGCCTGGCAGTGAACTTGAGACTTTGCAAAATGTAAATAAAAACAGAGAACCCGCGGGTTTGTCTCCTAACGGACTCGACCTAGCACTAGTTTAGACCCAATTGTTGTTGGTTTTGGTGGAACAACAACAACAGCAACGACGACGACGTCGACGAAAGCGTTAGCAACGAGTCAACTTGGGTTAGCTGGGTGGGGATCAATGGAGAACAAGGAGCCTTTTTGAATTTACACATGACAAAATCCCCATGGGAAACACTGATATGACGTGGACAAAGAACAAATGTTCACTCGCTCGCCTTACTGGGTCTTGGATGGCGTACTTTTGCTCTCGCATTCGCCCGGATTTCGGGCTATGAGCAGACCGGTACAAGTTGTTTCATGTCCTTTTATCTATGCCTTTTCATCGTGGACATGATCTGACTACCAAGGCCTGCCTTCCTTCCATTATGCCTTTACGATAAACGAGTCTTCTCAGAAGGGCGCTTTTGACTTGTTAAACATATTTCAGACTTATTTGATTCATCCTATCTCAAATATGCTCTTCTGACATATGTCTCAAGGGGAATAAGGAGACTGCGTGGATAGGTTTCTTGGTAGTTTTAAGATATCTGAGTAGTAAGGCACAATTTCTCTTGGGATTCTGACGGAGGTGACTGTTCTGAGGTTCCCGATGTTCATCACCGATGTATCCAAAGGCCAATATCAGTCTTTCCTGGCTAGAATTGAGTTCAATGTTTTGGCAAGAAATGGATGTGAGGTGGAGACAAAAGTCAGGCTCGTCGCCCGGACTCCATCTTTTCTCATTACAATCGTGAGAGGTGTATTCCGGATCTAGTAGCTAAGGTAGAGACTCGTATCTTCATGTCGGAACCCATTCCACATTTCTTCTTCTATTTCAAGCCATATTTGGCCATGGACAGGCAAGTTTGGGAAAGGACAACATTCAGTCCGGCTGCTTCAGGCATATTGGCCATAAAGGGCCATCGTTAATGATGGCTATTTTTTGAAAGCTCGTATTGAAACGTTTGCCAATTATAAAACTCATTGCATGTGTCACTTCTCACCGTGGAAACATAGAACACACAATTATTGTATGCTGCTGGAAGTGCTAGTAACGTGTTGCTATTGCCCTTAAGCTAGTGAAGAACAGTATCAAGAACTTAAAATGATTGAATATTCAGGCTTTTGATTAAAATTAATTTCGGACAAACATATCAAGTTTTTATTTCTAGTATAACTCTTCGGAGTTTTAATTACACTTTTATTAAAAAATCGATTCTTAAACTGAAACTTTATCAAAAGGGACGATTTAGGACAGTTAATTGCATTGAGCAAAATTGTTCTCTGCGGTCTCAATTCAAATTATGTATAAATGCATTTTTCACCTGAAAATCATTTTGCACAGAAAAGCACCCTGATCTCCAATTGGGCATATGAGTTGTGAATTTGGCCTTGAAATTGCATTTTTTTGGGTTGAGACGGACTCAGGCTGTAGGAAGTTGGCACTACTTCACCTCACCTCGCTAAAGTGGAAAGCATACACACATCATTGACTTTTGTAACGATCATTTATGCTAAGTATTGTACTTTTTCCACCTGCCCATACTACCAAAATCATATTCAATTGTCATAAAAAGTTCAAGCACCTTCATACTTAAATTGGCAATAATTTCTGTGCCATTCCTTCCCAGTTTCGAATGTCTTCGGAAAAACCCTGAGTTCGTTCATTTATTACGCAGAGGTTGGTTCACAAGATGTCATTACAAAATTGGGCCCCCCGTTTCTGTGGAGTGAAATGGAAAATTGCGTGCTTAGCTGTCACTTTTGAAGCAGCCTGAGGTTTAAATGGAAGCCAATTGGACCTCCTCGGCTTTTAGAATTGGCAATGAGTTCTCCATTCACTATCAGTGAGCAGTACGTACACAAGGAAGTGACTGAAGCAATAAAACCTCTTTCCCGAATGAGACCATGGATGGATTGATGGACTTGAAGGGAACCATGGCTTAATAGCCTTCAGTTTCGAAGCAACCAAGAGAACGGAGAATGCATTTTTCACTTGATTAATCGTGAACAAACGTTGACTTGTGCCAACTTTGATAAATGTAAATCGACATTCGTTTGACATCGTTAAGGGAATAACAAAAAAAGGTTGACTTACCTTTTTTTGTCTTATACGCCACGCCAGCAGGTGTAGCTCAGCATTTCCAGCCGCCCTGAGAATTCACACCCGCCTCCACCTCTAGATCCTACCAAACACGTCTTGAGAGTGCAGATAATAAAAGTCTCCCAATGCTATACCTAAAGAGTTGCCCTCCAGTTCGGTTTGAAAAAAAAGTGGCTTCTCCAAGTTCAACGGGGACCACGTTAGCCAAGAGAGAGGGGCCAAGGAAGAGGGAAAGATGGCCGTCTGTCCGTAGATAAGCTCACGGCACTAGCGGGGTCTCATAAACCATGCCTAGGGTTTGAGCCGTTCTTTGGCGAACCATGGACCCATGAGATCGAAGGCTCTTTCTGACTGCTTCCTTCTATCCCTGTTCCTCCCCTCTTTCCTCCTAGCTTCGTCTTCCCTTTCCCATTGACCAGCCTGGATGCCATGATAATGTCTTCGATCCAGTTTCGACGGAGGGTGGCACGACGGATGGAGAGCAAGCCGCCAATGGTTGCTCAAGGTGTGCTTTGAGAACCTTATTTTCGGGGACCCCTCCGTTTTTGGCTCCCACAGATATGAACGCATGAGCCGGGTACCGAAATGAAGCCAGTTATGGTGAGCGTGCTTGCCATTGTTCAATACCGACCGAGACTCATGGATGTCTGTGGTCTTCAAGCCTGTTTGAAGTTGGTGCAACAGGCTTCTCCTCTTTGTCCTTTTTTTCGCCGCTCGTTCATGGAAGAACATGAGAACAGAGAAGGCTAAAGGAGGAGAGGCAGGAGTAACGAACGACCCAGGGAAAGGCTCGTCAAGCGCCTTCGGCCTTCTGGCTTTGGACAACTTTCAAGGAACGACGGAGGAGGTAAAGAGCGAGAACATTCGCTCAGAACAGGACTCCGACCATTTTAGGACATGAAGCACAAGAGAGAGAGAGAGAGAAGTTGGAAGATTCAAGGAATGTCCGTGGGATGTTTAACTAGAATTTAAATAGACTTCAATTTATCTTAAAATCTTGTGAGGTGGTGTTTCTTTAACCCAGCAAAACCCAATATTCGTCATTTTTGTTGAAGCAATTGATGTTAATAACTACGGTGAGATATTTTTTTTATTGGAGATTGAATCGAATCCGCCTATGATATTGCTTTACAATCTCTCCGCAGTTCCGTAAGAATACCTAAGTGTAGGGGTATGTTACATGCTTATCACAAGACTCAAAGAATGGCATCGGCGAAAAGTTTTATATGCCCAGATTTTCTCCTCTTCATTGGCGCTATACATCCCATGCTTCTCATTGTTTTCCGCTATTTCCAACCGTACGTAAACCAAGAAAAGTTTGGTCTTGACCCATTGGCATTCTGCATTGAGTTTCCGAAGGCCTCTGGCTTGACGGAAACATATGCTACACTTTTGTTAGGTAGGTTACTGAGTCATGGGTTGCACCCCTACAAATATGGATTGCAATCAAATGTGACTATTTTTGACCAAACATTTAGCCTTTTAATACTTTTAAACATTACTTCCACACCAAAATGAAGATATGATGTTACTCATGCATACTTTTGGTACCTCAATACAAGCCTTTGCAAATGTTATTGCTGAAATATCATAAAGTTAGCTATCAAAGTTTCAAGTCTTCAGTTTCAGCATTTACCCTAAAGTTAATGAAAACACACATGTAAAATGTTTTTACTTTTGGGAGAAGTTTGCCATTGTGAAATGTTTCGTCATACTTCTCTTATGTATGTGATTGAAATTCGTACATATTCAAAATTTTCAAGGGGGCTCTTAGAGCGTCCTGTTGGTCGCATTTGGTCTCTCCGATACATTTATCAACCCTTTAACTGAAGCAAAAGTATAAAATGGAGGTCTGCCATCGCCTTCATCGTAGAGTAGAGTCGAAAAGAGGTCTCTTTCCTATTGCAGCGTTGTCATATCAACTCTACCTCATCACCAGGGTGGTAAAAAAAGAACAAATAGTTGTTTTGCCTTTTTGGCTCCTTTGTCTGAAACAAATCTTTCAACGATGCAATATTCTCCCATTGTTTTAGCATGTCTTCTTCTCTGCCAGATGAACTACTTTTAAAAAGAGAATAGTTTATCGAGTTTCAAATCCAAGCCTGATAGACCCCATCAAGAAGTTAGAGGAAAGCGAGAACAACTTGCTGGGTCTGATTTATAGAATGGAAAATGTAGAAAATTTTGGTCTAATCATGAATGGGCACTCTTTGAAGAAAAACTGAGGGGCGTTGACAACATTTTGTGTAGCGGACGTTCCATATAAATGTACTGGCTCAATGTACTATTTTTCAAAAGGAATATTCATCAATGAAAATTTCAATCAGTAAAAAATAAACGAAATATAACCTTTCATCTTAATGCTACTGGGTAGCAAATTACTTTTGACGCATAGAAAAACCAAACCTAACAAAAAAAAAATATCATTAATGTACTGAAGAAACTCGATGGATAACCTAGAAGAGGCAGTTAGTTGGGTGCCAAGCATTTTATAACAGAAAGAAACGCAGCGTAGGAGGCTAAAAACAGCTTTTCTGCCATTGTAACAACCTTTTTTGCATTTTCACATTTTTTGTATTTTCACAACTTGCTTCCGCATTTTCCCAAACTATATCTTTAAATTTCAGTCAAAAGGCATCTTTTCTTCGAGGTCTCCGTCTAGTGGCTGAAGCTTTGGCAACAATCTTCCATAAAAGCCTTGAACAACGGGTTCCACTTCCTGGTGTTAACAATGCCTGAAATAATACATTTTAGCTAAAAAGTAAAGATACTGCGGTTCAGGGGGCCATGATACCAAAAAATCAATATCCAAGGAAACGTATCATAGTTGTTTTCTTGGCCAAAGTTAGCGTTATTGGCTGATACAATCTTTTTTCCAGTATTGGAGACTAAAACTGGTTAAGCTTTAGGTTTCGAGAAACTTGGGGCGAAAATTTCATTTCAACCTCCATGAAAACTTTTCAGGAGTTCCGCCCCATCTTTCAAACAACGCCGAATTGATGGGAAAAAACGTCTACAATCCGCAAAATTTTGTCAATTCCGCATTAAGGAGATCTTCTAGTGGCGAGTCATTTTTACTCTTGTCTCCAAGATTTTTTACAGATAAATGCCACATGTTTCAATCAATTTGTCCCAACCCAGGATTTAGGGTCAATTGTAGTGACCGTAGAGGCTTAATGTGCGTTTTGAGAGCACCTTCAAGCCCTCGAGAATCCAGGCTAGTTAAAACAATGAAGTCCAACTCTCTTCTTTCTCGGGCTCCTTCATTGTTCAATTTGCTGCCCTCAAATATTCGTAGGGTTTATGTAGGGGTTGATCCAGTAGCAAGATTTAAGTCAGACTTGGACAAGTTTTTGACTAAAATTCCGGATCAACTTTATATTCAAGGATTAGCCAGATCAGCCAACTCCAATTCGTTGGTCGATCAAATAATATATATAAATAAAAGTCAAGTATAATAAATAATCTTCTCGTCTTGAACTGCTGGGATTCCAATCCCGGTAGCGGTAAGGAAGTCTGCACCAAAAAAATTTGTTTTTTTACTCGTAAGGACGTGATATTTTGTTTACTATACAATTTGAAAAAGAATTTTCCTTACCCATTACTTAGGTTCACAACCCTACCACTTAAAAAATAACTTCATCAAATTTGTGTCAAGTGATTGTATGGACAATTTAAGATGCAGATTCAGATTTTATCAATTATAGAGGGGTAGGAAAGATATTGTCCATGGCATTGGTCTGCGAAAGACATGAGGCGTGTCATCAAAAATGAATTAGCAACGAGCTAAAGGAGAGAATGGGATGGAACGAGGAAAAAGCTTGCCATTGTGAGGACTTGTGACGCTTCTTTTGCTATCCGTTTCAAGTGATGATGGAGGGAAAGACGCAAGGTTTTCCTGAGAGAAGAGATCCATCTGGTCTCGACATGGATAGAAGAGAGGCTTGGACAGTTTAGTTTTCAATTCACTCTCGATCTCCTTTTGAAAGACTTACTTGCTTTCTGGGGACATCCTCGCAAAAGATGATTTTGACCACCAGGTTTATTTGGAAGTGAACACTTCTGCAAGAACTTGAAAAGACATTATTATTGAAAACCAATTATACATTTACACAGGATGCTTGAGAGAAAATCTGAACTAGTGTCACTTTGAAATGAGTAAATCGAATCTTCTTTTTTTATTTCTGAAAGGCACGTTGGAACAAACCAATGGATGGCCCAACCAACCAACTCATCAAAACCTCATCTTGGGCTGTTCAAGCCTCGACGTGGTTCCACTTCCTTTACTTCTCCGAGATGATCCACTCCCTTGCTTGCTTTGATTACCATCTTTATGAAGGCTCCTTGACCTTCGACTTCTTTGGCTACGAACACTGTCTTTCGATGCTCTGCTGTTCCTATCATCATCGTTGCCCTCGTTGCGTCCTTCGCTATTGGTTCGTTGTGGGCGTCGCTGTTGGTTCCGTTTCTCAATAATATCCTCGCTCCTCTTGTCTAAATCCGCCAACTTCCGACCCAACTTAGTGGCCGTGGCCAGGAACATGGACCTTCGAGATCCCTTATTTTCATTCACCCACGAGTTCACCGACACGTTACTTCTCAAACTGGCGTTCATATCCGTTGGCGGGTGTTCCAAGAGTTTCCTGTTCTTCTGAGACCGATTGCGATTTCCGCCGCTTCCAAAGATGCTGCCACGACCAGACCATTGGGACGTGAAAGACCCCTCTTCTTTGGAGTATTTCCTGCTCTTGCTGTCCTTCTTGTTATTATTCGAGGTATTGATGTAAGAATCATCATTGGCACGAATTGATTTTCTTGGGCTGTTTGTGGATGCACTCAATGAAGACGAAGGAAAGTCCAAAGTGGAACTAGTAGAGCTTGAACTCAACTGTCGAACTTTTTCTCTGCTCTTTCTCCATCTATAGCAAAAGCATCCTTTGCAAAACCAACAGAGCAGCAACAAACCCAGAAGGAGAAGAGCTGAAAAGTTAAAATATGCATTTTAATAAGGAGCAACATGTACCCGAGATCACAGCATCTATTTTCTCTGCAACCCATTGATCCCTGCAGAGTCCTGCCACCAAACGAGAAACCGAGCTCGCTGAAACAAAATGCCAAAACGCTCCAGAGTGGAGAAGTACTATGAATGACTATATGAGATTGAGAGCTCGGATGACCCTGTCATAGGCCTGAAATGCTAAAACATCACCCTAAGACATATAATGAATCAAATTTGTTTCCAATTCAAAGTCCATGGAGACAAAAGGACCCTTTGACTCAAGTACCGCTCAATGATATTGCTCTTGTTGAAGTACGGGCAAAAAAAGTGCCTGAAAGTGAATGGACTGAACGCATCGAAATCAAGAAGAAACACGAGCTTACCTAATGCCACTGCAGGTGCGATGATCGTGACTCTTTTCACTACATAGGTATCTTCACAATTTTCCACGCATCCGAAGAACGTAGTGATGTTGTAAAAGGCTGCCCGAGTGTTCTGGTCTCTGTAGACAGGCACTTTGCCAAGGTCCATGGGAAATGCCCCAGGGTCATTGTCACACGTTTGCCAACAGGACTGACGAATAGCATCATAATCAAATACACCCTCTCCACTCATCCTTACATTTGAGGATCGTTTCGTTAACCTTCCAACAAAATGGCTAGACTGAACATGGGGCCTGAGTCACGAAAATCAATAGGGCTCATTCTTTTTCGCCATAACATGACCCAAAGCTAGCCTCAACGTGATGGCAAGGTTGTCATTAGAGACCAGGAAAGCCTTTGAAAATAGGGAAAAGCTTTCTCAGCCGAAAGCGGGAACCAGTCGCAAAGATTGGCACTGAATACCTGGATGGTGGTAGCGTCCAAGTGGCATTTCAATTCTCCGGCTTGTGTAAGTACACACTGCACCGGAAATGACTGTACTGTATGCATGTAAGTTATGAACCGGTAAATAAAAAAATGTTCGTCGTAAAGGTGAATGTATTTTTCCAGCTAAGAAAATAAGTATTTTATGGCCAAAAAAATTCAACGAAATTGGTAAATGAACCAAGAAGTGGCAGATAAAGTAAAAATGACAAAAAAAGTCCAGCGAAAGCCAACAATGTCAAATGGATTAGCAACTGAAACCAAAAGTGATCATAGCAACGAGGATAAAAACATGGGCAAAAAGTTGTGAATGGAAGATCCATCAGACCAGCGTTTAAAATGCCAATTAAGATTGTGCTAACATGATCATTGATTTTACTAAAATAAATCAAAATGCACATGAAATGAATGGGGATCGATTGTTTTCTCAGTAGACTTGTTCAATTTTTTTTAGAGGCATCGGGCTCCTTCATTGTTCAATTTGTGTAGGGAATGCGTAGGGAATACATGAACCTTGATCCATTGGCTGGTTTTAAGTCAAACGTTGACAAGTTTTTGAGATAAATTCCTGATCAAACCTAGATTCAAAGGTTCTCCAGATATCATATGAATATAAAATTAAACAAGAATTACGAATTATTCATCTTGAATCTGCTTGGGGTTGCACTTCCAGGAGCGGGAAAGAAGTCCCAAAAATCAAACAAAAAATGCTCGTTCTTTAAGTCTGAGCAAGATGAAAAGAAAAAACAGTAAGAATGAGAAAGAAATGCTTTGATGATCTCAGATAACTTGAATTATAGAATTTTAACAAGTCATTTGAATTTATTCAATGTTTGAGCATTTCTCATTGAAAATGGCATTTGAAACGGTGAAATGGAAGGTAGCAAATACACTTGATAAAAATGGGCAATGGCGAATAATCCACTTGTTGAGCCGAAGTCAAGATTTCTTACATTGCTGCACCCCTTTCCCCTAGTCATAAACTGGTAGAGGACAACTCATTGCGGAGGAAGTTACGACCTACGCACAATCTTTCTTTTCATTTCCCATCTTTTTCATTTTCATATGAGACAAACAAATTACAATAACTAGTGGGTAGTTGGGGCTTTGCTTTTGTTAATTATCGTGAATGCGATAATTTGAGAGTTGAGTGTTCCATGGAATACTGGCCAAAACAACCAATCATGTTGGGGGGTACGGTGGACATTGGTTTCATTTGCAAACGATAGTAAGCAGATTATTACACGTCTTATTGTATACTGAAGAAAATACTATGTCAATTTCACCAGGTACAGCACATGACCGCTGCAATTATATAACAAGTTGAGTTTCTTATCCAACACATAAAAAATGTCATGTGTCAGTTTTAGGGGCTGATTTCTGAATCACTACATTTTCAAGACGAGCTGCAGGTTATATCAGGTTAGCTACGTTATTGGGCATCTCTACAACGCGGGTGTTGTAGAATTGTTCAATATCATGAAGGGTTCGCTTTTCATCTTCGGTGACAAAGTTGATCGCCACTCCTTTACGACCGAATCGGCCACCACGCCCAATTCTGGAATTGTATCGAATTTAAAAAAACAATTGATCATAAGATATTCCATGGAAGAGGTAGAAATTGAAGTAGATTTCACATTATTTTCTACCCTACCTATGAATATAATTCTCTCGGTTAGTGGGAAGGTCATAATTGATAACCATGGAGACCTGTTGCACGTCAATACCGCGAGCCAATAAATCTGTCGTGATCAAGACGCGAGACGATCCGGACCTGAACTCCCGCATAATAACATCACGCTCCTTTTGATCCATGTAGCCGTGCTGAAAAATGAAGTGGCTGATATGGTAAACTCATCTGTATTGAACCATTTGAAGCAATCAATTATTACATAAATGACGCACGGTGCGTGAACTCATGGTAAAGACCTTTTTTTGGCCTTAAGTAAACAACGTTCTTCACGAAAACATATATCATATACGACTTCGTTTGTGTACGTCAGCTGAGTTATTTGTAACTTTGTGCGCCGTATTACCTGGGGGAACATTCGAGCATGCTAGTTTAGGTATTACTTGAATTCCAAATTTTCAATTAAAGAAGTTCGATTTGGACCGTGTCAAATAAACCGCAGAACATCTCAGTACTGGTGCGGTTCTATAGGCTATGTCAGGTATGAAAGAGCTTATCTACACCAATCAGGGGCTAACGGCGGAGATTGAGCCTCGCCGTGAAAAGCTACGACCGTCTTCGAAAAAAACCGTGGTCAATTCCAATAGGCAGTGTCAAGACTGACACTAGAATGGTTTTCCATCTGTGTGCATGAACTGGCATCTGAATATTTTCAAGAGAAATATCTGGGATGAGAATTGGGTTTTATCGCGAGAAACTGTGCATGGCACGACCGCTACGTCTTCTTCAAGATGAAATGTTCGCGTTTGTAGCATGTTAGGTAAATTTCCTTATTTCATATTTTTAAATGGCGTAGGCCATCACGTAATTGTTCCGTTTTACATGTGGTTACTCCTTCGTCGTTTTGACGAGGATTAACCTGTGAAGAAATAAACATTCAGTCGTTCCAAGAATTTTGAAACTTTTTGCTCCTACACGTTTAACGGTTTTGTTTAATCATAACACCCGATTAAGGACGATTCTTGGACAACAATGCAATTATTGTGCAAATGCCTTACTATTAGCATACTACTCACCATTGCAGAGACAGTGAAGTCCCTCTCGTGCATCTTGTCGGTGAGCCAATCCACCTTCCTGCGGGTGTTGCAGAAAATGACGGCCTGAGTGATGGTGAGCGTTTCGTAGAGATCACACAAGGTATCCATCTTCCAATCCTCTTGTTCTACATATACGTAGAATTGGCGAATTCCCTCAAGAGTGAGCTCTTCTTTCTTCACCAGGATTCGCT
>NC_081443.1:6454225-6455020 GCF_007210705.1 Tigriopus californicus
TTCTACATATACGTAGAATTGGCGAATTCCCTCAAGAGTGAGCTCTTCTTTCTTCACCAGGATTCGCTTAGGGTCNATTAACAAAGCAAAACCACTTAGAGTTATTGTTATTTTCGTTACCACTGACCTGCTTAAAGGTTCACTTTATTTTTGAAGTGCATGCTCCCATTTTGATATACAGAAATACAGAAATCTATAAAACTACAAAAAAGATAAAGGTGAGGTTTTCATGTTTTTGCTTAAAGCGTAAAGTAGTATATAACTACACAAAAATAGTATTGTACTGTTGAGGAGAGAATTAAAGTATTTGGCGTCATTTTGATCCAATAAAAAATAATGTGTTGCCTAAGAGGACACATTTTCATATAAACATATTTTCTCAATCTCTATTCATGACTGCCATGAGTAGGCCTGGCCAAAACTTGGAGATTAATATGGTTTTTGCAAAAAAAAATATCACCAGATTTTGCGCAAAAGGGGCAAAAAAACATAAGCACCAACACTTTCTGGAGGTCTGTAAGGGCTACTTCTGCCTTCATATCAAGCAATATGTAGCTGAAAGGGAAAGTAAATCTAATGTTATAATAGCTACTATTTTCGTGGCTTATCCGTTAAACCCCTTCCAAGAACCAATTAAATTCTGCATTGACCGAAATTCTCAACTCAGATTGGTTGAGGCATAAGGCAAAACGGTCAAGGGCGACAAGGGGCTAACATCTCGGGCACCGGGCAAATCGCGCAATCTTTGATACTTTCATCACGCAACCTTCGAGATTTCCTTTGTTGATGAAGAAT
>NC_081443.1:6455056-6455839 GCF_007210705.1 Tigriopus californicus
CTTTTTGATTAAAACTACTGTACAATGGGCTTTGGGCCCATCATTCTCACCGACGACAACATGTTGACCCTCTTCCAGTTTTCGAATATCCTGGGATACGGACGTGCCGCCCACGCAGGCGTGGCACTTAGCGCCCATGAAGTCGCCCAGCGCCAAGAGCGTCTTCTGGCTTTGTTGCGCCAACTCCCGAGTAGGGGCCATGATCAATGCCTGGCAGGCGGAGAGCGACGTGTCGATCTGTTGCAGGACGGCGATGGAAAATGTAGCCGTCTTACCCGTACCGGATTGAGCTTGGGCAATCACGTCCAGTCCCTTGACGCAGGGCACGATGGCTCGTTGTTGAATGGCCGAAGGTTTCTCAAAACCATAAGCGTAGATTCCATGGAGAAGCTCCTCGCGGAGGTTTATCTCATCGAAGCTCTCGCACACCTCGTCCCAATTGCTTTCGATCAGGCTGTCCGGTTCATTCCCAGTGGCATGAACTTGATCAATGCGATCGCCTTCATAGGCGTTTTTGAGGCTGGTCTCGTAATTCGACCATAGCTCCTCCTCTGCGGGAACTCTGAAAAATGAAATGAAAAACGCACATGAATTTGGGCAAAACATTGCTTCACTTTTCACTTGGATGAATAATAATAACTCACGATTGCTTTGGTAAATCTGAATTGGTTGCAGTACTCATATTGAATGGCAGAGAAATCGGGAAGCGAGTTGTTATAACAACTCATTTTGTTTGGCAATGTGGTGCAATCTTAAGGTATTTCGTGATGACTCATCGCAATG
>NC_081443.1:6455874-6463731 GCF_007210705.1 Tigriopus californicus
CCAAATTTTCAATTAAAGAAGTTCGATTTGGACCGTGTCAAATAAACCGCAGAACATCTCNTTGCTTTGACTTTTCTAGCTTTCTAGAAATCCTGATTTTGATCCCATCTCTAATATTTACTATACGTTAAAAATCGCATAAAACTTTTTTGCAGTTTTAAGTGCTCTTTTTCTGCAAAGGTAACGGGTAAAGGTAACGGGTTACTTTTTCCAAAAAGTACTGGTAACGTTAACGCGTTACTTCGATTCGGTAACGGTTCAAGCTCCAGCTAATATCAATTCGTTGGTAGACCAAGGGTTTTATTACTCTTCTAGACCATTTTTTTGTCATAGTTTGCTGTTAATAAATCAGACATGACAATTTCAACATTGAAGGACATTCTTTGTATCGGTTATAAAATCCGTAAATTTTAACTAGAAAAAAAACAGCTTGATGCGTTAAACATCTCGTTACGATCGCAGATGAATGAGTAGTATGCCAAAAGATTGAAACGGTTGGGAACGTCCCACAACATTCCTATGAATGCGATTCCTCAGTAGGTTTGAAGGCAAAGGAGTCCATTCGGTGTAACCATCTAGGGCCCTTTCATACTTATTTGTTGTTCCCGAGTCAGAAAAAATCTGGGAACAAATGATTAAGACCAAATTCCAAAACATCAAGCATTACCACCACCTAGGTAGTACGTGGCATCGGGAAGACGATTGATATCACTACATGGAAATTAATAAAACGCTTACTACTCAAAACTAATATGGCAGCTCAGAAGATTTAACGTTTTGGTTTATCCTTCAAATATCTATTGCAGTTCAGAAAGCCCGAGGGTTATCTGCCTACTCCGAAATGCCTTGTCCATCACGTTACACCTTGTACACTTTGGGCATAGTCACTATCAACGTACATTTATTATGCAAAGAAACCAATTGAAAGCACAATAAATGTACGAGTTTTATTACAATCGTATGTGGGTTAATTTTTGGTAGTAATCCGCAAAGTTTTGGGAGGTATAAATTGGAATAAGGTCGCGTTGAGCATCAGAAACGAACGATGTCGCCTCTTCTTCTCCAAGGCAGACTTGGGTCTCGCCGCCGCACGCGTTTGGGATTGAAAAATCCTCGCCAGAGGCCTATAAAGCGTTTTGAACTAGCATACGAGATTGGATTTGCATCTTGCAGGAGTAAACTTCGGAACAGATCGCGTGGAGATCGATGAGGGGGAGCAAGACGTCGCCCAGGCGCGTTGGAAGCATCGTCAGCAGCACAAAACGGGTCACTATTGGCCATCATAGTTCAATAAATTGGATTCAACCCTAAGACGGGGGGCAGCGGTTGGGACAACACGAAGGAAGAAGTCGTGGCGACGCGAACACTCCAATACACAAAAATTGCACTAATTCCACTGTCGAGCGAGGTTCAAGCCTCGCCCTAACTCTAGAGTGGGGAAGAGGGGGGGGTGGGGGGTGAACACCCAAAATAGGAGGAAAATTCAACTTTCAGTTGACATGGGTGGTGGTTACGAGATGAAGTTTGATAATCTTGAGGGAAGGCAAAGTAGCTTGTGGATTACTTGTAAAACGTCGCAATGATCTTAGTAGCAGAAGTAGAAGTACGAGTGTGGTTGTTGGCTTTCAATTTCTTTGTAATGTGTCGTAGGACGCAATGGGAAAACACACACTAGGAATTAGATCAGGTCAGCCACGTTCATAGGCATCTCCACAATGCGGGTGTTGTAGAACTTCTCAATATCATGAAGGGTTCGCCTATCTTCATCGGTGACAAAGTTGATGGCCACTCCCTTACGGCCGAAACGACCACCACGGCCAATTCTTTGAAGAAGCAAATGAAAACAATTAATTAGTTGGGGGAGGTTTGAAAAAGTGGTGTTACTTCGAAAGGGTGGAGGACTTACCTGTGAATGTAGTTTTCTCGGTTCGTGGGAAGGTCATAATTGATGACCAAGGAGACTTGCTGCACATCAATACCACGAGCCAACAAATCCGTCGTGATGAGGACACGAGAAGACCCGGATCGGAACTCTCGCATGATCACATCACGCTCCTTCTGGTCCATGTCTCCATGCTGAATAAGCAAGAGGTTAAACATCAAACACCACAACTTTGTAAAATTTTGAAACTTGTCCAACGAAAATTCCTGGTACTGAACGTAGCTTGATCCAAACGAATCGAAGAAACTGTAGATGAAGAGTGAACGACCGACACAGAGTGAGACTGTGCGCTCCAGGACCTCATCAGTTAGTCTGGCTGATTTTCTTAAACACCTGAGCATTGAAAGCTCTCGACATTTTTTCGGATCAGCGAGGAAAGTTTTTAAGTTCAGGACTTGTTAGTCCTATTTCAGACAACACCATTTCGTTTCCTGCCTTATTCAGAATAAGTTCCAACACTTACCATGGCCGAGACGGTGAAATCCCTATCGTGCATCTTGTCGGTGAGCCAATCCACCTTCCTGCGAGTGTTGCAGAAAATGACGGCCTGGGTGATGGTGAGCGTTTCGTAGAGATCACACAAGGTGTCCAATTTCCAATCCTCGCGGTCCACAGACACGTAGAATTGACGGATACCCTCGAGGGTGAGTTCCTCTTTCTTAACAAGGATTCGAATGGGCTCTCGCATGAACTTGGTGGTCACCTCCAACACCTCAGCGGGCATCGTAGCGGACAGCAACACCACTTGGATGCTTGAGTTCAAGTGACGAAACACGTCATAGATTTGATCCTTGAAACCACGAGACAACATCTCATCGGCCTCATCTAGGACGAACATCTTGATGTCTTCAGTGCGAAGGTTCTTTCTCGAGATCATATCAAACACACGACCGGGAGTGCCTGAAATGGACATTTGAAGATGATAAGAAATGATCCCAGGAGGCGAAACAAGTGCAAGCGATTGTCGTTGAGCTAGTGTTTGAGGCAGATTTCCAGGAGAGCGGTACTGTGCAGTCCGCGCTCCAACGATGCAAGACCTCGAGTTTTTTCTTGCGCCAATTTACGACCAACCCGCAATGGATAGTGTTTGGGGGTTGGAGATACCATGGCGCTCATTACAACTAGTTAAACAAGGGTGACAGAACCAAGATGATAAGGAGAGAGCTCTACCTAACTGATGGATCAGGGAAGTTAGCTATGCAGCGGAGGGGCTAACGCATGATACAATTCGGGAATAGCAACACTCACCGACAACAATGTGCTGTCCCACATCCAGCTTTCGCATATCCTCACGAACGGATGTGCCGCCAATGCAGGCGTGGCATTGAGCGCCCATGTAGTCACCCAAGGCCATGACCACTTTTTGGATTTGCTGAGCCAACTCCCGAGTAGGAGCCAGGATCAGCGCCTGACTGGCGGCCAGAGAGGTGTCGATCTGTTGCAAGATCGAAATGGAAAAGGTGGCAGTCTTGCCGGTTCCGGATTGGGCCTGAGCAATCACGTCCAATCCCTTGACACAGGGGACAATAGCCCGCTGCTGGATGGCAGAGGGCTTCTCGAAACCATAGGCGTAGATGCCGCGAAGCAACTCCTCGCGGAGGTTCATCTCATCGAAGCTCTCGCACACTTCGTCCCAATTGGAATCTATGACGCCGCCCGCTTCCATACCAGCGGGTCCGTCATAGTCACCACCTTGACGATCCTCGGTGGGTCGGTCGGACGACCATTGCTCCTCGGTGGGAGTTCTAAAATAAAGATGGGCAACAGTGAGAAAAAAATTGACAAGCGTCGCAAACAGTCAACACCTCAAGTGGAGGAACAAGTTTGTAATCGATGGAATAATGGAATGTCCTCCGAAGAGGCAAAATTAGTAATGTTATGACAATAGTCGTGGCCATATCAAGAAGGATTAGATAAACCATAGGTCCTCGGGGTAGGTTAGGTGCATCATGACAGAAAAGGGTGGTTTTCTTTTAAATGATCTAAAATTGGGATCCATTTTTTTCAAATAGGCAGAAACTAAAACTAGAGTTCTTTCTTTGAACAAACGAAAATTCTTTTCTCTCAGTTGAACAAAAATAAATTGCCGAAAGGATTTATAGATATTAGCTCAGATTGAACAGGAAACCCTTTAGTGGCGAATCACATACTCCAAGTGGACCAAAGTTGGCTTGATGGTCAGCCTCAGTGGAAAAAGCCGACGAAGGCCAAGAGGGCATGGCACTCAGGCTCAAAGATGTGTGAAAATGGCCGATAATAACCAGATCCTGAAAATCTGAGTGAGGTTCTTCTCCATTATCGTCCTTCCAAATCTCCTCCGACAAAGGAGGCATCTGCGCCGAACCAGGGGCAGACCAATAAGAAGTTACCGTGAAACCGATTAAAAACGCATCCCATCTTAGCGTAAGAAACGGATCGAATTTCGTGAATCCATCAATCCTGTGTCACAATTGATATTTTAGTGGATGGACTTCATCAACCAAGAGAACAGTGCGCAAAGGGTATCTTTCAGGATTTGAATCAAAGGACTATTAAGCTGTTAGGGGAAGGATGATTGCCAAGCGTTGGTTGGGGTGGTGCTAGTCTCTTCTCACAAATTCAATTATCCATCATAAGCATGAGTCTAATCTACAAACAAAGCGATGCGGTTGATCAGCCAGAACTTGTTGACCGCCGAATGAAGCCAACCTCGAGCTGGGCCTTGACGCCGACATCTATAGTTGTCTTCAATACTTATGGTTCTTTGGGCTGGGAATTAGGATTTCAAACAAGCTCATCCCGATCATGACATGTAACCGAGCTTACAATAAATTCAAACAGAGTAAACGCCCCTTATCCTATACCCACCTTTTCACCTCATCGGGTGGCTACTCCCTTCATGGTGGACCGCATCTCCAATGCTAAGCGCACCAGATGATCGTCCTTGGCCTCAATCCCCTTTCCCTCAATCCTCCCCCATTTCCCCTAGTCTCCCTCCACCTCGAGCGACAGACCCAGACTTCTGGCTTCATTTCCTTCCCCAATATCGATCCACCTTTCCTCAGCCAGTCAGCCAGCTAGATAGAGCTAGCTAGGCACTCACTCACCACTAAAAAACCACCCCGTGCCCTGAACTTCAAATTACGCGACCCGCCCCCTCAAATCCCCCCTCCCCCGGAGTCTGACTAGGCCGTGAAATCGCCCTCTTCCGGCCTCGGCAAAAAAACCCTCGTGGTCACGCCGTCACTCGATGACATGTGAGTCCAACGTGAGCCATGAGTCAGCGCAGGGCGGAAGCTGGAAACGGGCCAGGATCCGGGTAGGAGAGGGTACAATACCTGGGGGTCGGATCCGGGGCGGCTCCCGCGGGTCCACTGGCACGATAAGCATGAGAAAAATGACGGTGGAATGGGCAAATTACTTACTTTCTTTCTTGGGTGTCGGACATCGTGCACACGGGAGGAACTTTTCGGGGGAAAGGAAGGGTGGCCGATCAGCACCGATCAAGACTGAGGCTTAGGGTGACGGCCGGCCCTGAAACTCCTCGAACCCCGGCGGCTAACCCTGGGTCGTGCCCAGCCGTTCAATCTTTACTGATACAAAAGGTTGAGGTTTCATGATGGTTTATAGGCATGGTACTGATAATCTCGGTTAGATCAATCGTTTTTGGCTAATAAACGAAAGTGTCTTTGAGCTTGACGCTTTTGAGATCCTGGCCGTCCGTCACGCTCCAGCATTGCGGGCGAGCATGGCGTCTTTCTGGGAGCGGTAATGACGTCATCTCCCGCTCGATTTGGCCCTATTCAGCTGGAGAGTCGTTGAGCGTCTGGATCGTCGGTATCAACTCGGCGTCCGAAAGCCCAAACTAGCCCCGGCCAAGCCTGGCCAGTTGGTTGCCGCCGGCCCCACTGTTTAGTTATAACAGGAAATGGAAGTCCGGTTCTACTGCCTCAGGGGCCAGGTCGGCTAAGCAGGCGGAAAGTGAACTGATATATCACTTGTCTAATATTTTACCTATGTACTTATCGCCCTACGGTTATTGACCTTATCCAGAATTATTCTCTGATTAATAGATTTGACCCACAGTATTCAAAAATCATTTTCGTGTCAAGGTCATCTTTTCTGCCAACCAGAACATGAGTCAGGCCATGCAGCTGATCCCCTAGTTTCATTCGCTTTTTTACGGAGACGAAGAACAAAAATTCTGCCAGATCACAAGTTCATTCGTTTTGTATTCTCTGTTGGGCTATGATATTAAAATGAGACTCTCACAATATCGCAACTCGACTTGCGGGGCAAAGTGTCGATGAATCATTGTATCATTAGCACTGTATCATTTTCCAGGATGTCGGATTATTTGGAAGGGATATCTGAATATCATCCATATTTGGAGTGCCGTTGTTAAATATATCTTTTTTTTATTGGCAATGACAATTTCTTTCATATTTTGTAGAAGGTTGTTAGAATTGAAGGGTGAGCCACACCCGAGTCGTGTCCGCACAGGATGTCCGTCCTCTGTTTGTGTGTAGGTTGGCGGGTAAAAGTTTTCTAAAGAAGGGGTCAAGGAAGGCATCAAGGAAACTGTGCCAACCACTAGATCACATCTTTTCCCGTAACAAATGTACAAATTATCACTTATTAGTTTATTTGAAGAGGGCAAAGAGGACTACTAGAAAAATCAAATTGAGAGCGGCTAAAATGCACTATTTTGGTTTTGCTTTGGCCGGTTTTGTTAAAAGGCTTGCTTCACATTACTATATTAAGTCACGGACTTCTAGAAATACGGACTGCGAATGAGCTTCCCGCAAAAATCAACCTACTTCTTGGTCATAGCAACTCTGAGAGCCACTTTTCGAATTAAAGTGATGAAATAAGAAATGTAGATCACATATATTAAAGACGGGTCAGTTTTATACAATTTCCTTGCAGATTGGATCGTTTCAAACTTATGTTGTCAAAAGCTTATGTAGCTGACCAGAAGCAGGCTGAAAATTTGAATTTTATTTATTGTTTACTTCATAACTTTTGTTTCCTGAGTTCACTAAACATAGCTTTGGGCTCAAATTTGGCCAAGTTCATCTTTTCAACCAGATCTTGTGATCGCATGATGTGCTTATTTGGAATAAGATGAATAAGATGATAAGATGGTTTAGGAGATACGCAATTTTGGCTTCAGTTCGCAGTCCACATCTCTAGAGGTCTGCGATTTTTTTTCTTTTTTGCGGACTTTCTTACCACTACTGGGATTGAAATTCCATCCAGCAGTTCAATACGAGAAAATTATTAGCGGGAATTTTAAACTAAAACTTGTCCAAGTCCTACCTAAATCCTTCTACTGGATAAACGAATATATGAAGGCACCAAATTGAACAATGAAGGAACACAAGAAAGAAGAGAGTTGGACTTCATTGTTTTAACTAGCCTGGATTCTCGAGGGCTTGAAGGTGCTCTCATCCGCCTTGGCCGTACAGCAGGATCGTTTTAAACTTATGTTGTCAAAAGCTTATGTAGCTGACCAGAAGCAGGCTGAAAATTTGAATTTTATTTATTGTTTACTTCATAACTTTTGTTTCCTGAGTTCACTAAACATAGCTTTGGGCTCAAATTTGGCCAAGTTCATCTTTTCAACCAGATCTTGTGATCGCATGATGTGCTTATTTGGAATAAGATGAATAAGATGATAAGATGGTTTAGGAGATACGCAATTTTGGCTTCAGTTCGCAGTCCACATCTCTAGAGGTCCGCGATTTTTTTTCTTTTTGGCGGACTTTCTTACCACTACTGGGATTAGAATTCCATCCAGCAGTTCAATACGAGAAAATTATTAGCGGGAATTTTAGCCAAAAACTTGTCCAAGTTCTACCTAAATCCTGCTACTGGATAAACGAATATTTGAAGGCACCAAATTGAACAATGAAGGAGCCCGAGAAAGAAGA
>NC_081443.1:6463767-6464385 GCF_007210705.1 Tigriopus californicus
ACAGTATTCAAAAAATCATTCTCGAGTCAAGGTCATCTTTTCTGCCAACCAGAACATGAGTCAGGCCATGCAGCTGATCCCCTAGTTTCATTCGCTTTTTTACGGAGACGAAGAACAAAAATTCTGCCAGATCACAAGTTCATTCGTTTTGTATTCTCTGTTGGGCTATGATATTAAAATGAGACTCTCACAATATCGCAACTCGACTTGCGGGGCAAAGTGTCGATGAATCATTGTATCATTAGCACTGTATCATTTTCCAGGATGTCGGATTATTTGGAAGGGATATCTGAATATCATCCATATTTGGAGTGCCGTTGTTAAATATATCTTTTTTTTATTGGCAATGACAATTTCTTTCATATTTTGTAGAAGGTTGTTAGAATTGAAGGGTGAGCCACACCCGAGTCGTGTCCGCACAGGATGTCCGTCCTCTGTTTGTGTGTAGGTTGGCGGGTAAAAGTTTTCTAAAGAAGGGGTCAAGGAAGGCATCAAGGAAACTGTGCCAACCACTAGATCACATCTTTTCCCGTAACAAATGTACAAATTATCACTTATTAGTTTATTTGAAGAGGGCAAAGAGGACTACTAGAAAAATCAAATTGAGAGCGGCTGAAA
>NC_081443.1:6464421-6474311 GCF_007210705.1 Tigriopus californicus
GAGCTTACAATAAATTCAAACAGAGTAAACGCCCCTTATCCTATACCCACCTTTTCACCTCATCGGGTGGCTACTCCCTTCATGGTGGACCGCATCTCCAATGCTAAGCGCACCAGATGATCGTCCTTGGCCTCAATCCCCTTTCCCTCAATCCTCCCCCATTTCCCCTAGTCTCCCTCCACCTCGAGCGACAGACCCAGACTTCTGGCTTCATTTCCTTCCCCAATATCGATCCACCTTTCCTCAGCCAGTCAGCCAGCTAGATAGAGCTAGCTAGGCACTCACTCACCACTAAAAAACCACCCCGTGCCCTGAACTTCAAATTACGCGACCCGCCCCCTCAAATCCCCCCTCCCCCGGAGTCTGACTAGGCCGTGAAATCGCCCTCTTCCGGCCTCGGCAAAAAAACCCTCGTGGTCACGCCGTCACTCGATGACATGTGAGTCCAACGTGAGCCATGAGTCAGCGCAGGGCGGAAGCTGGAAACGGGCCAGGATCCGNATCTCAACGAACTCATCAATAGAGCAATGGGCTGTTGCTCCCAAACTCTTTGGAGTTAAAAACACACTAATGAGCTGATCGCCAAATATGTTGGCAATAGACTCTACATTGTGTATGACTTCCCCATTGACATCAAAAGACCCTACAGGGTGCTTCATCTTGCCCTTAGAGTTTGCATAAGAGAAAAATGCCTTCGGATTCGACCTCACCTCCTGAACTACTCTACTTTACTTTTTCAACTGATCTGTATCAATGGAGGCCTTAATTCTACCTTGGATCAACTCCAACTTTCTTTGAAAGCTAGCCACAACTACTGGATTCCAATTTCTCCGGAGCCTTTTTGATGGTATGCAACTCCTTTTGAACAAAGCCTTCCTACCCTTCGGAATTTTAGATTGTGCCCCGCCTTGTGGAACACATTCAGAGATTGCTAGAGTGGAACAGACGTCCTCAAAAACTAGAATCATTTTGTCTAAGGCTACATCTACGGACGATTCCTTTTTCAGCATTGAATTAAGATCAAGCTCCCCTAACCTTTCCATAATCAACGGCCAATTTTCATCTTTGCACTTGAACTCAGCCAGACCGACCTTTTTGACCGATTTTACTCTAGAGTACGCCGGCTTTTGAGTAATGGTCGACCCTATCTCGAGTACATGATAATCTGACAGATTACTAGGTGTCACATGCACGTACTGGATCAGATCAGGGCTGGGTCATTGGAAAAAAACAAGTCGAGAACGCTACACTCTCTAGTGGCTACACCATCATGCTGGGAGAGACTGTGCAAGATCGCAAACTCTTCCAGGTTTTCGAACGACTGAGATGTCGATTTCGAAATGGGAATTTACCCATCTAGACTAGCTTTTCACTCTACAAAGCCAGATTAAGTGCATTCTGAATAAAAAGATATATATTTTTTATCAAAGTGGAACTGAGGTGAGCTAAAGTTAATCTAAGTTCTAGCAAGGTTCTTACACAAATTGCTCATTGTGCTTATAATGTTGGGTACTGGTATGTTGAAACTGACGAGTGTTGCTATTCTAGTGGTAATCACGGATCAAAATGAGTTCGAGGCCATAATGAGCTTGAGGCTTTCAAGGTTTTTTTTGGCCCTGATGGTGTAACATTTCGGTTTCTGACTAGATGCTGACAGATTCTGGTTCCTGTTTTCTTGTGCTTGGTGCGTTACATCTTGGCTCGGGCAAGTTCCCATTCGCTCAAATTGCTCCAATATTTGGAGCCGCTCCTTAGTTAAATGTAAGCCAATTTCTGACATTAGAAGATCATGAAGTCCAAATTGGGGTAATTTCTTGAAGCCTCAGAAGTCATTCAGGCAAGACTGTCAAATATTAAAACTGTCAATATAAATTGAGTTGTTGGCGTTGTTCTTCAAGCCGTAAGTTCAAAGTCAAAGTTTCTAATGACCTTCTTAAGGGATCTTCAATTTAATAGAAGATTTGAAAAAATATGTTACTGTTTTCCCTTCAGTTCGTAATTCAGCTTTCTTTAAAATTTCGTATGCTATTCAAAAATAATCTCTCCGACCCCACTCATCAGTAAGTAATTCAACGATGCGGAAATATGATGCAGTAACAAAATTCAAGGCAGCTCTGTAAACATAATAGTCATGATTTGACGCTGAACATTGTTGGACACCATATTGACATTACAACTAAACTTCTGAAGTGAAGCAATGAAGATAATGAAAAGGAGAGGACCTAATAAGGAGCCTTGTGGGACACCGGATTTGACATCATATATGCCTCAAAATGACCTTGTGACCTGAACTCGATTCTGCCCATCATAAAAATGAAACTTCTTACTTAATCGAGAAGCTTACCTTGGATCTCAATCGCATGAAATCAGTTGAACAAAATTCACTCTACATGCTCCATCAGTTGGATAACCATTCTAAAATGCACTCGAAACTCGTGCTGGCTAGGAGAAAGGACATCATTGACTTCAAAAGGAAGAATCTGCCTATAGTTATTGGGGAGCAACATTCCTATTAACATTAATATTATTAACGAAACATCCCCAACGAAATTGTTGGAACAAGTGAACAGACTCCCTCTGACCTAGTTTATCGTGCTTGTCTGTGGGCCTGGTGTTATTTCCAATTTCTTATCCGAGAAAAGGATTTTCACAAAACTTTGTCTACCTCACTATCTCCAAGATATGTATTTTTTTATATTTTTTGCGGACTTCCTTACCGCTGCTGAGATTGGAACCCCAGCAGTTCAAGACGAGAAATTTATTCATTTTACTTCACTAAAGGGTTACTTCCGGCGCCGGGGTTTGAACCCATGAGACCTGGGGAGAGGATTCTTGCCTTTGTCACGCTGCCTCTTAGAGTGTCTTCATTTGTGCAAAGATACGAAGATCACACCGAAGTTGGTCCAATTTTGGAATCCATGCGTGCATCCGGACACCAAATTGTTTCTCACGTGGAAAAATTGCTTCACATTTTCTACAACACAATTTGTATTTTTTTGCCTGTCTTGAGCATTGAGAATTTAGAGCAGGTCATTGAGGGACGAGAATGACACGACTCAGTTGATATTGTCTATCTTGATTTTGCCAAAGCCTTTGATAACGTAGATCATGGACTTTTGTTGAATAGACTTCATGACATTGGGATCCAAGGCAAAGTTTTCAATTGGATAAGAAGCCTCATTCATGATAGGGTGCAAATTGTTAAGGTTGAGGTATCCATTAGTGACATACATGATGTCAAGTCAGGTGTTCCCTAGGGCTCCATTTTGGGTCCTCTCCTTTTCTTCATTTTCATTGCTCCGCTTCAGAAGCTTGGTAGTGGTAATGTCAGTATCTCTTCCTATGCTGATGATACAAAGTTAGTTTCTGGTAGAAATGGCCAAGATTCCAGTAGCCTTGCATGAATGAAACTCCGCTCAATGACCTTTGGGTCGACGCTATTATACACTCAACCATTAGATGATGAAGGCAAAGGCATTCAGCAGGTCTCATCCATGAAGGATTTAGGAGCAATCCTCCAAGATAATGGAAAGTTTGATGAGCATATCCAGTTGAAAGTTGGTGAAGCTGTTCAAAAGAGGGCTTGGATTTATCCCAGGTTTAAGTCCAGAGATAGTATCACGCTGCTAACTCTGTACAAGTCGATTGTCCAGCGCATCTTGAATGTGTCTCGCCCAGTTGGGCTACAATGAGTTCAGCAGGTTTGCAAAAGGCACTAGGAACATCACAGGAATGAGAGAGCTCTCGTATCGGGAGAGACTACACAAGTTGGGACTGTACAGTGTTCAGAGAAGGTACGAAAGGTATTTGATACTGTACGTCTTCAAAAGCATTCATGACCTTTGTCCCAACCTAGGATTTAAGGTCAATTGAAGTGACCGTAGAGGCTTAACGTGCGTTTGGAGAGCTAGTTGCTGGTTAATGTCAAAAATTTCATAAATGGTTCGTCTACGTTTGTTAGGATTTAAAGGGGAATATTAAAAAGGCTTGAGGTTCTCCAAAAGTAAGAAGAGATATTTAAGATTGGGTTGAAAAAAGGCACTGTTGGGATGACAATGAATATTAAAAGCTTAAGGCCATTAAAACCGTTCCCAAATTGTAGTGATTATAGTTGGTGTGGGATGTGCAGCATGTACATTTGGAAGGTCCTCATTACAAGCGGAAGAGGAAGATGGAGGAGGTTTAAATGAGGGAAGAGAAAGCCTATTCGTGTGCATGCCTTAGTGTTCAACGTCCGAAGACGTGCAGATGACACTAATCTAGATGACAATGTGACACCTAGGTATTTGAATGCGTTGACACGCTCAATAGTTTTCCCACAGAGGGAAAATTGGCCAGGCGGCAATCGCTCCTTGTGAAACACTAGGACCTTAATTTTGGGTATGTTCAAGATGAGATCGTTTTTCTTGGAGTACATGTGTAGGTCATCTATAGCCCTTTGGAGATTTTCTTCGGAATCTCCTAAAGCGCAAAGATCGTCGGCATACATTATTAAGGGGGCTCTCATGTCCCCAAGTGAAACTCCTCCATCCGCAATATTATCTTGAGTTTTGGACGGGTGAGAGTTGATTGTTCTTGGGCATAACATCTGGGCTAGACATGTGTTGGCCACTGAGGACCGGTGGGTGCAGTGAGGAATTGTCCATATGATTCCAATTGCTTGAAAATAGTTTTTGACCACCATACAATTTGTTCAAACACAGGGGCAATTGAGAATTTAATTTAATCGAGACATTTTTCTTCATTTTGAATCTAGGGTTTGTTCTTCTGAATTGGTACAAAACATATTGATAACTTGGTTTGTTCGAACGAGAAACACTGTTTCTTGGAGTTTTTTCGAGTTCATTGTTTGACCGTCGTAATGCCTCTAGCGTCTGACAGTTCAAACAAAATGGGTAAGAGACACAGTATATTGCTGATTAAACTATGAATAACATGCCATGCACGTAATTTTGCATTATGTATACATAAGTATGTATTATGCATTATGTATACTCACATACGTACATTATGTATGTATGGTCTGTTGTATGTATTTGGGTGTATCCAGTAGTCTATGGTTAAACATGCATGATGAAATGTGAATTTTTAAGGTTGAACTTTCAAAACGGTGAAAAGGATTAAAAGTAAAAATTAAACTAGATGCGAAATCAGATAGGTTTGAGTGTAAAAGTGCGGGAAACCCCGAGCTCCTCTTAAGTCATAAGACTTATTTTCAAGAGGAGGATTGCACCTAAATCGAAAAATATTACAATGTTATCACACAATCTTGTGCAACAAACCATTCACCAGAAGGAACAGTTGGAGCGATTTCCCGTCCTTCTTACTCATCCCTCAAGCCTGGCGCATTGGCTAGCAAGGTTTCAGGATGAGTTGGGATTACGCATGCAAGAAAAGTAATTTTCAACGATGCATGTGATGGAATATGAGGACGTGTTGATATTTGTCAAACCCTTGATCCATTGTCTTATTGAGTCATTTTATTCGTCAGTTTCTTAAGTTGTTTCCTTGGCCAAATTTGTTCCAGGTCTGTGGGAAAATATAGTGTGGTTGTTTTTGAAACCACCTTCGACGACGGAAAAGTAGTGAAATGTAAATCTCGCCATTCCTTGTGGTAATCACTGAACATGAGTTTACAGTGGAAGGGATTCTTTCTTTTGCGCAAAGACACATAAGCTTGAGTTGTTTCAATCTGACCAAACCAGATTATCAAACTTCGGAATCTTTAAACCCTTAAAAATCTTACTGGTATGTTCTATTATGTGACCTCGGACGCCAATTAAAGATAAGATTTTGATAGAATGAGCCAAAAACAACTGAAATGCATTATAATTCAATCAGAAAGAATGGTCCCAATCTGCCCTATATATGATAGAGGCTAATTTGCAAAGTACTCCCTGAAGTGCAGAATGTAAACCATATTTTGTGTAGTGTGGGAAGCCTATTGACACTCCTAGTCAAAGCTATGTCTATACTGTACAGGTTTGACCCTCTCATTATGCTATGTTTTGAGCTTAGTAGCATTTGATATGCCTTGCTTGACATGCTGTGGGGAGTACCAAATTGCAGACAAAGCAAGTGGGTCTGTTACAACATTTATGCTCAACATTTTTGTATTTTGTCTACCTTTATTTTTAGTCGGCATGTTTTCCATTCCATTCAAGAAAATTTTACCTCATGACAGTTTAAAACTGCAACATGAAAACAAACAGTTGGGAATGTTAGCGCATTGGAAAAATAAAAAGAGGCCACAACCTAGGCATGGGCAAACTTTATCGAACATTTCTTTCATAACTAAAGGCTGAATGAACCCTGATCAACTTTGTACATCCGTATTCTTGCTTGAGCAAAAGGCTTACTGAATCCTGATCAGATTTGAACATCCCTATTCATGCGTTGTAATGAATTGCTGTTCCAATGTGGAAACTATTTGCCATGATTAGAATAACATTAACCCTGGCCTCCGCTCTATCTATCAATGCTCATGGAGGATTGCAGGCCTGCTCAGGGGAGCCAGAACTGAGGAGCGAAAGCGGTTGTGCTGCCTGGATATTTGCATTGTTTGTATTTATCTACTTAAAGAAGGTTGGTGCCCCTGCTCGGTCCTGAGCATGGCGACCAAATTTAGCTCTAAAGACATAGGTTGAGCTCTTTTTGAATTATGGATGCCCTTCCCTCTTTCAAGTCCTTTGGGGCTCTTTGGGTTGGTTGGATGATATTCAAATTTTAGAGTAGGATTTGACCGCGACGGAATTTCGGGGTCAAAACTCTTGGATAAATTCCTGCTCTACTTCAAACAGATGTGAATAATGACAAAGAAACGAAAGCTTTTGGAATGGCTCTGTCGATATTCAATCTAGCTTTTAAAAATATGTACGTTTGGTTCCGGTCTATCTGTTTCAGCAAGTGGAGAATGTGGGTTGGGCATGGGCTTTTTTGGTGTGAGATTCCTTGGGCTCCCTGGTGTTGAGTAGCAGTGGGTTGGCTGGGAACGCTGGGAAGTCGCAACTTCACCTCCAATTTCTCCCAACAAACTTCGAGGAAAACCCAACCAGCCTGCCAGCCCAAACCATCCCCCAGGCCAGAAGTCAGCCATTCGCCCGACACGCCCACCCATCGCCGGATTTCAGCCTTGCTGTCGCTTTCCGCCGCCACTCGCCCTTGGATTTGGCCCTCAATTCATGAGCCGTGAGCCGTGATCCGGGGCTTTTCAACGGACGGATGTCCGTTGGCTGTCGGTCGTCCTTCGGCCACGCCCACTGTCCGACCTGATTGATTGACACGTCGACATGTCCACCAGTCTGAGTCCGGCCAGCGGAGGCGGACCCGCGCCTCCGGCAACCCTGGCCTCGCCCTCGGGAGCCGGTTTGGGCGGTCACCTCTCCCAGTTGGGCGGGTTGAGCCAGGGGACGAATACCCGATCGAGCGCGGCCCACTCTGGGCCCTTGATGCTGTCGTCGTCCACGGATAGTGGCGGCTCGCCTCCCCTGTTGACCAGCGTGCCTCCTTTGAAAACGGGCCATGGTGCGGTCAAGGCCACCAAGATGCCGTGGTTCCACGGGCACATCACGCGCGATGAGGCCGAGAAACTGCTGAATAGCGTCCATCCCAGCACGCCCGATGGTTTGTTCTTGGTTCGCGAATCCACCAACTTTCCCGGAGATTTCACGCTGTGCGTGGTGTTCCAGCAGAAAGTGGAACACTATCGAATCATCATGCAGGACCACAAGTACACCATTGACGAAGAAGAGTATTTTGACAACCTGACCAAGCTGATAGAGGTAAGTCAACTTGAAGTGACCGAGGCAGTCAGTATCTCCTGGAAGAGATAACCACGATATCCGGATGTTATTCGGCTTTTCAGCACTACAAATTAGACGCAGATGGGTTGTGCACACAATTGACACAAGCCAAGCTCTCCGAAAGTAACGTGTTTAGTGATGTGGATACCCAAGCCTTTCGAGATGCGGGTTGGGTCATTCGAATCGAAGATATCGAGGTAAGTTGGTTCGTTTCACTCTAGTGAGTAGTGATTCCATTTTGATGTTTGTCATTGGTTTGGCAGGTGTCGGAGAAAATTGGTAAGGGCGAGTTCAGTGATGTGATGCTGGGGATCTATCAAGGCCAAAAGGTGGCGATTAAAGCCATGAAAGGGATGCAAACCAAACAAGCTCAGCGGTTCTTAGCCGAAGCCTCGGTCATGACGTACGTACCTTATTTGATTGTACGAAGAATCTTGTGAATAACAATTCTGTCTCCTGGGCGTGTTTAGGGCCTTGCAGCACGATAATCTAGTAAATCTCCTGGGCATTGTCATAGATGAGCCCAACAAATGCTACAAAATTGTCACGGAATATATGTCAAAAGGAAGTCTACTGGAGTACCTCCGATCCCGCGGTCGTCAATACGTTACGAGGAAAGACCAGATCAAGTTTGCTTAGTAAGTAGTTAGGAGTAATTTTAAAGGTCGAGGTCAAGTTAAGGTAAAACGAAGTGTCTCTCTCTCTTTTATAGTGATACTTGTAAAGGCATGGAATACTTGGAGTCCAAAGAGATTATACACCGGGATTTAGCCGCGCGAAATGTACTTATATCGGAAGAGGATCGAGCTAAGGTGTCGGATTTTGGATTGGCCTTGCACGACCAAAACTTCCAGTCTTCCGGAAAGGTAAAAATGGCGCCAAAAATGATTATCAGAAAATAGCTTAAAGCCCCACATTTGTTACATGTTTAGCTCCCTATCAAATGGACTGCGCCCGAGGCCTTAAAATTGAACAAGTTCTCAAGCAAAAGCGATATGTGGAGCTTTGGCGTATTGCTTTGGGAGATTTATTCGTTTGGCCGCGTTCCCTATCCTAGAATTCCTTTAGCTGATGTTGTGAAACATGTCGAGAAAGGTTACCAAATGGAAGCACCCGAGGGCTGTCCAAAAGCCATTTACGAAATCATGAAGAAGGTTTGTATTTCCCCATTTTTTACATGCTCTCTTAACAAGCAAATTCAATGGCCAGATGTACTCTAATGATTCCCCTGTTTAGGCCTGGCACTTGGACCACGAGAAGAGGCCCAAGTTTAAGGAAGTTCGCAAGTTACTGGAGAAAATTCAAATTGACATCAACAATGGAATCATCGACAATGCGGTGGCCTAGCTCGTCAAGTATAAAGGTATATTTTCCTCCGAACCGTCTGATACATCCCATTCATCATTGAAATCAGTTCATGCACACAAACTCCTCTTGTCGTAAGACCTTTAAAAATGCAATCGGAACTGGCTTCCTTCCTTCTTAACCCTTTTAATTTGGGCTTGCTGTGATATGATGGCTTCGAGAGAGTAGTGACCAAACGAAGATGAATTGCCCAAATCGTTTTCTCTAAGTTTCTCTTGCCAAAAGTAGTTCAACACACAACAGGAGCTTTTTGAAGAAATTAGCGCTTCCTTCAACTGAAAACAATTGCCGGCCTTATTGTTGCTTCGAGGTCGTGTCGTAATACTTGTGTGACGCATAAATATTAAAGCTCTAGATTTCAATGTTGCATTGTTAGTATTTACGATTGAAACATTTGTCTTCCTGTCCCCTGAATTTGTTTGATTCGATCGTCGTCCCCCATATTGCCGAGAAATACCTTAATCAAAACCATTTTTGACTGCGGTCGAAATACTTAAAACTGACTACTTTTCAACCCTCATCCCCGACCCTTGTCGCTCCTCTTTTGTTATGGAAGAGATTCGGTTTAATTTGTGTTCAGAATTTAGGCTCAGGTCTATCACCAACCTTCATCTAAGAATAGCCTTCGTTTACTTGTTCAAGCTGTCCTCGGGTTCAATTTGTGTTCGTTGCCCAGCCCACCCTTTTCTCCCCCCCCCGCTTTTTTGTGGCGTACTGCCTCTT
>NC_081443.1:6474347-6519342 GCF_007210705.1 Tigriopus californicus
GCAAGAAGATTCTGTATGATTAATATATACGATGATTTTAGAATTCTTTTGTACCTTCTGTCTAAAGTATCATCTGACGATTTCTCGGATGAGATATTTACATCTTTGATACCATCTAATAAATTTACGTTTTTTACTATTGTCGGTTATGCTCGAATAGATAAACGGGTAACGAAATAGGACGGAATCTGATTGAAAATTGTACTCATTTCAAGGACAGGTGAAATTTATTCGGAGGAGACATGTTGATTTCTGAGCACCAAATCACATGAGTAATCATTGACTCAAGCTCATTTGAAGCTTGCTTGTTTGCTCCCAAAGTTGAGTGAGGGAGCCCTCTTTGTTGGTGGCTCCTCGTTCTTAGTCGTTGTCGCCGATTCCCGATCTACAGCGATACTTTGGCTTCCAGCAAGTCCTCCTCTCTCAAAATCGTGTTTTCAAGGCAACTCGAAGACCTTGATCTATCCCCCCCCCTTCTCAGTTCAACAGTCTGCGATGTAAAGAGTGCCTATCCCCTGGTACCATCCAGGAACTCAGACAGTCCAAATGCCCTCCTCCAACCCACCCACCCCTCCTGTTACCCTCACCACATCACCATTTCGCCTTCCACGTTCGAATAGCACATGGTTGTCCTGCTTTATCATCAGGGCTAGGGATCGCAACCATTGGTGGTAGACTACCTGGATGGCACTGAATCTTGTTGTCTTGACGAAACCTTTCAGACATTCATGACCCGATCCACCTGAAGAGCCTTTCGTCTACCTATTGGCCAGGATTTTTCTTCTTCTTCTGTTTCTTCGCCTCAGACTTTCAGATCTACTACATACTCATAACGGGCATGCCAGAGACGACGACGGAAAGAACGGTCCTCTTCACTTGTTGATCAGCATCCTTGACTGCATACTCTCTCCCTTGTACCCCAGTACATGCATACACTTGTAGTGCCTACGTACTGCAGAGAACATACGTACATGGCATACCCTGTTCTTGGCTAGAGTTTACACTCGTACAGACTCGTGGATGGTGCCTTAGCTGTTCATGGCCCATAGTATACCTACGTATGTATACGGTTGGGCCAACCGACATCTTTCCTTGTCGATCCAAAAGAATCTTGACGTCTGTAAATGGGAGCGATTGGTTGGCTAGATTCATTCAAATTATCTTCCCAACATACCTTTCATAACTCTAAAATATTCAATGAAACAATGAACGCACAAAAATTAAAATATTTGCTTTTGTTCCACTGAGTCACTATTGCTCATTGTGAATGACCTACATTTCGAATTCCTACTTTTTCCACACTTGCTTCCTGAGCCTCGTATACAAATGTTTCCTAGTGTAATATGTGGGACTACACAAGTGAACTGCAGTGCTGCACCTCCATAAGTTAGCCCCATTCCATCAAGCAGTTTCAAATAGCTCACTCACACACTTGCGGTTTATTAACTAGTTTCGATCAGATGAGCAAGGTGGAAATGAGGTCGTCGGGAGTGAACTTGTGTTTGATATCCATTTCTAGCCTATCGTAGAAGTCACTCACTCATGACTAAAACATTTAAAACACCTTTCATTCCTAATGCTTATTTGATCGGGGTCAGATTGAGAGAATCATTACCAAAGCGCGAAGCAGACCGTAAGGGGAAGATGTTAGTAAATTGTTTGGTGCCATTTAAAGCGGATACTCTGATCATATCTCAGGGAATTCGAGCTGTGGTGAAATCTCTGATTCAAAGTCCAGAACAGTAACGCAATGGCTTCATTTTGCTGGTTAGAAACTCAAAGGCGTGGAGCGAGCGAGCACGCTTTATTGCACAGTATGATATATTTTTTTCGTCCGCCGAATACCCGAGTTCCTGACCGGAAAACTAATCGAAGAACTATCAAACTTTCCTCACAAACCGCGTTTTTTATGCTTTTAGTCTGCACTCGACGACCAAGGTTATTCTCCCATGTTTTGTTACTGAAGGACACTTCGCAAGATTCACAACCTCCCCATCTACTTGATAGAATGCTTGCTTGCCTGCCATTTGTACCTTTTGAGTTGGCAAGTTTCTTTCCCGTTGAAACAAAAAGTGTTCTGTAATTCTAGCAGCGTGACTGGCCTATATAAGATACTTAAAATACCATGTTGGAAGCAATTCCTTTGGAAATTGTAAAATGCGCCATTTTTTAAACGTTTGTTTTAATGATTTTTAGGTTGCTCTTAAAATGTTATTGGGTCTGACATGGGATGATCCAGCCTTTAGAGAGTAACCTCAAGCAATGTTGTGGAGACGTATGCTTGCCTTCAGGGTTATTTGAAGGTTAAAAGTATCTATTAAAATTAACCGGTAACAACGCACAAGTAATGTACATGTCAACTGTCCCTGTTCCACCTTCGTGTGCCTAGTCCTACGGAGCAAGTCACCCTTCCTGACGCATGCGCTCAGTGAGACAACCCTGAAAAGGACCTGACTTGGCACCATGCAGGAGTCCCTTTTCTCATGTGTTACTCCATACGGTCGTTTATACGCCCGGCGGCCCAACATCCGTCCGTTCGTTCGTCCCGTTTCCTACCGTTCTCGTCCACGTTCTCCACAGCCTTGTTCTCGCTAGCTTCGCCTCCCTTCAACACAGATGATCGTCACTGCGAGGATGGTGAGGATGATGACGGTGATGAGGTGAGTGCGAGACTTAGGTTTGACTCAATGGCATTGGTGTTCCTGAATATACGTGATGTGTGCTGGAGTGGTACTGTGGAAGAGCCGAACACGAATTCAGAGAGATGGCTAGAATTTGAAGTCCTCAGGTAGTTGTGAGCAATACTGGCGAGACAGGGAATTAATATTGTAGTTGTCACACTGGGCCTTTTTGATGAATGACAAAATGAATGTGTTCTGAGGTATCTTTATCCGGACTAATCCTACTCTAGGAGGTTCCACATTCCAATGCACAAATCAATGGACTGTAGTTTATATTTGGGTCCTTTTCAATAGGAATTGTTAGGGTCAGAGGTCTGAAGCTTGCCCGGTTGATGAAGCCCCCCCACTGCATTATTTGTATATCTTGGCCAAAAATACAAAATCCAGCATTTTTGTAGTTTTCAGTCTGTAATGTCGTCTCAACTTCCAAAAGTTTCCTTAAGAAAACTTAGGTGGTGGGGGAGAGAGAGAGAGAGATCCTGACAGAAATGTTGAGGTTATGTTTAAATTTGAATTTAAGTGTTTATTTGAATAGAAGTAGGTAAGCTCAGAAATTACATTCGCTAATTATGCCGTTTGAGTAACTCGTCGCCAGAGTTGAAAGTTTGGTCTTCCATTTTGAATGAAAAACACCAATCAAAAAATTCATTTTCCACTCAGGTCCTAGCTTGGCGTTCAATGAGTGAGTCTAGCTCTTGTCTGGCCGCTGTCGTGCGGACTCTAGTGAACTTGTCTTTGCTTTGAAGTGCGACGGTGTGCGGGAACGAGTGAGGGGGCTTTTAAGGTCTCCCTTCGTCCTACTGCCACATTTAACAGAGTCAGTTTCAAGGCTTTTTGCCTCAGTAGTGATTGGACTAGGTGGATGTTCGCACAGAATGAGAAGAAGTTAAGTTGAAGAATATTAGTTGTTCTACACGTATACTACAGAAAAGAAAAAAGAAAAGAAAAATCCCTCAACCCAGAAGTCACTCTTGATAGAAGACCAAGGTTTCGCCAGCTTCTTATCAAATCCGTGATTTCTCTCTTCTTTACTTTGTCTACTCCTTTTGGTGCGTCATCTTGCAGTATTGTCCGCTAACCTAATTCTGCCCGTTGTATATTGGTTGCATCGCTATCAACCTGAACATAATCAGCAACTCGACTGATTGCAAAATACAAGAGAGAGTCTGACGAGTCTCAATTGCTCCTCCCTCCCTCCCTTGATCACCCACCCTCAGCACATCTGAAAACGCGTGTGACAAAGAAGATTGACCGACCATTTCAAGTCGCCATCCCTTCTTCCTCTCATCATCATCATCATCATCACCCCCACCACCAACTTCTTGTGTCTGTTTGACGAAATATCTGGGCCCACCACAACAACAATTTCGGGGTTGGATTTACACCCTCTTCAAGGACCTACGAATACCTCGAACAAACTTTCCAGGCCCCGATATCCTGTTTCAACAAGTGCCCAGTTTTGCGCGAGAGAGACACATACAGAGGAACAACAAGTTCCTGACCCCTTCAGGACGAAACCTCCCTCCCGTGTCGTTGGTTGGCCTGCGATCTGATCATTCCGATCAATACTAACTGACACGCTCAGTTTCCCTGGTCCCAAGCAATCACCCAGAGCTCACGCACTGCCTTTATTTTGCATCATCAAAGAGAAAAGAAGAAAAAAACTCTAAAACAAAAAACACTTATTCAGTGCTCCCCTCGCTATCACATGCTGAAGGGTTGCCATCGGATTTACGTGGCATTATTACCAATTAAGTGGAGCTCTCGTTGACATTCGGTCACGAGTGCATTCCAAGGATCCCCACGATCCAACAACACATCTACGTACATCTTGTACATCATCATTACTCAGTTGCTGTGATTCTCATTCCCAAGCCGGGTTTTGGCTCAACTCAGAAGAGGCCCGAGCTATTTATTATTATTTAACACCTTTTACAGAGCTATTTATTCGTGGCATTACCTCAAATTTGGATATTTGACCGAGAGAATCCAAAGCTGAAGGCATTGTGTGTTAAGCTGTGATATCCGTTCGAAATCTTTCACAAGGCCAGTACAAGAAAGTTCCTTTTGAGGTAAGAGCATCTTCATTTTTGTTTAGTTACTCTCTTCGGTGAGGTATGTCATAACTTCTCTTCTCCATTTCAGGCAACGCCATCATCATGGCCTTTTATCCCAATTTCCCGGCCATTTATGCTTATCCCATGCCTTTTGCCAATCAAGAGTTTTATGCCATGTACCCCCCTGGGTCGGCTGTGGAAGGACCCCTCTATTACGATCACCCGCATCATGCGGGTAGTCCTCATGGACGAAACTCGGTGACTGGAAACCACCCACCCAGTGTGAAGCATGGATACAACAACAGGAAAGATTCCACGGACTCCGGTATTTCGGACTATTCGTCCATCAGCAGCCGCAAGACGTCTAGTACTTCAACCATCAGCAATGCCAGCATCATGGAGGATCAAAGCCACTTGGATGATATAAAGGAGGAGCTCCCTTTCGAGGAACCGGATGAGGACCTTTGCGAGCAGATCGCCCGCCAAGTTGAGTTTTACTTCTCAGATGCCAACATCACCAAGGACAAGTTCCTGCTCAAGCACGTCAAGCGAAACAAGGAAGGATTTGTTTCTTTGAAGCTCATCTCAAGCTTCAAACGTGTGAAACATTTAACGAAGGATTGGCGGCAAGTCGCTTTTGCCATCGAGAAGAAATCTGACATCTTGGAAGTCAACGACTTAAAGACCAAGGTTCGTCGTTTGGATGCCTTGCCCGAGTACGATGAGACCACGCCCTCTCGAACTGTGGTCGCTTTGGATTTACCTTTGGAACGCCCAACAATTGAGGGTGTGGCTGAGATTTTCTCCGTGTGTGGGGATATTGTCCTTATTCGCATCCTTCGTCCAGGAAATCCTGTTCCTGCCGACATCAAACCTTTCGTCAACAAGCACCCCGAGATGACTGCCAAGGTGTGCGCACTTGTTGAATTTGAACGGACGGAGTTTGCCCTGAAGGCTGTCCGTGAATTGGATAACGAAGAAGAAGATAAAATGAAGGTTATGGAGTTGACTGCTCCTCCTCCAAAGACCACTAAAAAAGACGACAAGAAGAAGAACTCGAAGGCTATGCTCCAGCAGCAATCCTCTTGTGGTCCTTCTCGTCGGTTCAGCCATGCTGGATTCAATTTGCCTCCCCAGCATGCCAGCCCTGATCACATGGTTCTTGGACCACGAAGAAGAATTTCTCTTTACCACAACATGAAATTTTCCGCTTTGAGTGAGGAGCAACACCAAAAGGAGCAACAACTCGGTGGTCTCAATCCCAATGCCCCCTCTTTCAACATGCAACAGCGAAGAATTTCTCGACCTCCGTTTGTTCATCCTCACTTGGAATTGGCGGCTATGAACCAGGCCATGCAAGGTGGAGCTCCTATGTATCCACATGGCCCGTGGATGACTCGAAGAATTTCTGGTCTTGGACCTGAGATGGCCGCTTCCGGATTAGCCATCCCCCCAAATGTGCTCCGCTTGCCTAGAGGTCCCGACAAGGGCAAAGGCTTCAACAAGTGGTGCCGCAACCGCATGGATGTTAACCCCCACCCTAACACAAGCCCCAAGAAGCCTTCTTATGCTGTGCCAATCGTTGCTCCCACCTCTGAGGAGAAAAATCTGAAAGCTAGTGGCGGGTCAAGTGGCGAACCATTGCCCATTGACAAGAAGGTCAAGGAAGTTACCGGACCCTCACCTGCGCCTCATTCCCCTGAAGAGGCTGCTGCCCCTGAGGTAGTGGATGCTGCCCCTGTTGCTCCTGCTGCTCCTGCTGCTCCTGCTGCTCCTGCCGCTACTGCCGCTCCTGCTGCAGGTGTTGTTGCACCTAATGTCGAGGTTATTGTGGAAGGAGCGGCTGCTCTTGCCGTAAACGCCAATGGTAGTCCCGACTTGTGTGACTCCGGAAACGAGGATGACGTGAGCTTCTCTGATGACCAAGATGTGGAAGCTCTCGAAAACGAGAGATCCCGCTGAGATCGCCCCCTTTGGGAAACTAGTCATTAAGTGTATAGTCAATATCCCCACTCCAGTTTCATCCGTCTCCGTTCCTGCTCCTCAAATCCTTTACAATGACCCAATGATTTCAACCTTTTTCCCTCGCCTCTACTTAATAAGGTCCTAGACCTCTCCATACCACCTTTACACGCCCTGCCACCCGTTTTGGGACACTGTATACAGTCATTCTTATTAGTAGGTTAGACTCCACGAAATCATTCATTCATCCTTGGTGATGGGAATATCTCTATTTCTGCTTCCCATACTTTATGTGAAGTATCTTCAGAAACCTCTTGGTTAACACCTTGCTTCAGAACTCATACTGTAAAAGTTTCATGATGGAAATTTCCAAAAAACAGCCACGAGCCACACCCCTTGACCCCAAGTTCAAAATTGTCCATGAAATTCTTGATCGGTAAAAGAGCAACTTGTTATTCTGTGAAAAGAACTCTATTTAAGATATTTAAGATACATTAAATATTTATGCATACTCTCAAGCACATTTGTTACCGATATATTTGGAAATTTCCCTAAAATACAAACTCATTTTCCGGATGTATGTGCTCCATTTTTTTAGTTGGTAAGAAGTTTCGGCTACCTCTATCCATTTCGTACATCCAAGTCCATACCTTTGCACAAGTACGTACAAAATGCAGACAGAGCTTTGCCACTTTTTATGAGATAGATAAGTTCTCGTTCCTCATTTCCGCGTCGAGATTTTTTGTCTTTTTGTCGCTGATCATCCATAGAATAGCATGCGGAAACGAAGCAACTTCAGACTAACCTTGGACTTTTGGGGGAGGAACTTCCTAAACTGGATATGTGTATTGCCATTTGAATGCTCCAAAGTGTTCCTGATTCTCGATCTTACACTTGCCAATGGACTCATACCTCTGAAACGTTTCAGAGGGGGGGGGGAGCTTGGATTGTACTTTGTAGGTCTGATGTGCAGACAAAGACCTTGAATTGACGAACCTATCCCTCGGCCATGCTATCGTGTCTTGTTGAGCTTGCTTCCTTCGACTCTACAGGCCTCTGCGTCAATAGCACAATAACTACCAGTGCGTCAGCCAATCAGAGATGTAAACTCGAGGTCATCCATCCTACACGTTCTACCGTCCGTTGGACTGAGGATGGCCGTGCTAGAGAGATCAACGGCGAATACGCAGGTAATCCCAATCGCCTTGCCTTTGGCCATTGGATCCTGGCTGGGCAATATCTACCAGGGTGTTGGCCTTATGTATTACTTGGCTAGGAAGGTGCCTGTGGTCTGTGGAGCGTTGGTTAGACAGGCTGAATAGTTTCATAAGGTCTCGATATTTCAGGCTGTGACATTTGAAAGAGCTTCAAATCGTCCAATGATGTGCGTACATCCCGGTAGTTGAACTGATCAGTGTATTTGTGCCATAGTGAATATTTCATTTTCTAAGTCCGTGTTCAAGCTTTTTTTGCTTCTTGCATTTGGCTGATAACTATAGCCTTATGTTTCTGTTGCTCTATGTCCACCCTTTCTATCATTGTACATATGCACACTTGGTAAGCCGGGGTTCAAATGTGCCTGATTTATGTCTATGCTACACGTACATCCGTGCCTTGAACACTAGGGATAATGGTTGGAGCCCTTAGGTTAGATAGCAAGATGTATTTACCGTTCTCAAACCAAACGCCTTGTGTCTTTTTATGGTCCTGTGTTGCCCTATTCCTGCCATAGAGCTTGGCACTCTTCTGAGATCCCGGAGCAGTTCTAATCACGGAAGTGAATAAGACGTTGTCGCCCTTCTCGTTGCTTCGTCCAACAATTGGTTGGAACACAATAACAACCTTAGAACAAAGACAAACTGACGACCCCCTGACTTCTAAATCAAAAATTGATAAAACAAGTATGCTTGTCCTGTACAAGGAAAGATACTTGGTAACTACGTTAGATCAGCCATCGGCATGATTTTCAATAACCACTTTTAGCCAAGAAGATGGAAGGAAGGAATCCGTTGACCAAAAGATTGTGTGTCGTGACTTGCATTTGCCCGAAGGTCATTATTGCGGTGTTAAAACAGGCCATATGATTGATTGCAACTACATTAACAGCAATGCACTGGACTCGATTGCCTCTTTTTCAAAAATGTTATCATTAGAGGTCCTAAAAATAGTGTTTTAGGTTATGAAAATCAGGCAAAATAAGGGAGAAAAAGGTGAAAAAGTTGTCAATCTGATCGGTTATTGAAGCATTATGATGGTGTTTTTTTTAGGCAAAAAATGCTTGATGCTTGTTTCCCCCGATTTTCTTGTTGTTTGGTCTCAGAAATATAGTCTTGTCTTTACATCAACGAAAACTTGAATATCAATGTAAACTCATATCTATGACTTTTACGTAAAATTATATTTTGAAGTATCCTGAAATCATGGTCCAGGACAAAGTAGATGAGGGTTGTCGAGACGAGTTGTCCGTTGGGTCGAGGGGTCCTGGAACCGCAAAATAGTGTGTAAAAGCCATCATATGGAATGTACTGTGTAGGGTGTTTCTAAATTACTCTCACCACTCTCTTTGCCTTCTTGAATGCTTTCCCTGCCTTTAAAGAATTGCTTGATCATATTGAGTGTAAATCTAAAGGGACTATATAAAATACCTAACACTTTATCAGGAATGATCCAATTTTAGTCTAATGGAGATTTGTAACACTCTGACTTTCGGCCATTTGAAGACTGACTCCTGTATTGTATTGTATTGTATTGTATTGAATATGACAGGATGATTGTTTAAATGGAGAAGGTCAAATTTTTGTCAACTCTCAATAACAAATTGTCACAGAATGATTTCCTTAACTTTTCTCTTGAATATGTTTTAGAGATGGCGCTTTTTGAACTTCCATTGGTAAAGAATTCCAAATATTTACATTTTTTTGAGACAAGAATTTTCTTCTAATGTCAAGGTTGCATTTTGAATTTGAGAAGTTCATCTTGTCACTGCTTCTAGTTTTCGCCGATTTCTCTGATAATCGTCCGAATGGACCCTGTAACCCCAGATATTTGCACTTAGTCTGGTCTGTTGTAAAATGATTCGCCGTTCTCATCAATGGTTCGAGGATGGACACCGAAAAGCTGACCCACTTCCCTCTGCTTCTTGCCGCTCTTCAGCAGACCCTCAGTTTTGGTTCTGACACATCAAGACTGTACTCATTTGCATTTACGAACATAGCTTTGGTGACACTATGGGGCCCTTATCAATAGCCCTTAGGCAAAGATTAGATCATCTGCAGTATGGCACTATTTTATTTGTTCAACAGTTCCTCGTAATAAAAGCTTGGGGTTCAATGCAAGGGAATATTTGCCAGACCAATGCAGCCCCAAATTTCTTTCCACCCACTTTGAATTTCTCCAAAATGTTCCCTTAACATGACCAAGACCTTTCCATTTCCCCGTAAATCCTCGGTTTTAGGTTATTTCATGGTTAAATTCGCGAAAAAGTTTTTATTACCGAAATGGTTTGAATGTTAAGTTTGCCTGAAAAATTACCTTTCCGACCTCTATCACAAAATCATGGAGGAAATTCGGGTTTGGTTTCGCCTGTTCCTGAATTCATTTCCAATCCCATCAAGGCGGTGGAAAAAGTGATCAAAACCTAAGTAATTGTAGACTTGCCAATTTCGCCCCTGTCCAAAAGAAATGCTAATCTTTTAGTCAAAAACTCTTGGACAAGTTTTTGACTAAAATTCCGGATCAACCTTATATTCAAGGATTAGCCAGATCAGCCAACTCCAATTCGTCGGTCGATCAAATGATATATATATATAAAAGTCAAGTATAATAAATAATCTTCTCGTCTTGAACTGCTGAGATTCCAATCCCGGTAGCGGTAAGGAAGTCCGCACCAAAAAAAAACCATTTGATACGAGCCGCTTATTTTGACAAACACTGGACATTTCTGTACTTGTTTGGTTTACTAAATCATTGGACCATGAAGGAATTTTTAGTCAAATTTAAGTCCATTTTTTATTGAACGAATCAACTAGCTAATAATCACTCGTCAAAGCAACAATTTGTGTTAATACGGTTTTATTTTAACTAACGATCGCCTCAAAACGATACTAATCTATTGGATATAGATAATTTTTGGATTTATAAACACCCTCTGGCGTCTTAAAAATCCTTTAACGTGTTTTAGCTCCTTAGTCCAAACACTTTTCCAGGTAACGTCTGATCGGCAAAAATTGGATCATTTGTTAAAGCCAATACATGTGCTGTTGTAGTTTGGTGGATGAGTGAGCATTTTTATAATCATTTTTTACGGTGTGATGTTGTTGACGGTCTTTCTTATCCAGTTAAGGAAAACAATAAACCCATCGTTGTAGAACAGTCCCAAACTTCAGCTGGCTTCAAAAGTCGAATTTTAACTTTCAGCCAAAATTCGAAGTACCGGGTGCCCGTTAAAAAAACCAGAGCTCTGGTTTTTGCATAGTGAATTAAAGATCGATTGTACTTTGAAGGTTGCGTTTCGTCAAATTGGTGTGATTGTAGTAAGGCATGCTATCCCGTACTTCGTCAAAGCTTTTCTTGAACGTTTTTGACTGGCAAGTTGGTTTGGGGTGTCTTTGTTCCCTAGTAATAAAGACGCAAAACATTCGTATAACAAAGTCCGTTGCTGACGCAACATGTTGATGTTGTTTATAAATTCAATTTAACGTTTGGCGACGTTGATTTCAAGTAATCATCAATTTAAGGTGGGCTTTGTTTAAGTATCTCTAATTGTTTCCAAATGCGAGCGCTATGTAACTAAGGTGTTTTACGTGGATTATTGAACTTGTTACAATTATATTGCCTATTAACGTGATGCTAAATTTCAAAATGTATTCCTGAACCGGAAAAGACGAAAGGATTCAGTTTTTCTTAAAGTCTAATTCAGCATGGGTGGGCACATAAATTTGGAGATCAAGGTGGTAGCATGGTGTTTAACAACATTTGACAGGCTTAGTGAGTAGGTAAACAACTTTTCATGCTCATGAAGACTACTGCAGTTTCAACTGACGTTTAGACCAATCACGGACTTCTAGAGATGTGGACTGCGAACGTAAGTCAAAATGTTGCATCTCCTAAATCGTTCGTCTTATTCCAAATAAACACTTGATAAACCAGACCTCGTTGAATAGATGAACTTGGCCAAATTCGAGCCCAAACCTATGCTTTGGCAACACAGGAGACATGGTAGGTCAAAGTAATGTAGCAAACACCACAAAAAATTCGAATTTTCGGCCTGCTCTTGGTCAGCTACATAAGCTTTTGACAACATAACTTTGAAACGATCCACTTTACAAGTTAATGATATAAAAATGATCATCTTTAATTGAGGAGCTTTACGTTTCTTATTTTTATTCCTTTTGATTCGAAAAGTGGCTCAGAGTTACAATGACCAAGAGCGAGCAAGCCGATTTGGCGGAAAGCTCGTTCGCAGTCCATATTTTTAGAAGTCCGTTGACCAATACACTTCATCTGCAGAAAACAGACCCCAAAACCCAATTGATTTGACCTCTAAATATGAACAATGATACGGTTGAGGAGAGAGCGAGAGTTCATTACCAATCATGAAATTGAATAACTTGACCCATGCCAATATGGAAATTTTACGCTTTCAAACAACTTGGCATTTTCTTATGACTTAGCTTGAAACAAGGCGGTCCTTGGGTTTGCTTCGGAATAGGTTGCGTTATTCTTATAATTCGACTTTCAACGGAAGGACATAAATGCTGTGTCATAAATATAATGAATATCTATTTGTCATCGAGTTTTTTACGATTATTCAAGGAAATTTAGCCAAGCCAATGATTGGAGAGTGGCGTTTTTTCCCAGCACTAAATAGATTAGATTGTTTGGTTCATATCCGTATTCCGTTTCATTTCTTTGTCACCCAGTGGCGCTCTGCACAACAATGTCCGCACTGTCATCAGCGCCCTCTTAATACGTATCACGGCACTTTGATTCCAAAACAGATGATCATGGCTCTCCACCTGAATGGATACATAACCCAAATCTGTCAACCGAATCATCCATGTACCAGTATCATTTTGGGCGACAAGTTCCAATCATACGTTTTTGGACATGAAGTGGTGGAGCACGACACGAAAATGGACCAAATGCCTGGGTCAAGAGTTTGGAACTTACTCCAAAGCACAATTGCTGTCTCCAGAACATAAGCAAGCCACGATAGAAAAAATGCGCAAGTTGAGGCCTTTTCGATTGGCTTTAACGGGAAAAGAAACAAAACAAGCCTCTGTGTTAGTGCCTCTCTGTGTGGATGAACATGAAAAAGTGTGTCTCTTATTCAATAAAAGAACAGGAAAAATGAACTCGCATTCCAACGAAGTGAGCTTTCCGGGAGGAAAAGCCGAAAATGGAGAAACTATCATCGAAACTGCTCTCAGAGAAACGGAGGAGGAGCTTAGTATCAAGAGTAAAGATATCGAAATTTGGGGTACTTTGCCTGCCTTGGGCAACAAAACCGGTAGATAATTTTCAATCTATGTCTTATGTGTACATCGTGTTCACCTGGCTTTATTATATTCATTAACAGGAGATATGGCTGTGACACCTGTGATAGGTCGGCTCTTAAAAGAGCCATTCCTTCCGGCGAAAGTCGATTTCTGTAAGGGGGAGGTTCACGAGGTGTTTTTGATGAGTATGGATGATTTGCAAGACCCAAAAGTGACCCGGTTCACCCAATTTCGAGTCGGTAATGCCTTTCGGAGCTATTCTTTGCCGGTTTATGATGCCCATCCCCATCGGATTTGGGGACTCACCGCTATCATAGCTCATCAATTCCTCTCGAGTTTCCTCCCTCAGCATCAGCACGCAATGCGATATCAACGCCCGTTAAATCTCGAATCGCCGAAAAGTGACTAAATTGCTCTGGTTGACTTGGAAAGAATTGAAAAGAAAGTTTCATACATATTTTTATACCTGTGCTCTATTCCGAAAATGGATAGAAGTCCTTATGACACAATCAAGAAATGATAGTGAGGTAGCATTGAATTAACTTTACTAACGATGCTCAACGTTCATTAAATACAAATGGAGGTGGTGGTTTTGACAATGACATATTTGGCATGCATGAGATGAGACTTCCATTTCCTGTTTCATTTGACATAGCCTTGTCAATATCCAAAGGATTTGAGATCGAAGTGACCACGTGGCGAGTTAGCGGGTCAAATGAGTGCGAGGTCGATCAAACGGCTGAAACTGAGCAACGCCAAGAGTTTGGGGAAGGCGATAAGGCCAGAAGCAGTGCTGGCATCGTAAGAGCTTGGGAAATGGTGCGGTGGCTCTTCATATTTGTTGGCACTTTGCTGCGATGGATACTGATTTGTGATATCCGCTAGAAAAAATGGAACACAAATTGATGTTAGTAGTAAGTAGTGCGAATGATTCTGATATATAGAAATATTCTGTTTTGGAATGTTGAATTTTCTGTCGATTCTTGATCTGTAATAATGACTATCTTATGCTCATGTTTGTTTCATGATGAATGATTTTTCACAAGTTGCCAAAATATGTTGAATACACATATAAACGAAGATGATCGAAAACTTTGGGAATGTTATTCAAACGACATAATTATTTGAATGCTAAAATAGAAATATATACTTTTGAAATAACTTTGCTAATGACTAATAATCAAAATTAGCTTGATATTGCTGTTTTTTCCCGCCTACCTTTAAGTATTTTTGTACTTCAAGTATGACAATTTGCTTTGATTCACGGTTAGCTTCCGTGGCATAATCTATCGCTCGTTAAAATTGAATTCAATGTTTCTACTTTTTTTCCTATTTACTGTCCTCAGCTCTACTCATATTCACCACGCTTCTAATCGTCATTTAGCTGATTGATAGATTGCGTTAAACTTAGTAGACTCGTAGTAGTTGATTTTAAATCGGACTGGCAGTGACATATTGCATCGGTTTTTTTGCGAGATGCATGCCGCAAGTTTCAAATTTAGGAGTATTTCTTAGTTACATCCCCATGTGATCTTTATTTACAACTGATACACTCTTAACAAATTCATACCACTAGTTTCTGACTTTGATATTGTACATGTCCGTGCGTATGACTCCATATCTGTTTGGAGGCCCTACAGAACTTGTCATTTTCCGCAATCAGAAGGCCCTCATGATTACCTGTGTAGCCGTTTTGGTACTTCGTTCGTTTCCGCTTCTGGCCTGAATGTCGTCCGTTATTGATATTGGAACTGCCTGGAACAAAGGGATCGTAGCCAAAGACATTGGCCGAGTCGGCCGAGTCGAACTCGGACATGTCCGAGGTGCTCAAAGTGCTCACTTCTTCAGATTTCTCGTCAAGAGGAAGGTGTCGTAAAGTGGTGCTGGGAAGAACACGCTCTGAAGACCGGAAAATAAGGTCACCCAATATGAGAAGAGAGAGACAGAGCGATAGTAGATAGATACAGGAAGTAGGAAATAACAATCAAAATACGTTCAACCATCAACGCTTGTACACAACACGATTGAAATGTCAAATCGACAGTCATTTTTGCTTAATTGGGAAAAAGTCCAAATTATGATACATCATTGATAACGACAGTTCATCGAGAGAAGGGTGTTGGCCAGATTTAATGATACGAACACGAATTCAAGTTAGCATGGTCACCGTCATGGTTTTACAACATGGCTTACCTTTCAATTTTATTGCTCCATCTTGTTGACCCAACGAATTCTTGGCCACACAGAGATAGGTGCCCAGATCGTTTTGTTGAACATCATTGATGTGCAATTTTGTGTGGGTAATATGGTCGTCGCTTTTTTCTATAGACCTGAACTTGGATCCTACGGATAAAAAGGGCACATTAATAAGGATTGAGAGTATTTTCATGACATCGAATGGATCAGACCTGAGGTGATGGCGGATCCATTCTCGAAGGTCCAGTAGTGAATAGCGGGTGGATATGATTCTGTATTGCATTGTAACGTTATATTGTAACCAATAGGGACCAATTCGTATTGGTTTTGAACCCAAACCATGGGAGCAACTGGAGAAGATAAATATTTGAAACACTGGTTTAACCAACCTCTTTCAACCTTACTGATCCGAGTTTTGTATATTCTCCCGAAGAATGAACGATGCCGATTTGCAGCCAGCCAGTATTGGCTTCCGACTCTGCGGCAAATTCTAGCAACCATAAAGGTTCTTGGCTTTTCGAAATTATTGCCTTTACACATGATTTGCTTTCCCGAAGATTGTATCTGATCTCGAGATGTAAATCTTGACATTCCAAAGGGAGCTCTTACAAGTAGGGGTCCCCTCGTTTGCTCGTTCGTTTGGCCGTTTTTTTTCCTTCGTCCGTTTGTTTCCAGCTCTCCTAAGGCTGGATCCTTGTCTTAAAAGACCATTTGACTTGCTCATTGCAACCATGGATTATAATCAGAACAGACTTGGCTCTTACGCGGGACTGGCTCATCATAGACATGCCACTTATGTAGAGAAAGTCGAGATCCAACTCCAGATAAATCAGGGAGAGCTCATTGTACTACCTGGTAGTGACTTCTGATATTGAGCTTGAGCACGATCCCCACTGTGAGCACCTGCTTTCTCGGGATAACATCAATCAATTTAGATGGAAGCCTGATCTACGTTCAATGAGTCTGTGGGCTACCCAGAGGCCTGAGCTCTAATCGTGGTCGGGAGAATGTGAGGGTAAGTGTGTTCCTAAGAATTGTTTCCTGCTGGGACTGTTCCATTGGCGCGATCCTTCTTCTTAACTGGTCGAGACTAGAATTTAAATTGTCGGTCTCATTTTTCTTCTCGCCCACCCGGAGAACCAGGCAAGAGAGCTTCCCAATGCCCATGTAGCAACAGAAGTAGTAGTAGCAGCAGTACTAGTGGTGCTGTGGAAATGGCTAACCACCCCCTGGTTCTTTTTAACTGTTACTAACTACTGTATGTACATGGGCTCGTTCCCGTGTACGTACACAGTGAGTACGCATTCCTCCCGTTTATTTGCTGTGCAACTGTTGACGGAATCGCAAGGCTTTTTCGGTGATTGTATGAGTTAAATCAAAGCGTCAAAGACCTTTCATTCAAAAAAGTATTTCTTGGCCTCTGGACAAAAACACATGTTAATGGAAGTACAGTGGTTGGAGCCACTGGACGGCGTGAAGACGAGAAGACTTTCTTCTTGTTCCAATTTGTGGATCTTGAGTTAGTTGAAGTAGATTTACAGATGCTATTAATGCGCTTCCCTTCTTTTTCTCCCTCTCATCTTCTTTAAAGCTTGCTCAAGTGGCCAAAAGGTGCGTTTAATTGGATGTGTTTTCCACGTGGAGAACGGATCTTGGATAAACTCCATTTCCCGTTCCTTAGTCATTATTCAATGAATAGTCTGTTCGGAAGATTTGTATCCTGTGGAACCCTGATAAGATCTGCAGTTTATTCGCTGGATGCAGTCCCAAATGGAGGTCAAATTGCCTTTCTGGGACGAGAATTCTAAGTCAATGGCTTTATGAACCCACAAACTAAATTGAACTTTGGCCCTTAAAGATTCCACTTCATTGCCCCTTTCGGGGTAAAAGCTGAATAGAAGCACGGATTTTTCAGCTTGGACCGCATTGTCGTTTGAAGTTGGTGGTATTTTTATCGCTGACTGAATAATACTTACACTGGACTTTGAGACCGATGGTTTTTGTAACTGTGGGTGGCACGCCATTACTAGCGATGCAATAATATTTCCCAATATGTGCCCGGGCTGCATTGGGAATGACTAATGAATTGCCCTCCACGGAAACCACTTTGACATGAAAAAAAAGAGCCAGAATTTGACTTGTGTGTCAGGATTGCCATGACCAAATCCGATTCTACCCAATCCGATCATTCAACTCAAAGGATTCGTTTTATGTTGCTTTCATTTACTCATCACCATGTTGCCCAAGTAGCAATAGTGTTAAGAGAACGAGATGAGTGCAATTCCCCATGTTTCATTACGCAGCCCTGAATTTCATGGTTCAAAGGAGTTCCAAGCAAGCAAGTTCCAAGAGTGAGTTTGCATTTTGTGGCACTTGAAAGCCATTGATTTTGGTGGGAGTGGAAACAGAAACGTGAAGAAAGGGTGCCAGCCAGCCAGCCCTGTGGGTCTTCTTACCCATGCCCCCTTGGTATCGAATCATTTTCGCATCCACACGCCTCCATCGCAACTTTGGACGAGGTGAACCTGTAGCTTCACACGTGAGATTCACGGCAGTGTTCTCCCTCACCACCACATCCGAGGACGACCGAGAATCCACTATTTTTGGTGGAACTGCGAACAACCGTTGGGATATTGTGCACTAGTCTAGGTATTATTCCAAGAAAGAGTTACTTACCCACAACTTCGAGATATCCCTTTTGACTTCGCATTGGATCCGTGTTGATTTGACACATGTACCAGCCTCGGTCAGATTCCGCCACATTCTCGAGATGCAATCTCCAGATCTCATGGTCATGATGGGATAATGATACTCGTTGATTTCGGGTTATGATGTGATGATGGATGGTGAGAATGGTTTGGGTATCGACTCGCACCCATGCCACCTGAACAAGAATTTGAGGAGGGTGTGAGGAGAGTATTTCTTTTTCTTATTGACTTGATTTCTCAGAAGTGGCCGAGAATGATTGAGCTCACCTTGTAATTTCCTAAATTTTTGACCTGACATGTGAGTTTAACTGAGTTTCCCGCCCGGACCGTGTTGTTTTCCACGTGATTTAAAAACGACGGCAACTCTCGGATTTCCTCGAACATTGAGTTTTCTATAAGATGCGAAATGATTAGTTTCCCTTAGTGATTAAAAATTCATTTTTAGCGCCGCGTTGGCCCTCGCAGTTTGTTGGTCGGTTACAAGATTAGATGTTTGGGTGGAGAAAGTTAGTTTTATATGCAACCCGATACGCACTAATTTGGAGTGTAACAAAAAGAAGCGGGAACTTTTCGTCTTCTCCTTTCGCTCCGTGTTCCCCTGCTCTCGAATTGGAATGCTTAAGGGAGTTGGGAGATAAATCGCCCCCAAGGAAAACAGCCCGAAATGGGAACCTGCTAGTCTTGTTCCTAGTCTTGTTCCATGCCAGGATGGGACCCCTCAAAACTTGACTGCAATGCCAGCTATACCCAAGGTTTTCCCTTCTTATACTCCACTTGATATCCCAGAACGGGAGCTACAAAACTTTGGCTCCGGTGTGGTCCTTCCTTCACTTCTCAAGGTGTGGAACGTGGGATAGGAACAGTTTTTCTAACCATCTTCAGCCTTCAAAGGGCATTTGCTCCATATGGGGGCATACAAGGGGAAGAGGAAGGAAAAATAAGAAGAAGAATAACAAAAACTTTCTTTATGATAAAATTGAGCCGTTGAGTCGTGGACAATGCTGTCGAGTGATAAGGATAATGATGAAGCCAGAGGTTGATGCACTGGAGATATCGCTAAAGCATCATCCTCTGTTCAATCAGACGGATTAGCTGTGCTGAAATCATTACCTTCTCCAATTGGATTGCTATACAAAGACATGGTGTTGCTCCCACGGACATGTCTTCTTCTCAGGCGATGGCTTGGCTCCCAGTTATGGCTTCTGTTTCCATTGATGTTGGCTGTTGTTCCAATCTGAAAATCTTTTCGCGCCCAACCCGGATGAAAATGTTCCGATTGAGAACCTGGATGGGAGGGAAAGAAAGAGAACGAGAAATGAGAAAATGCCAAAAAAGGTGAAATTGAATTAGCTCTTTTCCCTTTGGACCAAGAACCTGATGGAACCATTTGTCTATATTGATCCAATACAAATCAGATGTTCGGATCGCTTGATGCTTTTGCGTCTCTCTTGGATCAAGTATGGCACACCTCATGAAGCGGAAAGTCTTTGTTTGAGCTTGCAGATTTCATTTCAATTGAACTAGCCCTTTCCCAAACCTGCAATCAAGGCCCCACACCATCAGAGGCTCCTGAACGGGCTAAAGAATCTCAAGTGATGAATCTCTTCGATCGTAGCTCATAAATCAAGTAAGTTTGCCCAATCACCGTTCTCATCCATCAAGAAAAGGTCAAGCGATAAAATAGACCTTCTCTCTTCAATGGATCTCATTTAGACAATAGACCTCAAATTTTGCTCGCCCGCTGGCCGCTTCATCATAAAAGAATCAAGTTTTCCTATTATCCCTCCAATTTCTTTCTCATATTCAATGGGAACCGGACCGAGGCTGGACTTTGTGTGGTCCAGCACCACCACCACCCTTCCTCCACCATCCATCTAACAACTATCGTTCGGTTCCTTCGCTCTCCCAAGGTCTGGCTTCATCCGAAAGTACAGAACTAAAACGCTGTTTGTGTGAGGAAAACCATGTGCATGCACTCGAATGTACTACAATGTTACTCGTGGCTGGTGGAAGTGTGAAAATCTGGAACCAATATTTGACGCAAACGAGCCCTTTTGAGGGTGATGTGTCAAAACTTGTATTGATGGAGCACCCTTGGAACCATATTGAAAACATCCCATGAAGAAGGTCAGGCTGTAGAAAACCTGACTTGAAGTGGGTTAGAACCCATTCCCTCTGTCTGCCAGGCACCCACAGCAGTACTTCAGTGTGCACACGTAGTACAGCATAGCTCAGGCGATCTTTGGCGAGTGAGGGGAAGAAATACCAAGTGCTGGCTCCAAACAAATAGCCCTCATTACACCCTCCACATCACACCATTTTCCGTGGTATCGGAAAGATCGTACCAACACATCGAGGCTAGCTTGAGACCCACGACTGTCGTACGTAGATTACTGGTTGGATAGCATCCCGATGAGCCCAATGAGTCCAACGAGTCCAACGAGTCCAACGAGCCCAACAGAAGCTCTTTACGTTGGCCCGAGGCTTTGGTGGGGAAAGACGAATATGCCCCCTGGTCATGAGACACTCACCGTGGAACACCAACTTGCCTCCCTTAGTCAGGCTTGTTGTTCTCTTAAGACAATTTACTTCTCATATTGGCCTTCCAATTATTGAGTTCGGATGAGCGTGACTAACTTTGTCAACACCACGATCACCCACGAAACGAGTGCAAAATTGTGTCACTTCGAACGGGGAACACTTTTGCCTGCCAGTGCAATGCCCAGGGCCATTGACGGTGGCCGTATTATTCTTGGATCATTAGCATGGAACTACTAAGTGACAGATGCAGTGGCGCAAGAATGCAATTGCATATTTAAATGCCTCTTGAAGCGAATAAATGACTTAAAACGCTTAAGGTAGGTTTTAGTTACCGTTGTACGAATCCAACGGGATGCCCATTGAAGTACGTGGACAAGTACTATGGGTATCAATTCAACCTTTCAAAGTTATGTAAGTTATTCATTAGATCCAGAGATTATTAGATCATGAGATTATCGCGTAATAGAGGATGAAATCATCACTCACCCAATGAAACGTACAACGCTCAAGAACTGAATGATGTTGCCCGTAATGGTTATTAACACATGCTTAATCTTCAGTAGGAGAATATCATGAATACTGTTTATTCAGCCTATTGTATCAATGTTACGCCTCCTATGGGACATAATGACTGATGAAGGTGCAAATTTCAAGTGCAGCTCCTAAAAATAAAACTAGCTATCTTTCACTGTGGCATTACCGCCACTTGTGCCGGTTTTAATAAAGGATTTCGAGCGTGTTATGTTACATTCAGAATGTATCATCTCTTGTTTGTAGTAAACCTAGCGAAACAAAAAAATACTTTCGTTTGCAGTGTAAAACGTGTGTAACGTATTAAAAGGTGAGTAAGTCTTGGAATTCTGCGATCAACGTGCGTACAAGTATTCCTTGGCTCCGCGAGGATGCAATTTTTGTCCAGAGGCATAAATTTTTTGTTCTAAAAAATCAGACAATATTGCTTTAATAATTCCTAATTAAGTGGATCCAAACGCTTTGAACAATGACCAATCTGAAAAAATACAATTCTTGAAGCTAAGCTTTTCAGTAGGTTAGGCAAGTGCGTTAAATATGAACAAATTGTTTGAAAAGTACACAGCATGATGTCAGATCATTATTAAAAGTGAAAATAGGGTTTCTGGTGACAAAGGCGAGGCTTGATTGAAATGTTCTTATTCCTGGCAGAGCTTATCCGACCTTTTCCATTGCTTCACTGGCTAATTTAGTTCTTTTGTAGACACTGCTTTATGAAGAAAGCATTTTTACAATAGTTAAGGAATATATCTTTGAGCTCTTCTTTTTTGAAAGTTAAACCTTGCTCTTTTCAAGTTGTTCAGTATTTTCTGTAAATCTATGTTATTCACCTAAATGAGTCATTTGTTTGCACTTTTTTGTTTATTCATAGTGATTATATAACGGTCAGCTAGATCACTACAAATGGGCTTTCAAAGAATATGTTTTTAGCGGATAAAAAAGACAATACCAATCAATTTCTAATCAATGCTCAACAGTATGAGTATTGAGGAACTGAATCAACATTGAAATGTAATTAAAGATCATTTAGATTTATGTGACGCTCAGAAATCGTGTCTAAGATGAATTGATGTTTAATTGCGTGTGCTTTGAAAGTAACAATCAAATTGACTTTTCAATGTAGATCAAGTGCTGGCTGTTGTTTTAGCCGGTGCCTGAAGTGGCTCACAACTCATCATTATTGTCCACATTTATTGTGAGGGTCAATTCAACATTAGGTTAGATAATAGGATCAAATGACCTATTCAAGTAGACTGATCTGCCCTAAGTACCAAAGTGAAGATGCCAGGTAGTAAATTGTTCATGGTATGGCGGATGCAAGGTCAGCCATGTTGAATATTGATGAGGTCAATGAGATGATAGTTAGTGATTTGTTACCATAAGCTTTTGGCTATTTATATCACTGAATGTGGACATGTATAAGCTGAGAGCAAAATCTCGCAGCAAAGGGCACTAGAAAGTGACCATCAGTTAGACGATTTTCAGCTTTCCGTTTCGAATGTTGACAAATACCATCAGTTAACGTCGAATAATCCGATGGGGATTTTGAGTGGAAATAAAATGAAGAAATAATCAAATAACTATCCCAGACACTACAAAATTAATATTTCCATGTCTGTTGAATTTGATTGAAAGTGACTCATGGGTATTGTTCGAAGCTGAGTAGATGCTGCCGATGATTTCACTGTAAATGAGCCAATCATTTGCAAATATAGCCTGTTCATATCACATCTCAATTTATCATACCCATTTGATCAAAATATTTTAGACAAGATCCAATGACTGAATGATCATTTTTGAGTAAAGTTCCACCACCAATTCAACCCTGTGGCTACCAAATTTGAACAAGGAAAAACAATTAAATTCATGCCGATTTTCCCACAAATGATTGGGGGTTAAACTTCACTATAGAATACTTTTTCTGGTGGATGGTTCGAATGGATCTCATGGTTGTTCTTACCTTTGACACACAAGGCAAATATGAATCCTACTAAAAACATGATGACTTCAAGCACTAGTCAACATTGTTATCGGAATCCAAATCTTGAAATGATTGCTACAGATTATTGATGTCGAATGGTTTGCACTCAGAACATTGTTATAGATAAAGAATAATTAATTAATGACTTCAGCTGATGACCACTCAAACGACAGTCTTAAAATACTTGGAATTCTTGATCTGCACATCAGTGCTTGGGTTGATTGTAGAATCAAATGAACCACCTTGTCCCTCCTCTTAGAAGCTGTAGTTGTTACGAAAATCTTTCGGAATCGACTTTCCCGTCAAGCCTGATTTCAACCGTCGTTCACTCGCTGATTCCCCGGTCCGGTTTCCGTGCAACCTTCTTTCGTTCCGTGCGAACCAAACTGAGGCAGCTTTCCCGCCAAAAGATTGGTTATCGGCTTGTCACTGAGGTAAAAGCGAATTCAAATCGAGCTCCAAAGCGTGCCCAATTTATCACTGAATTTGTTCCATTTGATCTTTGAATACACCTTTGATTATTCCCATAGTGTTCGTATACAAATTCATTTTGTATGCTACACTGCAGAACTTGAACATATTGTTTTCATACGCTGCAATCTCTTGGATTATTTTATTACTTGCTCGCACGTTCAATGTGATTGAGTGAAATCATTTGAAATACCTAGCTTACGACTTTCACATGCGTATATTTACTTTTCGTCTCAAAAATTGTGGTTGAACATTTACTAATCTATGCATACTGTTCGGTGGCGAATGTTCATGGAAACCATATTGGACAAAAATGCCCCTCTCGCAGCTGGTTTTTTGTTTTGTATACGAGTATTTCANTATGCATACTGTTCGGTGGCGAATGTTCATGGAAACCATATTGGACAAAAATGCCCCTCTCGCAGCTGGTTTTTTGTTTTGTATACGAGTATTTCAGCAGTGCCACTGTTTTAGCTTGTTGGGCATATTTGTCCAGAGTGAGCGAATGTCATTAACATTTTTATCAAGATCACCCAGTATACAAGGCCATACGTGGTCTTTCTAATTCACTCAACTCGGTCCAAGTTTGTCGTCGATCCTTCGTCCCCTTTATGAGGAGCTATTTGCCTTCCCTGAACTGGGCCAACATTTACCACTTCCACAACCAACAACAGTTATTCCTGGATGGTGCCAATGAGTTGAGTTGTAGTGGGAATAAGCCAGTCGAAAAGACATATTTAGTAAACTGAGATTGAAAACATGAACGTATGGAGGCGAGACATCAGATCAAAATTTAGCTTTTTAGTTTAGTAATGGCTTTCTGAACTCTTTTGGGACAACTGAATGGAAGGAGGTTGACAGCGGAGTTTGTTGCTAGGAGGCCTTGGCCATGTTGCTACGATTCACATTGTTCATTTCTTCTTCCTGAACTTCATTCAGGCCTTCTAAAGATGATGAACACATCATCACATAATCTCCCATAGGTGGCTCCACTTGACTCGCTTGTATGAAATCAGGCTCATCGTCATACTCGTTCAGTTGGAACATCTTGGGACCAGATTCCAAGTTAGTATTGCGGCTGTCTATGGTTTGAAACTCAATCTTGGGGACATAATGCAACTCCTTTTGCTCCTTCTTGTTGGGATTGAAGCGTGGAAACGTGATCATGTCGGGGGAGGCGATTTGTCTTTGGAGATCAGCGTGCCTTGATAAGGCTTCGAAACAAAGCAGGTGCTTCTTGTAGCAAAGCAACAGTCCCAACCCTGTTCCAAGGAGAACTAGAAGCGAGAGAATGATTACCAATGCCAACAGTCCCGGACTGAGCCCCGTGGTCTCTTTTCGGGCCGTGATGGCATATGTTTTGGTATCGAAAAAGAATTGTTGGATGGTAAGGGTCAATTCCAGTTGGTTTGAGTCCATGAGTAGCGAATGATTTACCCTGAACTCGACGAACAAATCGAAGGTGCCCGGAGAGAAAATGTTTTCATCGACGTTGAGCGCTACAATATTCATATTGATAAGCTGATTGTTGACCAAGGTGGTAAGATTCACCAAAGGAACCGGAAACGATCTTCTGACAAAGCAAATCACGTTAAAGAACTCTTGGTCTGGGTTGATGATGAAATCCGTTCCAGGGACAGGAGTGATTTCGATGGATTTGGGCTCTGTGGGGCTGATCTGCATCTCAGTTTGAATCTGCGGACGACCAGGCTCTCCATCTACTGAACAAGACCACGACGAGAGCTCTGGTTTTTCGTTCATGGGGACCCTGACACTACAGGGATAGGTTTCTTTGTCGATTGGCATCCAGAACAACTCGTGAGGCAATTCTTGACAAGGCCATGGTTCTTGAAGACCGAGGATCCAAGAATGATTAGCTGTGCACTGTAATAGCCTTGGGCTCTTCCCTTCTCGGTGTGTCCCTCCCCTTTTGCGCACTGCTAGTTCCTCCTTCACATTGTTTTGAATTTTGTTCCATTTGCATTCTTTCCAAAGGATCGCTTCCTCGTCATTTTCCTCTCCCCCTCCAAGGAGATCTATCTCTTTCATGTTGCATTTTAGAATTGTTGTGCCAACTACATTTTTCCAAGCATTTTAATTCAACATTTTTTGGCCTTACTTGCATGCCCTCTTGCACTGAGTGTTTTACATATGTAAGTGCCAATTGCTTATACTTACATGGTTCAATTTGAGTTGAAATTAAGCATATTTTTGCGTTACTTTCGTACGCGTATTAGGATAGAAAAGTCAGGCCAAAAAGTGTTGCATCACGTTTCAAGGGAGCTTGCTCATCCCCATTCGTTGCCGAGATTGTTTCAGTTTCACTGGCCTTTGTAATCGAAGAATTGAGTCCAAGCAGGACCAGCACTCCACCAAATAGCAAGCACTCAAGCAAAAGATTCATTTCAAAGACGTTCAAGGTCTCGGCTGGACCTTCACTCACTGTTTTGGATTCATGTCACCTCCATGACAATCTGAATGTCAAAGCTAAAGAAGAGGGACTCAACTTTGATAAGAGCAAGCCAGAGAGAGAGAGAAATTCGGCGGTAAAATGTCACCTTGCTGACACTTGCAGTTTGATAGAATGCTTTGAAATCTGACGTGTCGGTTATAATCTTGGCCAGACTTGTTCGGAATCAAGATAGTTTGACAGGAATAAATTGAAGGATAGAAATGAGATCTTTATTATTCGACGCAGGTTTATCAATGAATTGAATTTCGTCACTTACGATGAACTGACAACAAAGTGAATGACACATAGTTCCGTTTATAACAAGTGCAGCTATACGAATGATATAACTTGAGTTCCCCTGCGCTGAGTCAGTCCAATCATAAGGACACTAAAAGTGCATGAAATGTAAGCGTAGTAAAACGTGAATGATCCAGAGATTCCATGAACTCCCGTGGAGGCCCGGCTATTGCTGTCTTTGCCCAGTCCAAACTTTTCGAAGAGTCCCTCTGAAATAGAGATAGGAATAAGCCATCACTAGTGAATTTTATTTGAATCATACATTTGCTAAGTCACGGACTTCTAGAAATATGGACTGCGAACGAGCTTCCCGGCAAATCGGCCTGCTCTTGGTCATGGCCACTCTAAACCACTTTTCGAATTAAAATAATAAAATAAGAAATGTATATCCCTTCAATTAACGGTAGGTCAATTTTATATCATTTACATGCAAAGTCGATTGTTTCAAAGTTATGTTGTCAAAAGCTTATGCAGCTGACCAAGAGCAGGCCGAAAATTCAAATTTTATGTAGTGTTTACTATATAACTTTGAACATGTCTCCTGAGTTCCCTAAGCCTATGTTTGAGCTCAAACTTGGCTGAGCTCATCTATTCAACAAGATCTTGTGGTCATATGAAGTGCTGATTTGGAATAAGATGAGCGGTTTAGGAGATGGGATATTTTTGCTTCCGTTTGCAGTCCATATCTCTAGAAGTCCGTGGCTAAGTCTGAGTGGTCAGAGTATGCAATGGGGTAACTCATGTGAATAAGCAATGGGATATTGTCTGTGGGCAAGACATAACATGCTTATTTCTTAAATACTCGTTCAGTTTGCAGCCGATTCAAACACAGTTTCAAAAATATGTGAACAGGTTAGCTGAATATTGCAAGGATATTTCAAGCGGTTTAATGACTCCTAAATACATATATTTAGTATACTATGAATTGACATTCTACTATTCGTCGAAATGACCCTTGGTCACGGATGGGTGTTGAAAAAGCTTGGGCTATACGGTTCGTAACATCCCTCCAAACTCAATCCAGTGTTGGCATGTCAGAAAAAATACCCTATGCTATATACAGTGTGCATTGAGTCCACCTATGAAACCTTGAAAACATGAGTCAACGAGTTTTATCTTGGTGTATTGTGAAAGGTACTTCTTTTCCAATAGCACAATGACAGAACATCTTGTTGTTATCTTCCTCACTTCTCCAAAGAAGTATTTGCCTTGCCCCCAAATTCTCACCGTATTCATCGTCAACTGGGGCCGTTGTGGGCTCATCAAAGGTGACAAGCTCCTTTTGTCTGCGGGAAGCTTCTTTCCTCCTTTTGGCCAATATCCTCTCTAGAACAGAGTAACTAACTAATAAATGAAACCCTACGAATTTGAAACCAAGACAATTATTACACATTCGACTACTAACAATGCAATCCATCACCAAACACGTACTACAAAATAGATATCTTTTTAAACCAGAGAAGAGCATTTTCCAAGCCTTATCTTAAAACAATATGTAACCATCAGGTTTCCCCAACCAAGGAACAGAGCACACCCAACCCACCCTTCGTTTGCACTAGTACCTTTTCGTCTTTCCTTAAGGCGTCGCCTATCGGCTGCACTGGTTGTGTCGACTTCGAACCATCCTTGAGTACTTTTGGCCGTTGTGGTGGTGGTGGTGGTGGCTAGGGTGGTGATGGTTGTCGGGGGCTTCACCTCTGGAAAGATAAGGCTTACACATACTGCATATGACTGGATGAACACGACGGTTTAATCTAGTTAAAACCATATGCTAGACAGACACCACCCACCCTCGTGTGGATGGAGCAATGCTAAGAATTCATCAGCTTAATTCAAGCGCCCTATCTTTACAGCTCGCAGGGGCACTCACCGTATAATGTTATGGAACCGTCGGATCCTCCCAATGAGTTCTTGGCCACACACTTGTATTCCATGAAGTCGGTCTTGGACACGTTCCGAATGCGGAGCTTCATGTACACCTTATATCCGCTATCCACGATGAGCGACTCGTATTTATTCCCTGCAAAAGACGATAAACCGATCAATTCCGAATCGCATTGCAGCCAAATGAAACCCCAACATATCTAAGGAACAGGGAGGGAAGAAAGATCATTAACAAATTCGAGCCCATTTTTCAGCTCAATGTCTAAATAGTGTTTGATTGTCTGCCACAATCCGTTGAAATGCGGAGGAGGTTAGAACAGTCTTGAGTTCTTACTGTTCCAAGCTCTTGGGTTTGATTATGAAGTTGCATGTGATTTTGGTTTAGGCTTCCAAATTCAATCAAACGTTCCTTACCATAAAAGTAGGCATACGGGTAGTTTTTTTTAGAATTCGAAAGCTATACCTGAAATAAGCATGGCGCCATCTTCTTTGATCCAATAGTTGATGGATTTGGGAAATGCCTCCGAATGGCATTCCAGTGTGATATCTTGCCCCACATAGGCGCCTTCAAGCTGACTGGGAATCCAAAACATTGGTGGAACTGCAAGTGAAGAGGTCTAGAATGAAAACCTCCAGGAAGAAAAGACATTCATAAGCAATCCCCAAGCTTAAGTAATATTTCAGAGATTGAGACCTGTTCTTGATTAGAATCGACCTGGTGGTATGTCTTTGATGCATCTTCGAAATGGAATTATACAATAAACGAACACATCTTGCGTTGTTTATTCATTATCTTCGACAAGCGTAAAGGTGCAAGAGCAACATTTGCTCTCCTTGAGTAATTGCTTGGTTTTCCTAAACTAGGGAGTCGGCTAAATTGCCATTCAAAGAAATAGAATTCACCCCTTTCCTCAAGAAGTGCCTCAGCAGAGCTACCCATTCTATTGCACTGTTCGTTTCGTTCCCCGCATTTAGAAAGGTATAAAATTGTCTTTGGTTGCCTCCTCGCTTCTTCGTTTCTTCGCCTCTTCGCCTCTTGGGTGAATGGCGAATTGAAAAGCCAACCCTTCTTCGCCTTCACAACAGAGGAATAGCGGGAGTAGAAGCAGTAGCACTAGGTTCCAAGGAGCTCTAACCCTTAGTGGAACTTGAGCCTCTTAAAATCAATGAGTGGAAAAACGTAATGACTATTTGCACTGGAGAAGGCAGCACCGTAAAAATATCAATGTTAATTCAATAACTGCAACAAACTGTGACATAGGGCACCTAATAATGGAATGCTTTAATTCCTACAAAACTCATGAGTGACGAATAGTTTTGGACCCATAGCTGCAGATATGATGATTTCTTCTTTTTTTGCTAGTGCCATGTCAGATTCTCAAATTCTTGTCGGGGGTAAAGGTACTTGATGTTCCTTCCCAAGCCATCTCACAAATGTGCACTCTTAAGGACAAGGAAGAAGGATAGAATGAGTCAAAATGCAAAGAACCACAGAACAGTGTGGAAGAACCAGATTCCGTGGCTACGCGCAGTCTCCGTGAGGCATTAGCGGCTAGGGCACACTCTGTACGAGAGTGAGTGCTTTTTTGAAGAAAAATCTTGAAGTCTAATCTAGAGAAGATCAAGTTTAGATTTATTACGTATCATCCCGAGAGATTGAAGTACCGAGACGCTTCTGCCACATTTTCAACACGATTCCAGGTGTGGGTTTCCTCCCTAGGGACCAGGCACAATGCGCGAGTGTTCTCACACAGGAACACCTTCAAGCGAGATGGAAGTTGTGACTACAGTATTTCTTATTCTCTTCGTGTCCTAGCTTTTACTCAATGAGTTTTACTCGAATCACTCACACTGAACTTTGATTCGATACTTCTTTGACGTCGACGGAGCAATTCCATTGGAGGCCACACACAAATAATCAGCCATGTGTAAGCGACTGATCTTTGGGATCCGCAAGGTGCGATTCTCGACGATGGCTGCTAAAATAGAGCAGAATCATTGACATTGATGGCATTCGGCACAGATTAGATTCATGGGGTCATGGAGCCTTTAGCCGACCTTTTCGTCCCTCAACCATGATATCTTCGCTATCTTCCCTCCTCCATACAATGTGAGGACGAGGATGACCCACGGCGTCACAGGAGAGAGTTAGATTATCGCCTTCTCGCACTACCAAATCTCCCTCATCATCCTTGTTAAGAATTCGAGGCGGAACTGAAAAAGTTCATTACAATGAATATGAGTATAGTCTTTTTGAAAAATCTGATGGACCACTTACCAACCACCTCCAAATAACCCGAGCGGTGTACCATGGGATCAGTGTTAATTTGACACATGTACCAGCCTCTATCAGATTGCTTGGCCCTTTGGATATGCAAATGCCATTGATTTGATGAGGGTCGGGATAAGGATATCCGTGGGTTGCGGGTTATCACATTATTATGGATTGATAAAATAGTTTGAGAATCCACACTAACCCAAGCGACCTGAAAGAAAAGGACACCTTAGATATATTTCCAACGTAATGTTCAAACTTTTGATCACGCAACCTCACTGAAAGTTATTTGCGGTATGGAAACCCCGAAAAATCCAACTTCGGATCTTACCTTGTAGTTATTGAGATTGTCAACCGCGCACCTGAGTTCAGCATTTTGTCCGATGGTGACTGTAACATTGTTTACCTTTTCCGGAAAGTAAGGCAACATTGAACCTACAAATGATAAAATTCATAGCACTTTAATTCACACCACATATCAAGGACTCAAAAATCACTATCGATCATTTCGGTTCTTAATTGTTACGTTTTCATTCATAACCTCGTTCATATTGTTTCTCATATTGACGGAAAATCCAATATGGTGGGAGAATGAATGATACGTCTATCATTATGTGACTGTCCTTACCTATAATTTGCCCTGAGCAGTGCTGATGAGGACCGTCATGAAAAAAGTTCCTGCATCATTTTCATTCTACTCGTTACCCAGCGATTTTGCTGAAACGTACATGCACCGAATGCTTCTGAACTGACACGATAGAGCTCCTTGACTTTGAGGAAGGAAATTCTCGATTTTGTGCAAGGGTACGACCGACATTTCCCAGGACATCTCATTGGCCTTTCTACCGCACCAGCCTTTACCGAGCTGTCTACGTCTGTCTTCGAAGTACAACATCTTAAAGTACGAAGTCTTAGTTTTTGAGCTCTTGAATGTACTAACGAGGCCAGACAAAACTCGTTTATCCCTTTCACGAAGTGGCGGGTTCACTTTTTGTTTGGTTTCTAGCCGTAAGGTGTCTCATTTGACCGTCATTTTGCAAGTCCTCCAGGGGTAATATGCCAGATCTGTTTAGTGCAGAGGTCAAAAAAGCTCAGTAATAACGAAACAATGCGGGTGAAATGTACTTCTGACTTTTGGCTCCATTTTAATGAGGAAATCCTTGTCTAGATATTGAACTAACATTTTGGCTGATATTTTGATACAAGCTAGTGATATATTGCAAAATTTAAAAAAAAACATGCGCGCTAAGCTCGGTTTGAACCAATGTTACCAGAAGCTCCATCCTCTAATAACAATTCAATAACATCATCATTTGAGTATTTCCCGGGATCAAAGTTAGTAGTTGTAAACGTGAAATAAACAATTGCATGGATTCTCCATTGACAATAAATGTGACTACAAATCACTACCGGCATGATTCGGCCAAATCAGAGAGATCAACTATTCAACTTTTTGATTAAAACGAACGCATTTGAAGTTGAAGGGATGGCTTTCTTTCCGTTGGAGAACCCAGCAGACTTGCAGTGCTCGAGTGATTTTGAGAAGGCGATGCGTTACAATCACGGTTCATAAGAACTTGCTCAAGACAAAAGTTGTGAAAAATGTACAAGTTAATGAGAGATGTAAAATTGAAAAATAAAAGCCTCAATGAATAAAATCCGTTTATCTTTAATGAAAGAAACTCTTTTTCCTAATGCTTAATGTTTCTATGACGAGCTTTGACCCTGATGAGATTTGAAGCCTACTTAGGAACAGTTAATGTTAACTGACAACAATTCACTTTTTTTATATTTCTTAATAATCAAGCCCTATAAGCAATTCCTAATCGACCAATATTATTCTGACCTCATAGATCAAACGACCGTGATTTCTTTTATGTAGACGCTACTTATATTGTTCCGTCGTTTGGGATCTAAATGCTCGCAAATGCATTTGGCTTCAAATTAACTGGCATTTAACATGGTAGCGTTTCTAGAAGTTGAAAAACTTCAAATCTGTGTTTTGGTCCTTTTTCTACCTCAAAGGAGCAGTGCGTCATTAGTGTTGGGCCTGATCAGGGACGACAATCATTCTTGGAACGAATCTCTTAAAACCACAATTGTGTTTTTGGTTGTATCTAGTAATTACCCATATTACAATCTACTCATGGTAAAGATAACTTTGTAAGCGGCACATTGCATTATCCCCATCATAGTATCTGTTCGAAATATGAACCATGAAGGGCTAAAACTAACTGATAATGCTTTTGGTAAAAGTTGTGCGTTCTTGAGTTCAACTCCTCTGAATCTATTTCTAAATATGTTTACCTGAAAATTTCTGTGGGCCCAAGTCTTTCAATTTTGCTAGATAAAGCCAAAAGACAAGCTTCCCAAGCCACAGTAGTCCTTGGCTTCCTCGATCATGAAGGCCAAGGCACTTGAAGGCCAAGATGAAAGCGCGACGAGGGAACAAAGTTCAGTTTCATTCAGCACCAAGAACAACTCGCGGCTGAGGTGAGGAAAAGAGGGCAAAAAATATATACACATCCCCCCTCAACACGCACACACACACGCACACACACACATGCACACACACACACACATGCACACACACACACATACGGTGTTGAGGACATTCTCGAAATTTTATTACTTTGCAATTGCCCAGCGGGGGCCGAAACAAACTTTGAGCTTCTGCGTGTAGTGTACGTTTATGTACATTAACATTACTCGATGTTCCATCCTACGTATTATCTGGGTTCAGGCCGAGGTGCGGTCATGAAATGTGTTGGCCTTTGTCAATACTGACAAAGATAAACTGAGGACAAATTGCTCTCCAAAATGGAACATTAAGGAGCACCCATGTTGTGATAAATCCTTCATATTTCATATGTTGTTGTTTACTCCCGTCAATGCACGTGATAGGTTCTTGGACCGCGTTTGACCATAGAGTACGAAAACACAGAAAACACTCAAGAGGAAGGTGAAGAAGGGAGGATGGGGGAGTGTTGCAAATATTGCGTTGGATTACAGCGTCAAACAAAATTCAAGTGGAAAAAGGCTGGACCGCAACATGATAAACCGATCTCGTCCCCTCCTTCAGCCTTGTGCTCTTCCGCGTTCTCTCTGACCGTTAACTGCTAATTGAGAGCTTGACGAGTTCATTTCTTTACCAATAGATTTAGTGATTTGCAATGGCAAGCAATCGTAAATAGGGCACCTTATCCTGCTTTCTTCACAGATTCCTGAGGTCAAGGCATTTTCGCTTCCCTTTGGGCCATGCCCAAAAGCCAGAGACCGTAATGAAGCGGGAACTAAGACGAAGACATATCTTACTTCCTCCGCGGACAAAAGGCCAACCCGTCGCTCTATTTCGGATGTTGTGCGAGTTGTATGTACCTACTTTGTATGCAGTACAGTTAAGCACGCTATCGAACCCTCCCAGACCTGCCTTCTTGAGTCAACGGATCAGTCTGGATCGAAGTTAGAATTTGTGTTCCCGTCTTCGTTTGAAGTGTGGGACTGAAACAGAAGTGATCCAAGAGTCCGGAGAAAAAGTGTGAGAGGCATTAGCTAATGGCATGACCCCTCGAGGACGTTCTTTAGACTGAGTTGTCACTTCAGCCCAGGTTGCCTCTCTGGCATGGAACCAGTGGATGAGAAAGGTGAATTTAGTGATTGTTCAGCTCCTTCAACACCCGAAATTGGGCTGGGGAGTGGTTCTCCGCCCTTTCATGTGCCTTCGCCCAGACTTCTGCGGTTCAAATCAGTGAGAACAAAGCCCAAATCCTTTTCAGCTTGGAAAGAGAGTGTTCGAAGTGCGTGTTCAGATGATGATCTCGAGATTCTCGTGAGAGGGTGCTATCTCTGGAAGATCAGAAAGAAAACGTTCCAAGGCATCACTTGCTATCGACGACGGTTCTACCTGAATCTGGACACTCTTTCCGTTGAATATGTGTCCGAACCTAGGCGATTCTCCCTCACCTTTGCCAAGGACACTAATCTCCTTTCGTCGTCTCCTGCGGTGGAAATGCCCGCCACACCTCCGATCGTGATTCCCGATTCGGATTCGAAACATTCCATTGATATCGCAAATATCGTCGAAGTTCGCCGAGGCTTCGCCACGGATACGTTCAATGTCGTTGAAAAGAAGGCTCACACATTCAAGGCCCTGGCTACATGTTTGAAGGCTGAGAACTGTTTCTCGCTCATCTTCGATTCCCATTACCGCACACCTTCATTGGATCTGGTGGCCGAAGACCAAAAGATTTGCAACAGTTGGGTGGCGAACATCAGCCGGATCATCAATGCCACGAAGAGCATCGAGATCCAGAAGGATTATGAGCTCTATCTTCGCAATCAGTTCCACACGGCTGATGAGAATCACAATGGGAATCTCACCCTGAACGAGTTCTCGGGGCTCCTCCAGCAGCTCAACATCAACCTCACCGAGAAGGAGATCTGTGCCATTTTCGATGAGGTCAACACCAATCGAACGGAAATCGATGGCGAACAAGTGATTGATGAGCAAGAGTTCCTCGAGTTCTATCACAACCTACTGGAGCGAGACGAACTCATCGAGATATTTCAAAACTATAGCTATTGCTACGACGGACTAGCGATGACCTTGTCAGAGTTGAAAAAATTTCTGGAGATTGAACAACACTGTGTAGCTGATGACGAAGAATGCCGTCAAATCATTAATGAGTTTGAGCCTTGCGGCTCCCGCAGAAGTCGCCTGCTTCTCAGTCCCGAGGGGTTCTCTCGGTTTTTTATGTTTTCAGATTCCAATGACCTTATCGACCATTCCAAGATAGAACACGTTTATCAGGTAAAGAATCTCAAAGAGTGAATACAACTCAACTGCTCATTGACATGCCTCGTCTGTTTGCGTTTTTCAGAACATGAATCACTCCCTATCTCATTACTTCATTTCCACATCTCACAATACCTACTTAGTAGGAAATCAAGTGACTTCGGAGAGCAGCATCGATGGATACATCCGTGCTCTCAAGGCCGGATGCCGATGCGTCGAACTAGGAACGAATCCGTTCATTGCCAATGAGACTTCATTTCCTTTCACCTTGTGATCAAATGATTGGGGTCAAGCTTTAACAAGGACATTGGGTCAGCGACGAGGTTGATCGAATGTCCTGCTTTCTCCCTGGGTGGTACAAATGAAAGTTTAGACAGAGGTGCAGATCCATTTTGACCAAGGGTCATGATCAGTTGGAAATTTTGTGCGCAAGAGTGCGCTAATGGGAGATGCACCTTCTTAAGTTTTAAGCGTGCAGGAGGCAAATTTTGTAGCATGTGTTGCTGTGACAAAGAGCCATCCACTTCATGCAAAGTCATTCCGTAATAACTTAATGGCTTATGGAATATATCTTCGCTGGGCAGTATTGAGACACCACCCATCATCAGATGGCAGACCGAGTGAAAGAGTTGTCATCAGACTCAATGATGAACATTACACGGCTTAATGGTTTAGTGCAGCAATGCTGGGTTATGGCAAGGATTAAGTAATTGGCGGGTAGTGGGAAAAAATGCCCTATTTGAAATGTGCGGAAATTTTGAGTTGGCCCTCGAGTGGTCTTCTTTCAGTATGCAAATTGGAAAGCTCTGAAAGTTCTCGTCTAATGGTGGTCCATGACGAAGCTTGAAGGTGTTTTATTTTTCCATGAGTAACTCCTTCCCCATAATTCACTTTGAAATGGTTGCCTTTTCATGGTTCTTCTTGATCCCTCCTCTTTCAACTCATGGTAGTGGAGAGTACTTAAGTTTTCGATCTGGTGTACGAACGCAGTTTAGTGTAGACCTGATGCCCCCTTCCCCCCCCTCCCCCGGCGGTTCTTCCTGCCCCTCTTTCAACCTCATCGGCCCACTTAATCTCCCCTTCGGCCTGAAACTCTTTTGAAAACTCATGAAGTCTCATTGCAACTTCTTCGCCGCGGTCTTCTGCTTCCTTTCCATATCGTCACTTCACTTTCCCTCCTTTATGCTCTGCTCCATCTCCCCTGGTCTCTTTGGTGGTATCCCACGTTCTTGTTTGGCGGGTGTGCTCTCCTCTTAGATTGCTGGGATGGACCACGGAGTGAACCCATTATTTATCACGGATGGACGCTGACATCCAAGCTCGACTTCAAGGAGGTTCTGATTGATGCTGTCAGGCCATACGCCTTTTACTCGTCCGAGTACCCTCTCATTCTGTCCATTGAAAACCATTGTTCCAAGAAGCAACAGGAGAAGATGGCAGAACATCTCACCGCTATTCTGGGAGACATGCTCTATGTGCAAGAAGTGGATCGAACGCGCACTCATCTCCCTTCGCCCAATGAGCTTAAGCGGAAAATACTGATCAAGGCCAAAAAGATCCAGAGCCCCAATTCAATGAACCAACAGCACTTTGAGTGTCCCGAGCAGCATGTCCAAACCCTTCCTTCCATTCTGTACAGTAATCCCCTTCACCAGCATTATTCCAAGCGAAAACACTCGGATTCGGTGGGATCTGTAGACACCGTGTCCAAGCGATTTTCCGACCTGGTCAATTACATGGAGTCCACGAAGTTCAGAGGATTTGAGGTGCCACGGCGTTATTGGGAGATGAGCTCTTTCGAAGAGAGCAAAGCCGTCCAAGTGGCTGCTTCCTCCCCGGAGAAGTTTGTCAATTACAACCGCCGCAACTTGAGCCGGATTTATCCACGAGGAACGAGGCTTTTTTCCTCTAATTTTGATCCCCTGCCACTTTGGCTCGTGGGTTGTCAAATGGTGGCCCTCAACTATCAGGCCAAGGATCGAAGGCTGATGTTCAATCGTGCCATGTTCCGACAGAATGGCCGATGTGGATACATCTTGAAGCCCACTTCATTACGAGGTAAACTTGACTCATCGCCATACCAGATTTGGGCTACTTGCACAAAATTTGGCTTGCTGTCCACTGCATCCCGAAAATGTTCCACTTCTTGATCCCGCGTTCCAACTTTGTTCGAGTGTCATAATTGCAAGTGGGGAAAACTTTTGTTTACAATACGTACGCGTGGTTCTGCAAACTATTTGAACAGAGCGATCTCTTGTCCTCACTATTTGCAGATGGAAAGTCGAGTCCAGATCCCAAAGTTTTACAGATTAAGATCATCAGTGGGCAGCACTTGCCAAAATCCGAGCAACGCATTAAAGGAGATATAATTGAGCCTTACGTGAAGGTCCGAGTCCGGGGCTATCCCGAGGACGAGGCTGAATATGTTACAAAAGTGATACCAAAGGTTAGTTTTCCACACAAAATTATCAATCTAATTTTAGTAAAGTCCACTGACATTGAATCTGAATTTTCAGAATGGGTTCAATCCAGTTTGGGCTGAGGTGGCCAAATTTCACATTCGACATCCAGACTTTGCTTTCATCGAATTCCGCGTAAAGAACCACGTGGACAGTTCCACTTCTCCGGATGAATATCTAGCCTCTTATGTGATCCCTGTGGACTTGATGCGACAAGGTTTCCGGCATGTCCAATTAGTTAATCTGGCAGGGATTCGCCTCACTCCCGCCACCCTGTTCGTACACGTGGAAATTTCGCCGGTTGAGAACAAGAGGAAAAATAACGCAACTCCCCCCACACAACCGCTTTAAATAAAAGAGCCTTATTGTTTGAATGGGCTATTGCTCAAGGATGTCTTCAAAATGAAATAAATTTACCACCCTTTTTCAAGCTGATGTCGATCACGGGTCTCTTGCGGTGCCTCTTTCTCTCTGGTTCTCTGACTCTCCGTAGATCTAACAAACTCAAGACAATCGTGCTAATCCAGGGACTAAACGAATTGTAATCCTTCTTGGTCATTCTAGTCACATCAGGAGAGATTTGGCGCCTCAGGAAATGGTTGTGCCATCTATCCCTTGACCACCAACTCTCAGCCAAATGACGTAGTTGGTCTGAAGTTGGTCCACTAATCCCAAAAACCAACGAGAGTTGTGACCCAACGAAAGAAGACGCCACACAAAGACCCTTAATGCCTAGAGATTGATGATTGAATGAACGGTGGAACAATCGGAGCACTCTCCTTTGTATATAGTAGGGGTCCAGCAGGGTTCAATGTGTAACTTTGATTGATTCGAGTATTGAATAGGTGCAGGAAAATTGAGGTCATGCATTACCTTGAAACACATCCAGAAAATGTATAAATAGTCGTCCATATTCGATCATATTTTGCTTACCTTCCTCCAAAAAGTGATCGTAATCTACTGAATGTCCAATCGTTTTGGATGATCCACTTGTTGCTGAGTTGACCTCGATTGACGGGGTTCTTTGAGTTCGCTGTCGATTCTTGGAGTTGGAATGTCTCTCAGCTAGAAAAGATCATCCAGTCGTAATTTTATGAAAATGAAGGGGGATCTCCTCAATTTACAATTTTTGGTCGTTCGCTCTTTCATTTACTTTCCCTCCCCCCTTTTCTTTAACTCTTTTTTTTTCTCTTGTCATTGGGCTCTGAGTTGGAATGTCAAAGGATTTCCACTTAAAAGTGAGGAAGTCAGTCAAGGAAGAAGAGACGACCAGCGGGCCACTTACTGTTCTGTATATGCAGTACTCCTACTACTACGTACTGTACGCGTACAAGTATTCTACTACACTAGGGTATCCCGGAGAACATCCTCCTCGTTGGTTCGTCGGTTCATTCCTCGTAGCTCGAGGCATTTATATATGTATGAACAATGTATGTGTGCTCTTCAATGGTGGAATTGTCGCAAGATAAAATTGATATCATTTGAAGCTGGCTTGCTTAGCTCAAGTCCTTGAACGATGGAAACTGAGCCAACCATCTCGACTGGTTGGAGCTCGATGGATAGAGAGCGAGTTGTCATCTTGTAAGGGCCTATATCCAAAAATCTGGTTCATTTTCAAGATGGAGGCTTCAACTATTGACAAATCCTATTCAATTGTTCCAAGGCTTTCTGATGACCCGGGAACAACATCATTGCATTGCATTGTCGGCACTTCTCACCGGCATTTCTTTGATTGTCGTCAAAATTTACTGCAAGTACATCTGTAACTGGCGCAAAACCATGTGTAGTGCCAGAAAAAATGTCATAATTCAAAACTGGGGTGCTCCATTGTCTCAAGTTGGCCATGTCAAGTCTTATACAAATCACCCCTATAATTTGTCAAGAGACAAGAAAAAGAAACTGTGGCCAAAGAGTCTCCTTCCTCAAGTTGAAACAACGAGCTGCGTTTAGTAATACTGAAGCGGCTCCCACACAGCGAAGGGGTTTAGTGTTCATTTCAGTCACTCAACATGGCTCACTGAAATGGAGTGTACTGCATGATGAACTGACAAAGATAGCAACAAACTTCCCAACGATTGCTACACATTGTTTGAAAGAAGTTCGAAGTGCATGCAAACTTTGGCGCTGACGCAATGTGGTTATTCGCATGAGAGAGAGCTGCTGTTGGATGATCGAGTCCAGAACTGATTCACTTCGTCATTGGTGGTGAAGGACCCAAGCAACATTAAAGACCGAATCAGACTTGCTGGACGTCTATGATGGTTCGGCTTTCATTACATTTGCATATCATTCAGCCCTCCAGTATTTCTGTTTTATGCAGTTTGGCTCTCAAATTATGCATATAATGCAGCCAAACGAAGATATTACGGTGTTGGAAGTGGTGGAACAAGTTTTATCTCGCTGACTCACCTAAAGGATTAGCAGTATTATTGGCGTCCATTTTGTTTTGTGATCGGGACATTTTGGTCTTGTTTCGCCATGTCAAAGCTAGATTCAAAACATGGCCGTGACAGGGGACATTGAACGTATTTGCACAGCTTGTTCCTTCTCGTCCTTCATTGCGATCATTAACAGAAATTGTTGGTCCCCTAAATCTGATGCAGTCTAAAGTTGGAGGGGAGTCCCCATTTTCGCTTAGTGAAATGAGCGAACTCCTCATCACCATACCCTTTGTTGTTCTGCATTGGCATACTAAGTCTTATTTTACCACTCTACTACTGTCGAGTATAAAAGACAATGAATTAAACAGAATTTGTCGCAATGCTCCGCTGAAACATACTTTGTCTTCAGTATTATTCCAATAAAAAGGCTTATCTTGGGTTCAACCAAATTCTGTCAACGCCCAAGACAACCAAAAACCATGAATAGGCCTCAATTGGAGACGTGGACCAATAGGCTGGTTTCTTACTTGTTTGTTATATAGCCTGATTGGAAAGGACGGGTTGGACGGGTATTCAGATGACTAATGGTTTGAAAATATCATTCGACTCGACAGAGCCACCTTACAAGGGAGTCTTTTTGTCCCTGGTTATCTCTTGAGGCATTTTGTTTCATTTGGATAGCTCTATTTGAAAGCGGCAATGGGACAAATCGGACGGCACAACAAGCCCTTGGGTGTATTTGTCTACTTGTGCCTGGTTCTCAGTCTCTCCTATTTGACCTATAAAGGCCCCATTTTGAACTATTTGAAGAATGAGACGTCGTATTTCGAATCACGCATAAAAGTGTCGTCTTTGAACCTTCCTGTGGCACTCCTGTGCCAACTTCCCGGCTTCAAATCCAATGTCACGTCCCAGGATATCATCAAAGATTTTGTTGCTCGCAATGATTACGAGGATCGGTTGGCCATGACAGCCGTGTATGATAATTTATTAAGCATTAAGGATGTCGTCGGTTCGATGGGTATCTTGGACGTGAAGGGCAATTATGTATCACAAACACTCGACCACTGGGGCTACATTCCAATCGATCTTCTTTTTGTTGGACAATGTTTCTACTTGCCCCTATCGCTATACAAGGACTCTTTTCTCAACAGAAATTCTCTGGTCATTGGATTGGGAACGACTTCCTCAGACATACCGTTGGAAGACAATACAATTTCTTTGCAATTTTTAGAAGAGAGTGAGCTGGGGTTACTCGGATTTGTCATGGAAGAATTGGGATCGGATCCAATACCCATTGATCTGGGTACAACCACACAATATCAACTCAGAATGAAGGTTCGGTAGGTCAAATGTTTGTGTGAGGATAACGATAAGAAGCTCATCATAGTAGTACATCGTCGTACCGAATCACTTAAACTCGGATTATGTTTCTCAATGCAAATCACTATGGAATTCATTGGATGTCAAAGCACGTAATTTACCAATGCCATAATTCAAGAGATCAGCCGATCATTTGTTCTGTCTCTCCCACTCTGATGAGCTCTATTAGACACTATGAATAGTTAGAACAAAAGCCCCTAGGGCATTACACAAACAAATAGATAAATAAGTAAATGTTAAAAATGGACGCCACGTTTTTAGAACGGACAAATTGGTACTTATCCTCGATATGGCGTAAAATATAGCCTTTCTGAGATGACGCTAGCCTTGGCATTGATAAGAATATACTCAAGTTCTCGGAAACAAAAGGTTTTAGCCATAGATTCGGCTTCTAGGGAAAGGCAAAAAAACGCTTTTGTATAGTCCGTTCGAAGCGGTACTTTAACAGGGAGGTATTCAGCATGATTCTATGGCTGAAAAGAAGATTTGGGCCTTGAAGGGAAACCAACCTTTTTAAAATGGAAGCATTTGTAAATTGGTGAAATGAGCATTTGCATTTATGAGTTCCTCCTGATTTTGTATTCCAGAGAATCACTCGAATTCGCAAATGCCAACCCGATCAAGGAAAGTCATTGTCCCAATGTCTGATTAATCACAAAGACGAAAGATACCCAATGTGCCAATGGCGGGATCTCATGAATAACACATGTCGGAATGCCACCCAATACATGAACCGGCTAAAGCAGTCGTTCATGAGGAACTCATATGAGTCCATCCGAAATGAAACTGGTTGTCTGCTGCCTTGTCAAAGGATCCATTACTCAACAAGGATCGCTCTCCAAACAAAATTAGCTAGATCCATTGCACACGAACCACACTCCACCATCCACATTCAATTGAACATGGACGATCGAGTGGCTCATCTAACCGAGTATCAGGTTTTTAATCTATACGACTTGGCCTCGGGATTTGGAGGTTTGGCTGGGCTTTTCTTAGGATTGTCTATCTGGGGGTGTTTCAAATATCTTCGAAATGCCTTCCAATTACTTGGACTCCAATGGGAAACGCCTACATGAATTGGAAGGCAAGCCAATTCAAGAATTGTGTCGCTTTGGTTTGAATTTGCCGGCAGAGCCCGAAACTCTGGATTTACTGCTTTTAGTGTTATCGTTTTACTTATAAGTACAACGCTGTACGCTCGTACATTACTTGGCACAATATTATCAAAACCCACGGTGGGGATGTCAATGAATACAAATTGATTCCAAATATTATATACCATTTTCTCAATAAAGCAACGTAAGGGAAATCTGCAGTGGGAGGAATGAAAAAAGGTATTTTCTTATTGGAACTCGATACATATTTAGAGTTATTGTTATTTCATCAAATGTGCTAGCATTTTGTTCATAATTCATGATCTCGTTCACCAAATGTTCAATCGGTCTCCCATTCGAATCAATAAACAAAGCGATTATGTCCTCTTATAGCTCAGCTTGTGACAATGAAGTCTACATTGCAGACTAGTTTGATGGAATAAGAATGCTTCTTACCTGTTTTGGCATGCACAATGGTGAGGAGAACGAAGAGGATCAGAAAAGGCTTCATGGTAATTATTTGTTCTATGTGCCACCCGCTACTAGGATCGACTGATTTTTTCCGTCTAAGAGATCCAAACTGGGACAGAGGACACGGATATGCCTTCTCAAAGACGTCGTCATGGTCCACTATTGTTCCCGAGCATCCCCCTTCATCCCGAGTCTTCCTTCGTTCTTCGTTCTTTTTCCTCTGCCAGCATCCAAGTTCCAAGCGCCTTTTTCCCGCCAAAAGCCGCTTCTCAAGTTTGATCATCGCCACAGATCATCGCAGAAGATAAGACAACCTCCAAGGATAGGGTAGTAGTCGGCTCTCTCATATATCTCCAAGAGAGAGGCTCTTTACTTATGCAAAGTGCTAGTTTCAAAAGATATTAATTCCATGGTAAGCATTCACTCTTGTTTTATCTCATTTGACCATCTGTGGATCTGAGTGGAACATTGCCTTGCGCCATGCGCAACCAGCCAATTGAGGGGGGGGGGGGAGGGGAGATTTCCTGAGTGGAAAACAGAGCGTGCGTGCGTGCGTGCGTGTGCGGGACACAAGTGTGGAAACAATCGAGATTTGGATATTCCTGTCCTTAATAGTAAAAGAAACTGTCATAGCTGTGGTGTGGAAGGCTAACCAGAGGAAAATAAAGCCTCTTCCTCTCTTTCCTCTCTCGCTCACCTTCCTTTTCAGAGATGGTCATGACACTATTCATTGGCTTTATTTAGAGATGCTTTACCTGAAGCCTTCAGAGAAGATTGTTACGTCAAAGTTGAAGGAACGTTTTTTCATCGAAGGGTATATTGGCGCATCATTTTGTTACCATACATTTTTAGAGATTTCTCCATCTTACCTTCAAACACAAGGCATGACGACCTATGAACGAGATTTGAAATCTTGGGACGCCTCAAAAACACAAAAAGTGGTCAAACTGTGGTTTGCTGTGCCTAAACCCAGACCCTTTGTATACAAGGGCTTTAGAACAAGGTAGCCAGAAACGCGGAGCATCTCTTAGATCGAGGAGGATGAGACCCGACCCACAAAATTGGTCCGGGGTCCCTTGACAATTGTCAACTCATCTGAAGACAGACTTGAGTACTGTGGACCGAACGACCACCTTGTTTTGGACAAAGACAGGAAAAGTCCACCACTCATCAATATTATGAAGGAGAAGGGACTTGCTATGTATACCATTTTGGTCTTCAAATAATATCAGCATTATTCATTAATTTCCATTTATAGCGGTCGTTTTTTCTGGCCAGCAAATGGAGACCAATGCGTAAGATGGTAGAGGACGAATGGTAATTGATTTAATTGCTCCATTTCCCTACTCGGTCTCTGACTAGTACGGTTGCCTTAAAGGCCGAGGTAATAGGTCTCGGTGGGTCGCTCCAAAGATCAGCTCGTCGAGTTATGGAAACAAATTGACCAAGCCAACAAAATTTCTTTTCTCCATCGGGAGAGAGCGGGATTCGATTTGTTCCCGGTAAGAATGGGAAATGGAAGGAGAGAAGAGAGTAGAGAGAGAGGTTAATGGATTTCATCTCGACACCCATGGACCCCTTTTTCGGTTGCGCTCGGGTGGCTCGTGGTTCCCTTTCCGTTCCATGCGATACATACCGTACGCCACGACAATGCAATACAATTCACTACAATGGGATGTGGGTTGGTCTGAATGACCCATGGGGGCATTGTGTCCCGGGAGTTGATCCTGAAATTGGAGGTGAAGTTTTGTATCCCTACAGACACCGTTGAGAAACGATCCACCATGGTACAATGTTAGGGAGCTCGGAAATCTTGTTGTGGACATCTATTAGGGTCCCAAAATCCCCGATCAGTAAGAAAGCCAATTGAGCAAGT
>NC_081443.1:6519393-6523027 GCF_007210705.1 Tigriopus californicus
CCCCCCAAAATAAAGATCGATAAAAAGTAGCTTCTTTATGAGCTGCACATATTCCTCGACAGAAAATTGATTGATTACAGCTATGCTGAAATTAAAATAAGATTGAAAGTTGACAAGAAGAGACGAAGTTAAAAAAAATCAACCGCAATTTCTCCGACGTTTTGTATCAGCAGCATATGCATTTTATGTGCACCATCACCGTTCATTTTAGACAACTGCACCGACGCGTAATCTGCCAACCTGGAAATGAAAACGTCATTATTATTAGGATTTTATCAAGGTTGGATCATTTCTTTAGTTGAAAGGAATAGAGTGTGACGAATGATTAAACGAGACACATGAGAAGAACAGAGGATCAGCTTTGCCAAAGTAATACACGAATTAAGGCGCCATATTTTTTCGAAAAACTAAGTACTCACACACATGGCACTGGTACCAATATTTGCACGCCATCTGAAATGAAGCAAGAGTTGTTTTACAAGATACATAAAATGAAAAGCAATCCAGGAGGTTACAATTACTTGGAACCTGTTTCTAAACTTATTGATTTTTTGGACGTGTTGAACCTTTATTTTCAGATAACGAGGATAAGATCAATTAAATGAAGATGTGTCGAGAGAAATAACGCAACGGGTAGATATTTCAACAAAACTATCGAAAGAAGAATAAGGACAATGAGATTCTGATCGAACAGTCCATTTGAATATTGCTATATTCAGCCAGCTTGTTATTGATCATATCACATGTTCAATCCACAATCAAGCTCAATATTTGTTCCATGGAATTTATTGCACATTTGTCATCTAAAAAGGCGTTGACTACCATCATTGAAACGATGAGTTGCGACAAGCCTATCTTGAATTGTCTTAGCAGATAGATGTTTTGGAAGAGCACTTTCATCCGCAATCCTCCCTATCCAGCAATGCGTGCTATCAAAGTAATGAGTATCGTACGCAAATTGGTACAGACCGTTGAAAGGCATTGTTAAACAATCAATTTATCCCGTTAAAAAAGTGATTTGTCAATTCTTGGCATTAGTCAGCACGCCAGACATGTTTAAGAAAATATCAAAGAGAAAAAACTTGCCCGGTATTATTATATCTTCCAATTAGATATCTTATCTATCGCTTCCTTTTTTTCTCTAAATTGCAGATAATTTTTTCTCCTATATTTCGTTTCGAACTCAACCCGGACTTCAGAGCCGACCAGGAATGCAATGTCAAAGAAGAGAGAAAAAGTACATAAAACAGTTACGTGTCCATTTTTGGGGAGATTGGGCAAAATTAGTAAACTTCCAAGTCGATCTAAAATATAATTGTAATTGATCTAAAAATATTTTCTCCTTCACTAGTTTTGATTTAGGACTTGAACATCGTCAGTGAAATATGGTACAAATTCGAAGAACTGGTTACTGGACATCAACGCTCTTTTTTTATGAGATCAAACCAGGAGTTGCTCTCAATACTCAACGACAAAGGGAAAAACGTTCAAAATTTGAAGAAAGCGATAAGGTTTAACGAAAGTTTTGCACGTACCTTTCCCGATCTTCCACGATCCGTTCTGGGATGTCTTCCGGGCAGCAAAATGTCCATGAAACGCCTCTGACCTCGCTTTTTTAAACCAAGGTTGTTTAAATCTCAACAATTTCAAAGCAGAGAACAGAGATTCCATGGGCAACAAGTTGACCATATACATAGAAAAGCGATTGGTGGTCGCTTCCTAGCTTGCTTAGACCACACTATCAAGACCAAACTCAGACCAATAGTAACCTTGAATTTCTCCGTGTACTCGCATCAGGGCAGACTGAATGGAGCTGGTTTCTGTTCATTTACCAATTGGTCACCTCAAACTTGAAAACGCACACACTCACTACACTTTTACACTCACGCATGCACGCACAAGTGGACAAGATGAGGGGAAAAAAGTTACTTGAGCCAATCTGGCTCAGAACATGAGTCAGACTGTCGTACGCATTTCTAGAGGGTCCTATTCGATTTGTGTTATGGCATAAGTCCAGAAAACCTCATGGTCTCTGGCGTTACATTTGCTCTTCAAAGGGCGCTTATCGGATGTCCGATAAAAGTAGAAGATTATTTCGACGCCAGATGATCCATAAAAGCCTTTTCTTGCTTGTCTTGTATGGTTACAAGTAATCATCTCAGTAGTCGCCTGATCTTCATAACAAAGGGAAACGAGAACAAGACCCGTTTGCCATGTACACACGTACGTACGTACATACATACAGTCATTCAGTATTGTACGGGATGAGAGAATGAGAGAACGGGATTCGAATGGGAGACAGTAAAACTGCAAGTGTCAATAGCCGTTGTGCGTTAGTTGGAGCGGTAGAAACGACCCCCGGCGACAATCTTTTCGCAAGAACTTGCAACCACTTCTTAGGTCTTCAAGGTAATTAGAAAGTGCTGATAGACTCGCGAATGGAGGTGTGTGAATTCTCACATGCATTCAAAAGGCACTACTATTCAAATGAACGTGGATACGATATGCAGTCAGATTGTCTAGAAAAGTGGAAGATTTGAAGCCGTTTGTTTGTCATCGGTTCAAATGAGTGCCACCAAAGTCGGCGAGCTGTTCAGTTTTTGCAACATCATTCCGGTTTATTGGCCTCTGTTTTACCAATTTCTAGTTAAACCATTGACAGCCCAAGAATTTCCAGTTAATATGTTACGGGGAGAGTAAAACTTGCTTGTAGCGTACAAATTCAAAGTTTTTTTCTTCCATTTGTAGACGGTTTTTGGGCACAAGGAGTTGGCCTCAGGGTGATTTCAAAAAAAAATCCTGAACTTCCTTTAGATGTCGATGTCACCTGCGACTGCAGAGAAAACCAGTCGAAAGTTCGGGTCAAGCTTTGCCCTTGAATCTCTTTCATCAGTTGATCTCTATCCTAAAAGGGGCGTCGATTCGAACTAGATAACCTTGACCAAGTAATAGAGCAGGCAAGCCAACAAGACTGCAAAAGCACCGGGAACCCAAAACACGTGGTTTGCCAATGAAATGATGCTGGTTTTGTTGTTCACCTTCACTTTGCTCAAGATGAAGAGTGTAGAGCAGGCCCTTCGATTTCAATGTTTTCCACTTACTCACAACCAAATTGGAGGCAAAGTCAAAAAGTTGTGCGATTTTACATTGTGCCATCCTTCAATTACTTTTCCTTCCCATTGTTTCGTACTCACGGAATTGCTTACGACGTTCACCGGTTCAACTTTTCAAAACTGTGTCAAGGCTTCAGGCTGTGAGCCGACCAGAAGAGAGTGAAGGGATCTTATTTTGACATACTCGGAAATCAGGCTCATGCTCTTGAATTTGAGATAATGTAGGTACAGCTTTTGGTCGTGAATTACGCATCACGTTCCAATTTGACATTTTGCTCAAAATTTCAACCCGCAAAATGTGGTTAGGGTAAAGACATCAAGGTTGCTATTTCAACCCGCAAAATGTGGTTAGGGTAAAGACATCAAGGTTGCTGTTTTACCTACAAGAGGATACAACTTAATTCCTAATGATTTCCAAAACTCTCAAGAAGATTTAGTCGAATCAAGCATACCATCTTATGGCTGATTCAAAACCCTCCTAGATATACCAGAATAAATAACTGTATGTAACGACCAAATTA
>NC_081443.1:6524397-6527503 GCF_007210705.1 Tigriopus californicus
TGGTCATATTTGAAAAAGAAAACTCCAGATTTCATTATACGTATTGAGCCATTCAAACGCACATCCACACCAGCTTCCATCTTTTCACCACCTTACAAGCATTACTTCTACGTAGAGCCACGCGAGAAAAGAAGGCCAGTCCTACCAATACAAAAGGGATCCCGCCTGTTATTCAGTCAAATCCTATTCTGACTCTTTTAAGCAGAATGCGCGAAATCAAAAAACCATTTCAGAACCAGATGGTTTCGACTCATCAGCGTCATCATAACTGTCTCCAGGACGTAGGTACACACACCGTGTGGAATTGAGCAACTCACCAATGCCCTTGAAATATGAAATTGAAAACAGAAGAACAGACAAATAGACGGACTGATAGGCTGATAGCGAAAGAGTTGTATAGAGTATGGCACGACATGAACTAGGTTCTCATGGGCCTGATTTCCTCTCTTTGTCCAACGTCGTCGTCATCCAGAATTTCTCTTTGTTTTCTGCTTCATTTATCTAACCGACGACAACCCGCTTACTCGTACTCAATGCAATGAGTTGCTCAATATGTGAGATTTATGATTAGGAACTTGATGTTATCGCCTTTATTCACACAACGAACCTCTATTCATTGCCTCAAAGTGGTGTCTTGAAGGGAAGGCGTGGATATATCTGAGAAGCGACAAACTTACTATTAAAAATCTAACAAACCGACTTTGTTTGGGGTTCCCATGTTTCATCATCAGGCAATATCTACAATGATTTGGAAGACTAGCCCCTTGTAGAGCCAAGAGAAAGCCTGTACCCTTTCAGTGACAGATAATTGCCGGTTTGGTTGAGGAGGATAAGATATATCACATCAGGGAGATTCTGGCTCTATTCATCCGAAACCTTGTGGTCTAACCCCAGCCGATCACCCGTTGAAAATATTGCATAAAGATGTTATTGCCACTTTTGCAACTTCAATCCGCTTAGAAAGATAACAGAAATTTAAGTCCAAGGTAGTGTTCCTTCGAATGGGCTGAAGGAATGGAGGAATGAATGAAGGAATGGCTGTGATTCGGACTCTCTGAAGGAATGGAAATCTGACTTGGAGTATTAAAAATGACTGGGATCATTAAGGAATTGCTTTATGATGCTGAATAGGCGACGACGAAGGCGATTGTTTGGAATCCTACTTCTGAGTAATCACCGGAGATTTCACCGTTTTTTGCCAGGATATCCCTAGCATGGAATGTTATGACTAGAGTGGCTGATAAAGAAGAAATGTCGATGTCGTTTTTTTGCTCTCACAATTTGCATGTCATAGGTCAGAGTAATTTTCTTTGTTGTCGTCGTCGTCATCGTCATCATAATGATCATCAGCACTAAGGTACTGACATTTTCGAAGTACGTACGTTGTGCACCAACCCGACGAAATTGTCTACCCTTAATGAATTTAAGTATGATATCAATCCCACATTAGGGGTTTGGTCAAATCGATCTTGATTGGCCCTTGAAATTCCAAACCACCGAAGAGCTGAATCTAACATGTGGTTTGGTCCATCAAGGATGCCAAATCGGTATCCTTAAAGAAGTTTACAATTTAGTTTTACTCATTCATTTCGCAGAATACATTTTTGATGCCTGTAGGTATTGTTAAACATTGGTTGTTAGATTCATAGGAAAAGCTTGGCGTTGTCGTCGTAAACAGCACATTTCTGTAAGGTTTGAAATGATGCTTCGTTTGCCTTTATCATACAAATTGAGCTTAGCAATCCATTACAACACATGCAACGAGAAAGTTTATTGAACATAATAGCCACTCAAAACTAGTGGGTAAATTAGTTTATTTGTTTACATGGGAAAACTTTTACTTACGTATGTAGCCTGATTGCCGAGAAGAGTTCTGTTCACAAATGAATCGTTACGAATCACCTCAATATCTGGTTTTGTTTCCCAGGTCACTTATCAAGACGCAGTTGATCATAAACCAAATACATCTTGGCTGATGTAGGTCTCTTAATCTGGAAAATGTTTTCAAGCTTAGATAAGGCTAAGCCCTAAAGTAGAATGAAACCAAATAAACACCAACTCGAAAATGACTTTAATTTTATCGAAAGAAGAAAATATGTCATAAGGTCAGGATTTATGTGCATATAAGTACTTATTTGAAGTAGGATAGCTATTGGCTGCTGGTGAAACCATAGAAAGGGAACATGTTTTCATGCAATTTTTTTGGGTACACTGCACGGTTGGTATAGAATATCTACTGTCTTTTGAAATATCTAGCAAAGTAGAGGATTCTCAATCATGAAGTGGATTTGTCAGCTACTCTTCTTAATTCCATTCAATATCTTAAGACCCAAATGCACGAAATGCTCTCCATTTCAGTTTTCTCACAAGGCTAGTTTATTGCCATGTACTGCAAGTCATCACTTACTGCCTGAACTAAAGAGGTGAATATCTGTGGTGTAGGTAACATTTCTCAACCAGTGTCTGTCACATTTGAGGTTACTTTTCACAAAATATGCAAATTGTCCAAATGCCCGACCGTCATTCATAATTATTCGCCTTTGCGTAAACGCTTAACAAAAGTGAAAACACTTTCACTCAGGGAATTCAGGAATTCAAAAACCAACCTACACCTCCGCACTTCTTTGGGAAGCATCAATCACGTTAAATTGATGGGTGAGTCGGAAGATGAGCCACCTCCTCAATCGAGCCAGTATCTACTACAGTGCTTGGAATAACCAAGGAATGTGTCTGTGTGTGCATTCATTGATCCATTCCAACGTTGAATGGGGGCTGCATTAATCGAGCTCGACTGTGGGAAAAATAACCTCGGGCTGATCTAAATAAAGACTATGCGAAGTCCTTTTTGCCTTCTTTTTGACATCTCTTACTATAAACTGGCCCGCAGCTCTAGCGTGGACTTGTCACTGATTCAAATTATTCCATTCTCCAATATGACCACGATTAAAATATTGAATCATGGAGGTGTCTGGATGTCAGATACCTTTCCAGGAATCGAATCAGTGTTAAGGCATACAGCATCCTCATCCTCAAACAGTTAGGGCAGCAAGTGGACAAAAACTTGACCACAGTGTTTGTGGGTAAGGAGAGGGGGGAAGGGGGGGGG
>NC_081443.1:6527539-6562596 GCF_007210705.1 Tigriopus californicus
GGGGGGGGTTGCTAGGTAGGGCAGGAATCAGGAATCAAAAGAAACTCAAGAAACTTGTCACAATTTCTTTTCCTCGGGTCATGGCCCACTAAGCATTCCTTGCCTCTTTGGCTTTGGTCCCGGACTCGAAAAACAAGCACCGTCTTTTTTGGTAGCGTGTGCGAGAACACATGGAGCGTTTGGTGGATGAATTGCTGGGAGAGACAGTAATCAAGCCAGCAAGCAAGCCAGCAAGCAAGTTAGAGGTGCGATAGCGTTTTTCTTTGTGCACGGGTTGGTGGAAGAATGCGTACATCCCATAGTTGGTGGTGCTTTGTACCTCGTTGGTTGGCTGGTTGGTTCTTCTGAGGGTTTGTCGTGTGGATGATCCGAACGGAGGTCGCGGCTTCGACCGCCGAGCGCCCAGCCAAATACCCAGACCGGATTTGTAGTTCCTGTTGGGAGACATGCCACATGCATGAGACGAATCTTCACCACTATATAGTATCTACAAGCATTTTCGTGTCCGAACAAACTCCCAGTTTCATTCACTCATTCACTTGTGCTTCGGCCATCAACACTGCTCATCCCACCGAGGTACAACAACATGAATACATACTTGGTTGAACTTAGTGACGTCTGATCAAGAGCACGTGTTATTTTGCGAGAGATATTTTGAGTGTCTCCAAGTAGTCCGGCTTTTCATTGCAACTTCGTTCGTATTGGGAGTGATTAGCCAACGGTTCAACCTGACATTGATCTGCCCAGGTTTGCTTTGACAAATGGGAGAGGGGAGAGACCGATTGACAGAGCGAGAAGTAAAGAGCAAATTGTTAGCAAAAATGTGTGCACTGGTGTATTGACCAAATTCGATCGGTACGCGTAGGAATCTGTCTCTCCCCCTGCACTTCTGGTGAACTAACAGATCGACGCAAAAGGTAGGAAATAATTTGGATTCTGACATATCTTTTTTCCATTTATATGCGCATGCTTTCTTCTCAAACTATAATACTAATCTTATCTTAGTGTCGAGATTTTCAAGCGAAAATGGTTATCTTCGCGTTTAAATTTGATAACTTTTGCCACATTTCTGTGCAAACCATCCACATACTATTTTCTAGTGGATTATCATTATTATTGTTTTGCAGACTTTCTTACCTCTACTGGGAATGGATTTCTCAGCAGTTTAAGACGAAAAAATTATTCATATTAATTCACTAATTAATTAATTAGCTTTTAATTTTCACATATTATTTGATCGACCAACGAATTAGAGATGGAGAATCTGGCTAGCCTTTGATAGTAGATAAACGAGTTTGCTCGTTGCACTCCAATGGATGAACTAGAATGTTCAAAATGAAAGCTCCCTTCAGTTTTTATCACGATATTGAGAACATTTGCTTCACATTCTTTTCCTTTTCAAGTCCTTTCCATCCTAGGCAATCCAACTTTCCGGTTCAAAACGGAAGAATTTGTTTTCTGATTCTCGCAACCTTTCTTTTTCAACAAAAAGGACTCTTTCCGTTTCTCACGGCCGGCCCTGTCTCTGGATGCATGGAAAAAAGAAAACACGCCTGTTCTGAAACTGACATTGCTCAATGCTTAATTTCCATGAAATAGTTTTAAGATTTTCGACAACAAAAACCATTACTTCCATTTCAAAACAAAATGGCATGCGAGGCAGTGATCGAGAGCAAAGCGAAGTAGTATGGTTTCACTAATCACAATTCAATCAGCATGCCACGATAGATTTTAAATCTACATGTTCAATCAAGGCTAAGCAATACCGAGCAATGAATACATCGATTAGCCATTTGACAAAGAAGCCATCGATTCCATTCGATTTGGAGGCCATTAATCTGCTGCCAGGAAATTCTTGTCCATCATGGTCCATCTATAACCATTGCCGTAGCATCTCAAGCGATAGGTTGGCCTAGAAACCATGAACGTCACAACTTAATGATCGACATTGAATTTTGACAGAGCCTGAAAAAGTTCACGCGTTGAAATCTCTCACCTTGAACGGAACAGTATGATACTCATTTCATTTGTCTTAATATCTCCCGACGTGAGAAGGAAGACAACATTATTGCACTTGTCTCAGATGCTGAAATTGATTCATTGATCAAAGAAGGCACTTCTCCCATTTGTCGAAGTAAGAGAATTTACATGCCCGTCGTTCAAAAAAAGACGTCATCTGCTACGGATTATTGCTCAAAAAGCGAAAAGGAAACGGTCACAACAAGTCAGTTGGAAGGTGGGGACTTCACAAGCATCCTACGACGACGGGCTTTGCCATCAAAATTGGGGACGAAGTACGCTCAAAAGATTTTAGATAAGAAAGTTTTCCTTTGCTTTCCATAAGAAGCGCCATTACATATGGCATGAGGCTTTCAAGCACTCTCTTTGGAAGATGTGAAGTTACTGCTAATCAATATTGTCCTCTCGAATATTGGCCAACTGTCGTCAAAAAAGCGATGTCCATGTGGTGGGATCCATGACTTGATTTACGTGAAATAGTCTCGTTCCAACAAGATCTGTCAGCCTCACTTGCAAAACATTCTCAAACATACAGAACAGCAGATTCTGAGATTCTGCGTTCATGCATGCAAATGCGGACCTATTATGCAATTTGCTGACAGACCCCCAAGTGTTGCATGATTTCTCTGCTTTGCCGTTCCGACAGTTTATGAACAAATAGGATCTGGCGAGAATGGTCTCTATCCAGATGCAAGGTAGTCTGTGTACATACAGTACATGCTTGAACAATACCAATTGGCTGGAGGTCTATTCTTGTACATTTTCGGCCGAAAAGCGTCGCCAGAGTTCAAGTAATACGCTGACGGGTGGAAGGATATACTTTGCGTGTATCTATCTTAATGATGATGATGATGTTGGCAGTGGAAGTGTTAATGATGCCAATGATGCGAGGTGAGTGGAAAAACGATTGCACAAGAACCGGAGTAAGTGTGGCAAAGAGCCCCACAGAATAGAGACCACGAGAGAAAAACGCATGGTTTCCAGACATCAAGACAAATCTGACGGAAAACGTAAACTCGGGCTCAAGGTTGAAGTAATTTACGAGTTCCACAAAGGTTTGCCTCAGAACAGTTAAATGGCATTCGCCTATTGAAAAATTGAAAAGAGTCAATTTTCTCGTGCTTTGAGCGTTGTGAAGCAAGCCATCGACAAAACCGAGAGGGATGAGGAGAATCACGAGGGGAATTCCGAGGATGACTTAGAAATGGTGGCAAGAAGAATGATTGACGTTAGAGATGATGCTTCCAGATTGTGGCATCTTAAAAGGGGATGGATGGGAGGATGACAGTAAATACCCAATTTTCGTTGGAAATGGCTTGGCTTGATCCATCAATTGGTTTCCTGTACCACGTTTCAGAAATCTTGGAGGCCTCCAAGCATATTTCGACATCTGGCAATTTGTCTTCAGGTCGAGATCAGAATACCGTTTCAAGAAGATTTGGACGAAATCGCTTCGGTGTCTCTTTTTGACAACCACTAAACTCGGAATGTCTGACGACTTAGTACACATGCCTTCCCTTCCAAAGAAAGTGAAACTTCATTCCACACACCCTTGCCAAATATGACCCAAAATGGGGAGATAAGTTTCCGTAGTGTATTGTGGTAGCAGTAGCAGCACTACAAATTTTTATAAGTATAATGATAATATCAATAATAATAGTGAATCCTCTGCCCAAAGCCGAACTTGTCACCATTCGAGTAGCTTGCATATGCAGTCATTCATTTCCCAAGAATGACCTGTCATCGCCATTATGAGAGTTGTTCGTTAAGTGGGCCACCAGTGCCTTCTCCATCTTGCCCAGGCAGAGATTCTTTCTCGACTTCCAGAACGATGATGAGAATGGTGTAGCATGCTGATTGGCTTATCAGACGCCAACGGTAATGTAGGTCATTTGTTGGGCCGTCGAAGGCTCCGTCCCTGGAAGCAGGTGCAGCTCGGGCTCAATTCAAGGCTTGAAGTCGCTTCACCGTGGCGTGTGTCTCAGGTAGAACAGGTATTAAAGATGGTTGTGGGCAGGCCTCCGTTTCTTGTTTCTCGTCTTCTGACCTCCTTCAGCTTGAATGAGCTCTACCTTGCAGTCACTCTCTATTTCTACTTTCGGATGCCGGGATGTACGTACATACCGTACGTACATGGGTACTGAAGATGGATGGCATTGTTGCTTCTTCAGGCTCTCTTTAGCGAGTTTGTTTCGGGGGATTTCACTTCTTTTACATTCCTGCGTTTGTTTTCGACCGGAAAGAAATAGGCATCCCTAATTGGCGGCTAGTCCACTAGCCCTGGAGGCTAGTATTCCATGTGCGAAAGGCAAAGAATATTCACAGTCATGTTCTGACATATGATTCGAAATTATGCTTTCGATTATCATTTACGATTTTCTATCAATAGTTCAATATCGACTGGATGACGCAAGCCATTTGAGTTTGGCTGAGAAGAGGTACTTCAATTGCTTTGTTATGCGTAATGCCACGACAATGAAAGTTAGTCTGATGTTGATGGTTGAAGACAACATGGTAATCCCCCTGTTCATGGCTCGTCCTCCAGCACCATTCAGGAAAATCATGGTCTGTTGCCGGAGAGGGATTGTTCACGTCTCGCTGCTACCTCTGCGCATGTACGTTACACTCCATACGCTCATGTACGTACCGTATTATGTATGTAAATATACAAATCCCATGTGTATTTCCTTTGGCGGGCAAGGCGTTGAGTTCGAAGCAGCAAAGTGAGGAGAAACCATTTTGGTTGACGAAGAGAGACAGCAGCAATAGGAATATCCGTTCTTGTACATACGTATGTAGCGTATGAAGGAGGAGTGTCGACGTCTTCGACGGGTTCTCATTCAAAGCACGACTACACACTCCTCGTGTAACATGCTCCTTTCCGAACAAGCACCATTCCTGCTATAACTCCTAGAACTACAACCACTGCAGCCATCTCCATCACTGGCCTTACTAGCTACTGTAGCTGCTGCTGTTGTGGCACAACATCAGACCGGTGATGTGTAGTGTTAGGGTGGTGTAATTCGAATAAGACTTTGGGAACAACCTCCCTCCACTGCTACTACTTCTTCTCCTACCACTACATGGTCGTCGTCTTCTTCTTGTTCCACCACCACTTCTGCTAGTTCACAAGTACAATTCTGGCGGGCGCTGAGGAGCTTGAGTTAGCTAGAATTATTGCAGACCTCCAAGTTGTCAGTTTGAATAACAAGGTGTCTCTCTCGCATCATCCACAAGTGAAACAATCAGAGCAATTCTCTCTCACGGATAAGGACCCAAAAATTTGCATTCCAGCACCCTCAGGTAAGGGCACTTCTCGTCGTCTCAGCAAAATCACCCACAACAAATTTCATGCACTTGTTCATATTTTTGGGCAATTTGTTGTGGTATGGCTTCAAATCAATCATCAAGCGCCTGAATTTAACTCTCAGTTGACACGAGTTTTTTTTGGCCTGAGCTCCATCAACCTGAAAACCACTCACTCCTCACTACCCTCTGTCCAAATCCTGAGCCTATTCTCAGCCCATTTCGGAAAGGATGCAAACGGGTTTCATGACGATCTCCATATCCGTTGCAAAGAGCCCATTGCTTTAAGAAGAGAACGTATCCATCTTGAGGGCCCTTGTCGTCGTTAATCCCTTTTGGTCATTTGATAAGATTTCTTTCTCGAGAGATGACACGAGTATTTTTCCGAGGGTCTTATTGTCTCAGGGAAACAAACTTGCTGTCTCATGCCAGTGGGTACAATACCTGAAGTAGCCCTTAGTTTCAATTATCATCTTCGTACAATTGTTGGTAAACCCTCAATCAATCTAGATGCCTCAAATCATCTTCTTTGTCGAGATGTAAGAGGTGCTGAGCTAAGATTTTTCTCCAAGTCTCGACCAGAACCGCGGGATCATAAATAGAACGTTGGTTCGAGTTTGATTGACGTCGCATGTTCTCGCCAATGCAAAGAAATTCTGTCACCATGTGTCTGCAAATTTGAATGTCGGTGAAACCAGAAGGAAGAATGTGGTTAAGATATCAGTTATGGTTGGTTAGGATGATTACTGTCCAAACTTTCATCCTCTTAATTGTTGACCAATCCCTTCTGACCGTCTAGGGTTCTGAATGCGATTAGTTCGAAGAGCGTCAGCCGGAAATGCTATTAACAATGGATTTCACTTTTGTCCTCGAGCATCATATTATGATACAGCCTCAGCAAAGATAGCTGGCTCAATGGCTCTCACTAATATGTGCTTCATTTGGAAATTCTCCACATCTTTTGAGCTTTGGGCAGCATTCTTCCTTAAGCAAATATCTGAGTCATTCCACATCCTCACAAGCACTGAAACAAAGGGATGGAAAGACGAGAATCAAATCATATCTTGGCCGGAGGCGTCTTTCGTCGCTTGACCTCTTTTTCCACTAGACTTTTTCATAACAGCTGTATTCAAGAAATTTCTTTTGACTTCTTTCCTTACTACGAGGCCTGAGTAATCGCGGCTCTCCAATTCAAAATCCATACTCATGATCAATTCTAAATGGCCTTGGTCTGTCTTTTGCACCATTGAGATCACTTACATAAGTAATCACAGTTACGTGCCAAAATCGCAAACGTAATAGAGCTCATGTCACCCATTTCGCAATCCTACGAAGAATATGTGTACCACTTACCTTAGAATAATCATTAAAAGGTATAAAGTGCCTCTTTTGGAAGCAAGTCGCATAGATAGTTTTTTTCACCGCCATAGCAAATTAAATAGATTGTTCTGGAGATAACAGAAAAAGATACCAACTATCAATCAAGGACAAGTTCCAAAATGAACAATAATGATAGATTGTAGATTTCAAGCTCAGCAACTTATCAACTGATGGTGTATCCGTGAGAGTCGCAATTTTTACGTCGAAGAATGTAACCAAAGGGATCAAAAGAGGCCAAATTTGACAATTAAAATAGCATTGATTTTTCTTTCGGACCCCTAATTGTGCATTTTTTTCTTTTTCCACGGTCCTTCTTATAAGACATTAACTTGTATCTATTGTTCGGCTTTTCGCAATGAAAGAGCAAACTTGTCTGAAATTTCTGACGTCTAATCAAGTTGAGTTGTGCACCGGAAGTCTAAGTCTTTCAAGGTAAGATGGCATTGAATGCAATGGGCAACTTGCTCCGTTAAGAATCAACAACCATCAGGGACATGAATACTGGAGTCTGAAAATTCAAAGGACGTTGTTGTCGAATCGTCAGGGTTTTGTTTTTACCTCGTCGAATCATTTGTCAGAATGTTCCAATCAATCAGACGTCCTTTTTCCCTTTTAATACGAATGGTTTTGTTAAGCAGCAACAACTTTTACTTTTGTTATCCCTGAAGGCGGCAAACGCACGAAACGGTTTGTTTCTTGTGGTTGGAGCATTTCTTTCTTAGCGGCTTCGGTTTATTTTCCGCACGGCTCCGGTTGGTAATGTCTTGATATGTCCTAATTGAGCAGGCTGATAAAACAGCAAGTCAATTGTGGCTGTTCACCTTTCCACTAAGAGTAGAAGAACACGTGTATCGGATCCACCCTAATCCATGAGCGTATCAGATTCGTCGACAGTAGGTACTGTAAATGTCGCTGACCCTTGTCAGTGCAATCCTTGCTTTTATTTACAACTCCTGCCCGCCGAGGTCACGCCTTGACCTTGTTCTTGAAAGCATATGGCCCATTCATTGAGAATCCCTAACTTGCCAAGCACCCTACCTATATTGAAGTGCTAGATACGATGAATACCCATATATGTCTTCATGTCCTGTTGACATGTGCTGAAGTAAGGCTAGTCGAGCGGAAGAATTCTCAAATCCCACCTGAAACCTGAGCTCCGTTTGAGCGGGCACACACACAAATACTTTCAAGCCAAGAGAGTAGAAGAGCCAGCTACTTCATAACCACAATTTTCCGCTGTTAAAAAACGGTCGAAATGGACTCGCCTCTATCCTTGGCTTGTTAGCCTCAATCGGCGGGCTATGTGCCTCGAAATGCCACTGAGCATACTCGACATTTCCTTGACGAGCTACGAAGCCAATGTAGTCAACCGGGATTCCGGCTTCTACGTCTTGTACTATTCTCTCTTCGAGTGGATGCGACGGTACACCTTGGTTGGTAGGCTCACTTTCGTTCGGAAACACTTTCACCCCTGGAAGCAACCTAGGCCGGATGATCGGCATATTAGAAGCTAGATAGACAGACGCACGTAGTATGTATGTACGTAGGTATGAAAGTAGTCCAAGAGGCTTACCTTACGGGTTTCAAGAGGGAGAGAGAGAGAGAGGGCCGCTGGCACCGATCACGAATCACGAAGGAGCCTCCTGCACTACCGTCTGTGCCATGATTTCACCAACTCTGATCTGTTCAAGGCATCTGTGTGGTGGTCTTGGCAATGATTATGGTACATGTGCTCGGTCCTCCGTAAATCTTGGCCAAGCTTGGCTGACATGACCCATCTTCGGGCCCTCTTCTCGCAGGTGAGCGTGCTTGCATGGCTGGTAGGGTATGACGAAATCTGCTGGGGATGGTAGGATCCTGGGAGCTCGAGGATCCTTTCCACTCGACGCGTTAGTGCATGCTTGGTTTTGTGAACCGGGCGTGCGTCCACCGCGAAGTTTGAACGAATCCGGCTTCGGCGTCGCGTTTGAAGGTCCTTAGGAGAAGACAAGTTGAACTTCCATACTTGATTGAGGAATAGTAGTGCAAAAGATCTTGTGCCGAACATCGTGAGCAGAGAGTGTTTCTGTGGTATGTAGAAATATTCATCATACTCACTTACCATCTTACTAGACTATGATTGTGCGAGTTCACATTGGATTACAGAAGCACGACTTCGTGAATCTCAAATAGCTTTGAGATACTAAGTGACTTAGATCTAATTCTTCTTAGCGGTGCATGCTTATTGAGATATTTCAATCTCTCTCTACCTCTCTTGTCTCAGAGTAATCACGACTCTTTTTGAGGTATGCCACCATCAAGTGGAAGCATTCATCTCTTCTCACAGGAGGTCCAGTGTACATACATTGATGAGTCTAGTACTATCTTTTCACATCCTCGGCTCTTGTGCCCTTTCCCAATCCCATCCCAGTCCCCATGTGATCCTTGATCCTTTATCCTTGTCGGTTGTGTCACTTTGCTGCTCTTAGGTTTCAACTGATGTTAAAGGCGCTTGATGAAAAGACGTAACCTGTAATGATTGGTGTAAAACATTTCTCGTTCAATTCTTGTGCATTCTCATATCAAGTTTCAGCCAGATTGGTATCCATCATTTGCTCATGAACTTAGACCACCAAAGAGACCAATCCCGATCTCCATCACCGACCCTCTCTGATCCCTATTTCCTTTTTCCATCATCTTGTCTTTCCACTTCTTGTGCATATACATCGTTAGCCAATTAACCTCCTTTCTCTCTTCACGGAGCAAGCTCCTGCTCATGATTTCTTTTTGATTAACATAATTCACTTTCCATCAAATGTCAGAATCCAAATGTTTCCTGCCGTTATTTCCTTCCATGAAATGTTTTAAAAAAATGGAAGGCATTTTCCCAGTGTTCAACACCTGGTTCTTACTGTACATAGCCAAGCAGCAGTAGTCAGTTCAATCGGTTCCCCTACGGCATGTAGAACCAACACACAGGTTCAAACCTAGGGTATCTTCGTGGCCTCGTAAGACTCCGACATTGGTCGGCGACGTCGAGTCAAAGTTGGCTCGAGAAATTCCTGGTTCGCCGCCCGCTTCTCGCTTTTCCATTCTTTCGCTTCCTCGTCTCAGATCGAGCGAGGCAAGGTAGAAAAGGCGAAAAATTGAACGGACAACCTACGGCAATCAATTTGAAGTAAGGCCAATGCGATAGGGAGGGAAGAGGGCAGGACGACGACAAGGGGAACGGAAGCTGAGAAAGAAGACACGAAATACAGGGGATAGATACATACGTACATACAGTACATACGAGGGCTAGGGTCCCACACTACAAGAAAAGAGACTGATTTCTCCACGTCAACTCACGGCCGACGAGTCTTGTGCATGAGGTCTGATCTGGTACCACTCGTTGAAACGGACAAACTTTTGCTTGGAAGGCGTGTAAAATGGCCGTGGGAGCGAACCAAACCAGGCCTGAAATGTTCCTTTTTTGTCAAAGAACTCGATTCATAGTGATATGATAATTTACCCCACGAGTTTCTACCACGAGCTACCATGTAAGGGGCAATGGCCTAGATGCAATTTCACATGGCACTTAAGTGAAGCCAAAGCGGAAAATGGACCTTGACCATTGAATTGGTGGTTGCTGGGGAGGAATCACTGGCTAGGTGAAGGATGGAGCGAAGGAAGCAAGGTAGGAGGGAAACAGGCAGCTAGCAGCCAAAGACGGGAGAGGCCAATCAATTTAGAAAGACCCGATATTCCTCTCTAGACATGCCAGCCGACCATCGACGTCGAGTTGAAAGACCTCCCTTTCTGAAGTACCCTCGTCAATACGGTCTACATATTGCGTTTCAGACTTCTTCTTGTCAATACCCCCAACCCACACCCTACACATAACCTTTCAAAATGAAGTGGATCTACGTCGTCGCTGCTTTTGCCCTTTTCGCCGTTGTGCGGTCGGACTCTGAATTCGAATCAGATGAGGAAGGCGAAGCCAGGTTGGGATTCGTCACCGTAACGGGCAACGGAGCCACCTCTGTGACCTTCAATGCCACCTCCATTCAAAATGCCGTCATTTTGGGTCTCTTCATCCTCGTCCTCGGCGCTCTTGTTATCCCTCTTTTGGGAGGTCTTGCCGGTGGAGATGATACCGGATACGGTAGCGGTTATGAGCAAACTGGATACCAAACTGGCTACGAGCAACCCTCATCTGGATACAACACCTACTCCAAGAGGTTAGTATCGTGTAATAACATGCCTTCGGTTGCTTTTGTTACAGATTCGAGCTGAAATCGCGCACAATGGCTTCCAAAATTTATACTGCGACAACCGTCTTCACTGTTTGCTTGCTTTGTACATTGGTTTCGACGTCTGCTTTTGAAACAGAAGAGACAGAGAGCCAGGTCGAGCCCAGACTCGGAACACTCACTTTGAGCGGGAACAATCAGAATACTTTTCTTTTGAATCTGGTCTATATCATTCCAATTGTTTTGGGCTTGATCCTGTTGGATTTTGCCATTTTTGGCACCTTTGCCACCCGATCAGACAACTTGAATCCCATCTCTGACTTCTTCTACAAAGCTAAGGAGGGTTTGCATATTGTGGTCAACCGAAACCTCCATCGACACCGGTCGTCCCCTTATGGAGGAGCCGGTTACAAAAGAGTCGCTCAAGCAAGCCCATTGCCCAGTCGAGTAACCAGGTAGCTGAAGCGCTTGACATCGCTTTGAAGCGCTTGACATCGCTTTGAAGCAAAATTCAATAATTATATCCTTCAATGCTTGTAATATGGTTGCGAACGACTTGACGAAAGGTTAACCCGGGTTGCCTCTTTTCTTTTAGGTCCATTGAGGCTGTTGGCCCTGTTATTGAGGCTCTGTCTAGCGCTTACCGCAAATACGAGGATGACGAACACTAATTTCTTCGCGCTTCAACTTACTTCCATTCTGTACAATCACTGCCCCTAGAGGAAGTCAAATCTCCTCTGAGGCCGTTCAAAGACTCTTTTCACCGCAACTGGAGAGGACCAATCGCCAGCAAGAGTGATTGGTAAAATCCCTCTCCTTTCCTCAGCTCAATCTGTATTTCCCCCAACAAACTAAATTGTACCATCAATGCCATTCCTCTCGGCCTCCAAGCAAAATTTATCGGACTCTTATCCTTCAACGCGCTTTGTTCCTTGCCCCGAGTTCGTTTTGCATCAAAATCAAATGTCTTGGGGTCCAAGGCAATGACCAGTTGGCAGTCTCTACCATGTTCGAACTCCAACTCGCCAAACAAGGCCTTCAAATTGTCATCCCCGTTGAAGCCATTCGTCTCATGAAGAGGACTGGCTGGTTCCCCGGTCAGCTCCTCGCCTCACGTGACCCACTGCAAATGAACAATAGCGCTCGTTGTTGCGGCTTACCTCCCCCCAAAACTCTCCCACCCACTCACATTCGGTCGCTCTCTTGGGAGGCCGTGGCCGACGAAAGTGGAACTCCCGTTGAAGCAAGATGAAACCCTTCCTGTGATGATTGGCAAAGGTTTGGCATCGAGGGCTTTTACTGGAGCGGACGCAACTGAAGACAACGATGAAGAATAATTCTCCTCAACGTTTTCGAACCCTAGCCCCGCTTCCATCCCCACCGAAGAGGACACCCTCGGTACCAAACTGATACCAATGATTTTATAAAGAATAATAATTATTGATGACAATTAATTATTGTTTGAAACTATTGACTTGTTATATACTAGCTATTGACACTATATTGAAGGTTGTGTCCTCAATGAAATAGTATTCGTTCCTCGATAAAAACAATACCTTTGTACATACCTTACCCATACCATTTGAGGATCTCCGGAAGTTAGCGGGGATGCCGAAATAGTAGCCATATTTTCTACCTAGAAAATCCATTTGTAAGTCAGATTGACATTGATTGGACATGGGGACTAACTGGAATAAATGGAAGAAAAAAATAGACTCCATATCGATCGGTTATCTCTTTCTCATTATTGCCAGCCACACTTACCAAAAAAGGATGGGTCATTCCACGAGTGCTCCTTGGGGATGGTTTGAACCCTACGCGTATTCCTACTGCACCAATGTATGTATTATCTGCGTTTCGGGAGTCTTTCCTTATTCTTACTTCCAGTAAATGCAGAAATTGGCTTGACACGAGCAGTGCATCCCTAAGACAATCAAAAGCATTGTTTGTTTTGTTTCCTGTTTGAAACCACTCAACTACCCACACGGGAGGAAGCATCCCAATTCTTCATTTTGAGATGTTTTTTCCGACTAAGGTGGTCAGACTCCTCTTAAACAATGAAAGTTAATCGGCACTTCTCACAGTTGATGGCAATTTGTTCCAAATTCTTGTCATCCGAACCAAGAAGGAGTGGTGGCGGAGTTTAGTTCTGGCCAAAGGCCCAAAGAGAGGCTTGCCAGCCTGTCTTCTGGTCCATACGGAGGTTCATGTCAATACGCATAAAGAAGGGAGAAGCATCGCCTAATGGAGCAATCCACACTTTTCCAGAGCACACCCTGATCATGAAAAATAAGGCTAAACATTCACATCTTTCCTCCGGAACGATTGAAGCGTAAGATTTTAGAGACGGGTCAGGTAGGACACCTCCCAGAAATTTCGGACCAACTTATGTAGTCGTCTTTCTCTCTGGACTTTCTCCCACCAGCCTCACGTCGCCACAATTGATTGCATTCCAAATTTGTGTATAAGAATATTGCAAAAATTCTGAGCTATTTCTCTGTAGTCCACGCTAAGCATGTTATGACAAATTTGCTTCCGCCCATCTTTAGAAAAATCTTGTAGATACAGTTAGTACCCTTTGACCGTAACGGTCAAACCTCATTGGAAAACTAGTTCATTGTGGCTATTACGTTCATTAAGAATTATATTGAGTTAAGATTTCTAAAAATACGGATTACCATTCGGCCACATAAAAAAGGTTGATTAAAATGTCAAATGAAGTCAACTGGCGAAATGGGTCTTGGCCCAAGGGGTTTATGGAGAGCCATAGTCATAGCAAAAAAGACAAGTCCCCGTAAGACTAAGAAGGGATTCCAAAACTTCAGTCGTAAAATACTTAATCATGTCAAGTATAAATTTAGATAAGCTGGAAGCTTTCCGTCGGAATGATTTCTTGGTCATTGCCTCTTTAAATATCGGGAAAAAATCATCCAACTTGATTTATGGTACCTACTTTGTCACCTTCGATATTGTCCTTTTCAAGGCCTGCGCCCTCCCCATTAAAGGCTTAGTCTAATTCCAATTATTGTCATCACAGAATGGCTTGCATTCTCACTTGTTAGAGGTGGTAGAATTTTGTAACAAAAGAAAAAAAATAGGGCCGTTGCATTTTTCTTCTTGAAATCTGATGCACGTGACACTTGTCCATTTCAAAACCTCATGTAAAGTTAGTACGTACGAGTATATATGCTAGCACAAGGGTCAATATTTTGTTTTATTCCTCGTGTCGCAGACACGCCTGACATCTTAATGTGCACGTAGAAAGCTCGGTGGAATTTGGGATTCTCAAGTTTCTGGGAAAATGTGGTAGATTTGGCAAGTTTTAGACCTATTTTTACACAAATTTTGAAGTGAAAGCCAGTAACATTAATATTTCCTTCAATAAATCACTAAACACAAGACTGTCATGAAATAAAGTTGATAAGACTCTTGCCATTCCATTTTAAAAATGCAATATATTTTTTAAAGTCACGGAGCAAATGAAATTCTCATGAAACAATACATCTATATATTTCTTATGTTGTCCTAAAATACATATTGCTACCCTAAATATGTGGCAGTTTCTTATGAACACAAATTTGTCAAATAATCAATCTTAATCTCGATTTTTTTCCAGAGAATTCTCAAAGCCAACTAAGTCTCGAAGTATAGGTGAAATGATTAAAGTGAGTTAAACCTTAATTGATGTTGTTGTTTTTTTGGCAGTTCTTTTCTAACCTTTATTTGAAATATGTGCAAGCAAGAGTTAATGAATAGCTATTTCTTTTCACACTAATTTAAAAAGGAAAGCATGAAGCTTTTAATATTTTTAGAATCTCAAAATACCCAGACGACCATGAAGCATGACCAGCTTACAATATGTATAAAAAATGAAATAAATTATGATCCTAATACTGCAAGCAACCCTTTAACGGAGTGTATCAAAAGTATATTTCAGTTATTCATGGTACGAGTGCTATTAGAGAGAAAGCCCCGCATTGTGGTGATCGCTTAATTGTCCTTTCATAAGATCAATCTTTTTTTCTCGAGATGAGCCAACTCTCAAATTCAAAGGGTAACTAAGTTCAATCCCCTGCCAAGCAACAGTATTTGAAGTTCGGAGACATAACACCGACAGTCAGCCAGAAATAAATGCATTCCACAATAACTGGAATAACCACAATAAAAGGACGAGGTAAAAATTGCATTTTTGCTTTGAGAAGTGTCTAGCCTTTTTCTCTAGCTCAGCTCAGCTTTGACTTTGTCTAGATTGCCCATGACCCAGATGATAATATTGTCTTTGAAACTGACAATGTTGTTCTGCCAAATGTTGAGATGATGGGGTAAGCCAGCCATCAACACCATGAACGAAAGGTGGTCATAAATCGAACCTTGGGGAGCTCCACCCTCAAAACTGAAAGAGAGGGAAAGTGCTCATATTCCACACAAAAGATCGCTTAAATATAAAAGTGGAACCATAACGCCGGATTGTCGCTGACTTCCATCTTGTTTAAACCTTGTACCTGGTATCTGCTGACAAAAGCTAGAACTCCAACAGCATTTTCCAGGATCATGTACTCCTGGATGGTGTCGTTCCAAGTCTTCCCTCACAATCTGCTACAAGGTGCTCGAGAGTGGTGGCAGAATACAGATAATATAATGTCATTAAATTTTGGTCTGAGTGGTAGAATATTCACTGGGTGGTGGTTGGGGGTGTGATCGTCCCGAGGTTTCCCCATGCCCTTATGAATGGTGAGGACTCCATTGATCTTGAACCCGAACTTGGAATCCGACAGGGACATATTCACCCAATGGGAGATCGAACTTGTCAATATTTCAACACCTCGCTTCAAGATCAGTGTAGGGATGCTATTTGTACCCCTTGCAGACATATCATATAGTCCCTCTAGGACATTTGCTAAAGAGGAGCTCAATCTGGGCGGTGTTTCCACCTGGGATAACCAATCGAATGGTTGTGACTAGACTTCTTTCTTCGAAAAAAATATTTTATATACTCATTAAGGTCCATGATTAGTAAATGTCCCACTAAAGGTTGGGGTTTAACATTGGGAAAAGGATTAAGACGAGGAAAGACAGAAATGTAGACATTAATGTATACACGTTTTTGCTTTCTAAGACAAGCCCGTTACAAGCAAAATATAATTTATGTTTTCTGAAAGTATATTATACCCCGAGCTTAGTATGTTCGGAAAGAGCTCCGAATATATTTGCTTTCGAGTTGATAATAAATAGACTCCGACAAAACATGTTGTTTTCACGGTACATAGAGTGAACTATGCTCTCACATCGGACAAACAAGACCTAATACAGGCCAGAACATCTTTTTGGCACATTTTCTATATTTTGTCACCTTTTTGACGATTTTCTGCCTTTTCACATGGTCTAGTTATCACCAAGGCGAATCCAAACATGCAAAACGATTTTTTTTCCACATGTATCGATCTGTATGCATTATTTTGTTATTTTTTGCATTTTTCACCATTCTTAGTCAAAAGTTGACATAGCTATTTGATTTTTCCCCTTTTCTTCGAAAAATCTCGTTTTCTTTTATGGCCCAAAGTGCTTTTACTTGTATCATTTTGAATGATTTTTTTTTCTGAACGGCTGGACTATTTTTTTTTGTTTTTTAAACCTTTTTACGTAGATTGCATCTCTTCCGTAGCAAGAGCATTCAATATCCATCATGATAAAACCTGTTTTTGTTCAATGCAAATATATTGGTTTGCTGCAGTAACCTAGAGCTTTTTATGTTTTGCTTTTGGCTTTCATCACGATTTACACCCTGACTCATAAATTCGTTTCGGTCGGCATTTGCACTTTTGTTAAACTGGTAGTTATAGTGATTCGGGCAATCTGAATTCGAAAACTTGTATGGTGGTCTGGAATTATTGCTATCCAAGAAGTATCTCCTATTCTGACTATATTTAAATCGTTCGCTCAGGTATCATTTCGATTTAATTTCCATCAATCCCCCATTTCCGTTCGTTGTCAATGTTTAAGTTTCTACAAAAATTTCAACCCGATCAACGTCGAGTGACATTTTAAGTGGCTTTTGATGGCTTGATGCCGTTTTTTTTATTATTTTAGAGGAAGGCGGAACTCCCTGGGAGCTCCCCCAAACAAAATACTTTTGATGTCGTATGGTTAAAGTTGATGTAATATTTTTTCAATGCCCTGGCTTCATGTACAACTGAGAACCTCCAGAGAAAGCTCGAAAAGCCGTCGCAAATTTGAAGGCGGAAAAACTCCAAAACTTGTTGGGAACAAACCAAGAACAACAACAAAAACATTGCTCCGTCTTTATGTCTCAATAACAAAGACTACCTGTTAGTCTTTGTAGGTCTTTTGTGCTTGTAAATATTAACAAAAAAAAGAAAAACAACCGGAACGAATTTCTGTGTCAGGACGTAGGCGTGAAATGATACCTCCTATTATGATTTAGTAGAAGAGATTACTTATAACGAAGTATACCCTTTTCTTTTCGACCAATTCTATTAATAGGCAGTATCGTGTCCGTATCAGATTGGTTTTCCGTCTGTAGGCATGATTAGCGTCTAAAATGTTCCTGTGGAGAAACGTTGGAGAGGAAAATCGAACCGGGGATCTCTCACACACTAGGAAACTGCTCTAGCCAAAACATAACGTTTCGTCCCCAAAAGTCTACCTCCGGCGCTGTGCTTCAAGGTCACGACACCTCTTTCGCGCTCACCGTTAGACCGCTCGACAACACAAGGTCTTGGGTTGATTGTTTTAATTGTCACTTTGTGTCTTGTAAGATCCACTTGATGCACAACTAGTTATGCTCTTGGAACATTTCAGATCTTGGAGCATTACCAACATACCCACAAAGTTCCCTAGCCCTTCAAGGAGGAGACCTGCTAAAAATATCAATTGTCACCAATACGTATTTGTTGGTGGAGCATGTAATTGCTGTCTAAAATATGAAAGAATTATTCTCTAAAAGCCACTGAGCGGAAATAGGTCGGGTTAACACCTGAAATTTGATTGTTTAGTCCCAATTTAAAGAATTGCAATGGGTTTACCAACAGTCTCCTTACTCCTATTTTATCAAATTGTCTACTAAGGTTAGGTGTCTGATTATTGCATATAAAAGTTGTGGCAATTTTATAAAAATACCGGCATTGCCTTCTTTCCATAACAATCAAATTAGGAGCTAGAGGGCAAAGTTCGCAATCGGGGTTTAGTGAGCAAAATGTTCGACCCCATTTCTCGTGAGTTACGAGAAAGGCCAGAATTAAAAGGCTTGTGAGTTCGACTCGTTTATTTTTGGTGAATGAGCTGAACACAAATGAATCAACAAATAATATTGTTCGAGCATATCAGGAACTTTGGGGTCGTAGAGTATCACGAATAATAACTATTCAATAAAGTCAAAGTCCACAGGTGATCTCTTTCGATACTATTCCACCATCTTCGAGAAAAATAGCATTGCCCAATAAACACAAATCAATTTTCGTTGACATTGCAATTGCCAGCGAAACAAACCGACTAGAAGTTGAATACTGGCTTTCCTTCGCTTTTTTTCCTCAAATGATTGAACTGAACAGGTCATAGGGAGAGGTGTGTTGTAGGTACTTGGCATCCTTTCCGCGAAACGGTTAGCAATGCAAACCACTTGGCCGGGGCTCTTAAGAGTACCTCGATTGACGGGATGGTCGATTGCTTCGTTGCTGGAACAGCTCTTCGAGCTCACGTTTTTTCTTTTGCCGTCGGTTTTGAAACCAAACCTTGATTTGAAGCTCAGGAATATTGGTCAGTTGTGATAAGTGACGTTTACGATCTCCATCGATGTATTCGTTCATTTGAAAAAAGGACTCAAGTTGTGCAATTTGTTGGCTGGAATAAACCGAGCGTTGTCTTCGCGTAGATTCATAGCTCCCATCTCCATATCCCCCATAGGCACCGTATCCTCCCGTGTAGGGTTTAGGCGTGGATGGACTGTGATTGGGACTGGAGAGGGCTGAGCCTCCGGGCATATTCATGCCCACCATGGCTCTTCGCCAGAATTCTGCAATTAATGTGAATAAATATCAATTTCACGCCCCTGTGAAGGTATGCTCTAAAGGGTTGGAAGTAAAAATGCAATAAAAAAAAAACACGCAAACCTGGTTAAAGAAATTCGGTTTATTTTGATATCAAGGGCTGAATAATTTTGGGTACAGATCAATCATAATTCGGTCGCTTAAAGCGAAGGCCGATGCACTGTGTACGTGGTTGGTCCCACATACATCAATCCCTTTTCCTTCCGTCTACGGTTTTGAAACCACACCAGAATCTGACGCTCTGTGAGTCCTGTTTGAGCGATCAACCGACGCCGATCATGAGCCCCCAAATAGGGATTCATCCGAAATGTGGCCTCCATGGCTTCCACTTGAGGTTCATTGAATATCACACGAGATTTCATGGCTAGATGATGATGCCATTTGGTTTGGGGTTGTCTCATGTTTGGACTCCATACTGATGGCATGGTCGGAACGGTTGGAAAGTGCGGGCGTGGAGCTGGAAGAAGTATGGGGTCTCAGTCTCCAAGAATTCTTCGCTGCTGCATTGTCCCCAGAATGAAACGACTGCACACACTGGTCTTGTATGTAGACTCACAAAAAAAGGGTACGCACTTATTTACCAATAGCTCTAAATTGATGAAAGAAGTTTCAGCTAACTTCGATTTAAAGCTGGCAATATAATGCATATTTGAGAAAGAATAATCATTGTGCATTGCATTCAATATTCATTCGATAATGGAGCAAAATATAGCTGAACGTGCCACGACAGTTCGTGGTTCTGCAGGGATTTAAATACGTGGCAGACAAACCTTTCTCAATGGGAGGTACAATACTGATGGTCATTATGAAATCAATTTGGTTCAATTCTGCCAGAGTAATCAATTGCGAAAGTTCATTATGCAATGGAACAAAATTACGCGTTCTAACCAAAAAGTCGAGAAATTAAGAAATATCGATTCGGCCGTATGACAAATATAATAACTTAATACCATCGAATGAGAAAGTACCTCACCTTTGGCAGTGGCTTGATCCATGCTCCCCGAAGGTGACATTCCCGCTAGATTGGCCATGCCTGAAATAAAGTAAAACGATTGACAAGGTATCTCTTCCAATGCCACTCTATGTACTTCAATTGAACATCCGGCACGTGCGTTGACCTACCCATTAACTGGGACGGCATTCGGCCGGAATCGCCATTGTCCTCACCTCCCATGGAAAAATCCGCCTCCGAACCGCCGACTGAGCGACTTAATGAGTCATCGGGACCTCCAGGATCGGGGAAAGAGGTGGAGGCTTTGGGCGATCCCGTTCCCGTCGTCGATTCTTCTTTAAAGGCCACGCAATGCCGGATTTCAATATGATTGCCCAAATTAGCCTCGATCTTGATTCGCTTTGAGCTGTGGGCCTCATCTGGAGGGTGGTGGTTAAACTTGGTGGGTGAAGGCGAGTTCGGAGAGGATGAAGGTGACTTGGGTGGGTGGGAGCCGGCTGGTTCAGGCGTGTTCTTACCGCCACTCTGACACAAACCGCGAACTCGCAGTTTTTCGGCCACACTCAAGAAAAGATTTAGATGAGCTTGCGGCACTTCCACTTCGCCGTTGTACATAAACTTGAGGACTTTCTTCATATCCTCGACCGAAATGTCCCATAACACAATCACAGGATGCGACTGAAAACTTCGTTGTCGCGACAAGTTTTTGAGCATCTCGCGGAAAAAATCCGAACACGCCGAGAGCATCAATTGATGGGCTCGGAGCGGCGTGCCATCGCACACGAGTGTCACATCCACAAAATCTTCATCGGCTCGGAGATCTTGGAGGGTGTGGAAAATGCTGTCCTGATAATCGTTCCACTTGAGACAGAAATGCTCATCACCCTGATGGGGTGTGGCTAGGCTGCCAGGACCCCCACCAGTACCACTATTGTCATGGCCACTGCTACTATTATTATTGATGGGCCCGGCATTGCTGTCTTTGGCCTCCATGGGCGGGGTATGGGTTGTGCTGGGTGTATTGGACGCCATGCTCAATTCCAATGTGGATCACGTCAGTTACTGGACTCCGGCACAGATGGAATCAGGTGACATGACCTCCCAACCAAGATAATTCCTAACCCCTACCCGGGAAACAATCCGGAGGCGAGCGAAAGGCGCGGAACCTGGCCAATGATCACTGATCCCACAAGCACAAACGGACGAACTAAAGAACGAAGGAACGATAGAACGTAAGATAGGTGGATGGACGCGAGATTTGAGATCTGACTAAGATCGAGCTCCGCGATGATTGGATGGCTGATGAGGATAATGACTGTAATGATGATAATGACGATAATGATGATGATGGGAAAGGAGGGGGGGGGGGCTAGGGGACTGGCTATCTAGCTCTCTGGCTGGCTAGCTCCGTGATGGTGTGGCTGGCGGCCTTCGTGGTCCCGGGCTGATGATGAGCTGGTGATGTTATGATCCGTCCTAATCCGTTGTCGAGTCGAGTGTCTATCTATCGGTCGATCCCTCCTAGTTCAACGAGAACGAACACCAATCCAATCCAGCACAATCAGAACAACGACGGCGACGGCGACGGCGAGGGCGACCAACACGACGATGAACACGATTATCAAGACAAGGCAACGACGACGACAATGATGACAACGACGACGAACACGACGACTATCACTAAAACAACCACGACCAGGATCAGGCCCAGTCCTCGCGCTCGCCTTTAATGACGCTCGCCGGCCCCATCTCATCCAACAGGAGGAAAGGGAGGAAAGCAGAAACCAGGGGGGTGAAGGCGCTTACGAGTTCTAGTCAGACTGCGGAGGCAGGAAGCCAGAGGCATCTCGACTGTTTCTTGCCTAGGAGAACGAGAAACTAGTTTTGCACACTACTAGGTATAGCTTGAGCCCCCTGGTAAAGCCTGATGGCCTCTTTAATGGACGTTGTGAGTGGTGTAGCCAGGAAAGGGGACGCGGCTCTGCAAGTCAGCCCTTGGCCTCAGCGGGAGCGATCGACGGAGATGGCTCGCTTCTCACCCCTGCTCCCTGGAGACTGACGAAGGCTTGTCTTTGTTATTGTTGGAAGGGCTGGGCCAGCCGGATTTGCCGGAGAAGCTCGTTAAGGACGGCCAGGGCCGGGATGGCACATTACCTTTAATGATCCAGTCTATGAAGTAAATGAGCTTTGGAAAATTGTTCCCCATGTTGGTTGGGAGGGCTAGCACTAGCATCATCATCATTATCATCATTATCATTATCGTCGCCATCATCATCATCAGCTCGAAAAGCAGCTCGGAAGAATTCTTGATGGACATTGAACGAAGACTACCAGACTTACAAATATTTTTCTGATGCTTCGTAACAAACGTAGTTTCATCGAATAGTAGTAGAATATCAAAACCATGATTTGGACTGAGTTGATACATACTCATATAAATTAGGGTAACATTCCAAATACGTTTTCAAACCAGCAGAGATTGAACACATAGCCTCAGACTCTTGTTTATTTAGCTGATTATCATTAATGAATTGAATGCGCAAACTAATAGTGCTGGAAATCCTTTCGTTATGCATGCAAGTCAATACTTAAGATTTGCAGAGTTTTTGCGAGTCTCTTTGAGTTGGGACTATGTACAAAAAGATTTTCCTCGATAGTACTCCAGCGACCTCTAGCGCTCTCATGCTCAATCCCAAAGATGAACTTGAGTTGGAACTAGGAAGTTCACATGCCCATGATCGTGAGTGTACAAGTCCGCAGGTTTTCAACTCAGGCTAATTCTGTCATGTTTATCATGTGGCAACTCATGGGTTGCAAGGGATTTGTCAGGTCCACTTCTTCGATTAGTCGACATTTCTATCATTACGGAACACCTTTTTCAACTGTGAGCAGTACCAGTGACGTCACTCCTCACACAACGACAACAACCCCTATCTTCAACATCTCCTGCGGCTTCAAGCACCGCCATCCTTTGCGCGGTTTTCCCGGGTCACGGCTCTTTTCACCGGCACGGTCATCGTTCGGGCACATTCCTTGTCAAAGTTTCCACTCCACGTGTTGTCAATCCTCATCCAACCAAATGTCGGGTTGGCAGGCCGAAAAGGGTATTCATTACATGAACTAAATTGTACCTGATTAAAAATTATGCCTAATTTTCTTTTTTTAACCGATTGATGATTTCTCTTTATCAGCCAAATTGGAATCGATGTCCGAGGAGGAACACATCCAGCTTCTTGCGAAGAAGAGAGCCAAGCTCATGTCGGAAATCCCGCCTTGGAATGTGTATTATAAGGCTAAATTTGCTCATCTGAGTAAGATGCTTTCGGACGAGGATCGTGAGCGATGTTTGGACACGGAGCCGGATTTTTCTGGCTTGGTTTCCATCTATCAAGGGGATATTACTAAATTGGGCATTGACGCCATTGTGAATGCGGCTAACAAGTCTCTCTTGGGTGGAGGAGGAGGTAGAGGCAAATTGAAGCTATTGATAATAATCTTCCTGCGAATACTTAGTAGTAGTTAAATGCTTTGTTTCAAGTGGATGGAGCCATTCATCGGGCTGCGGGCGACAAATTGTTAAAGGAATGTAAAACGCTTGATGGATGTAAAACGGGGCAGGCTAAGATCACCAGTGGATACGATCTCCCGGCTAAATGTAAGGGATATTGAATTTTTATGGCCTGAACAGCTAGTGTAAAACGAGCATTCTATCGGGCAGATGTCATCCACACGGTTGGTCCGATTGGCGAAAAACCCGATGCACTCCAGAGTTGCTACCAAAAGTCTCTTGAATTGATGGTTCAAAACAACCTTCGATCCATTGTAAGAGCCTGCACGTTTGCCCCCCCTGAATGATAGCTGATTTTACCATTTGCGGATTATTTTAGGCCTTCCCTTGCATCAGCACGGGTGTATACGGATACTCGTCGGAGAATGCTTGTCCGGTTGCTTTGAGGACTGTTCGCGAGTTCTTGGAGAAACACCCTGATAAGGTATGTAAGTGGTAATATGTGTGAAATTATAAGATTCTACAGTATAATAATGTTTATCTTGCTAAATGAGACCTTTTCAATTACAGGTGGACAGGATAATCTTTTGCCTCTTCATGGAAAAGGATATCGACTTGTACGAGAAAGAGATGCAAGTTTTCTTTCCTATCCCGAAAATAGCTGAGGGCGGTGAAAAGTAAAGGCGAAATAATTGGGGTTCATTCAAATTGAGTGACGTGACAAAGAGGACGAAATGAGCCCCAAAGTGCCATTAAAAGCAAAATAATTTGTCAATAAAAGTGTTTTGGTTCGCATTTAAGCACAATTCGTAAAAATATAAAGATATTGCTTTCTACCTTTGCAAAGGTCTTGGAAAACATAAATTGAGGCAGAACTATTCAACCTACACCGTGTTCCGAATTAAATGCAGCCACAAAAATGAAGGCCTTGGTCCAAATTGAGCAGGTCAATGTTTGATTATTTTCCAATATATCCTCCCTTAAGCTTCAAACAAGCCTTGATTCGGCCTGGCATGCCATTGAACAAATTTTCAAGGATCTCTGGAGATATTTTGGCCCAAGCTTGATGTAGTTGTTTTTGAAGAGCAGCAAGAATTGTTGGATGAATCTTGGACTCATCAAGCTTTTGATGGAGGATAGCTCAAATACTTTCAATGGGAGAGAGATCAGGACTAATGGGAAGCCATACCCCCTTCCCCCAGCAAAAAGGTAAGTTGCTTTCGATCCATTTGGTGGTCGATTTTGCAAATTGGCTAGGTGCTCCATCATGCTGGAATATGGCCACAGACATCACCGAGAAGAATTCACGTCCCAATGTTTCACCAATACTTTGCCTCCTTGATCAGGCTTCAAGCGATGTTTTGTCAAGGATTTCCTCAACATAGTATTGTGCAGTCACAGTCTGCTTTGGGGGCACTAAGTGCTCCAAAGAAATGGCCTGGCTCGAAATTGCTCCCCATACCATGACTTTTGAGGGGAACTTCACGCTGACTGATGGAGTGAGTTACTTCTTCTTTTAAGGAATGAGCCCAAACAACGTCATTTTTTTCGATTGGGGGGGGGGAGCAATTCAAAAGGAGACTCGTCAGAGAAGAATACCACTCTCTTCCGGTCCTCATTTGTCCAATTTTTAACCATCTTACAGAACTTGACTCTCTTTTTCTTTTGTTCATCGGTCAGTTTGGGAACGATTCGTGGTCTATAGGGTTTGACTCCAAGGTTTTTCGAAAAATGTCGATGAACGAATGACTTCGATGTTGGGTAACCATGGTTTGTAAGCTTCTTTGCTAATTTTTTTGTTGAATACCCCTTTTTGGTTAAGCTCTTCGAGACGACGATTTTGGCAGTTCTTGTTGATGAAGTCTTGCGCCCCCGACCCTTGGCAATGGACAGGCTCTTGCCAGCCTTAAAAGCCTTCGCCCATCTCCAAATTGAGGTTCGGCTGACCTTAAGTTCCTTGGCAACCTCAGGAACACTTGTGCCCCACTCCACCCTGCCAACAACACGATTCCCGACTGATTCTGTCAAACCCTTCACCAAGACGAACATTGAAATCCTATGAAACACCTCAGATTAGATAATGAGTCTCAAGTAATTGACTATAGTTACCCATCAACTAAGACGCGGCGACAAAGGAGTACCAAGAAATCCCAGCAACGGGGAGAGTCAGAAACAGTAAGTACAAAATAACCAACAGAGACAGCAGACTAAACATGCATTAGCTCTGGTTGCATTCAATTCGAGGCACAGTGTATTTCTGGAAAGGAAGCGCAACGTTAATTGTTCTTTTATTGCAATTAATATGAACCCATTAAAGTTTGCCCCTCATACTCCAAGTACCAGCAGAGATTTGGCCCGATGTTTAAGATCGATTTTATATTTGTGTGCCTCAGTTGACGCTCTGATTTGACCACGTTTTATAATCCATTTCTTTGCGTCACCGGCAATATCTCATCCATTCAAAACTTTAACCGAAAAAACATTGATTCTGCATTTACTCATAATTTAAAAAATAATGTGAACAAGATTGGCTCTAGATGTAATCCCCAGAACTATTATGTAGTCCCCATTGAAATGCATAAACATACAAGTAGGACTGCGCATTTCTGTTTTTGGAAATACACATTTGCCTTTGAGTTTGGTCTGATAGGATGTTTTGCTTCATTTGCGTACTCAAGTTCTCGAGATGAGGAACAAAATATTACTCCAGTGTAACTAGATTGTTAGCTTCTTCAGGATGGGATTGATTTGACCTTAAAAAGAAGTTAGTGAATCAAGCTTGCCAAATATATTTCGTGCCAATCATTCAATGTTCAACTTTTCCTCTTGCTTGAGGGCCACTTGGAGTTGTTTCCAGGAATTCTCCTACGTTCTTAAACAAATATATATATATTTCTCTTTGTTCAATAATGGTCCTATTTCCTCAGGCTCATTCTGAAATTTCTGAAAAATCTGTGAAACTCTAAAGGCTAAATTCTATGTTGTTGCCTAACCTGCAGCAGGTTTCATTTTAAAACACGGTTAATAATGCAGCCATCAACCTGCCATAGTAGAAAATTTCACTGAATCATAGTTATTCAAATTAGTATTGCACATGGATAGCCCAGCTGCAGTAAAAAAGCACAACAAAACTCATATTTATCCTTCTTCCCATTCTATTGAATCGACATCCCTATCAATGAACACGCCATATTTCTGCTGGAGGCAATGATGTTGTGAATTAGTAGATTTTTGGTCCAACTCTAAAGTGGTATGGTATCTAATTCAAGTGTTTGGTTCCTTGAATCGCCAAAATATGATAAAAATCTACAAAATATTACCCACGGGATTGAAAACGTCTAAATATCTACTTTTTGAGAAAATGGCCAAAATATTCTAAAAAAGTATTTTTTATTGAAATTTGATGTTTTTACCCGCTCTAGTGATCAGTCTTATTATCTAACGCTTGTTACAAGTAAATGAGGAAACTTTAGTCAAAATAAATTACGTCGGAAATATTGTCCGATTCCAAGTGGGTGCTTGGTTCTTTCCACTAATTTTATTAGAGAATGGCATTTTGTCGAATGCACAACAGGCAAGAGTTAAGAGTTATCATTAGATGTAGGTTTTTGCTGTTATACAATTTGCGGACAAACAAACGTAAAAGTACGAAAATACCCTCTTTGATGCCCGACCTTGTATTTTTCGCTGAACAACTTATCGCTGATCTTCTTAATGCCATAAATACACCACCAACTCCTCCGAGGGACCTTTCAAATCCTACAAGATCCTACAAGGGTAAAATTACAAACACTTTTGACATACAAATAGGTATATTGTAAACTTGTAGCATACTAGCACCTTTTCATCATCATAATTTTCCACCAAGTCTTGCTAAACATGCAAAAGGTAAGATAAGCAAAAGTGATGTTTTGAAAGTTAATCACCAACAACTTGTGAAACTGTGCTTTTCCAAGCACTATTTTGTTGGATATGATTATTACAAGAGTTTTGTTTTTTTTCAATCATTCAAAATACAAACTCCTGCTTAATTCTAACTCCAATGTTATAGCGGCTCGGATTTTTACGCACACCTAGTAGACAAAGCAAAGGGCGGCGCTACCTCAACTCAATTAAAAGGACTATTTAGGAAGAGCATGGACTCTTCAAACATTGTCAAAAGCACTGAGCGATGGGTGAAAGCTAACTATCAACAAGATAAGGAGAAATACCGGTTACATGATTTTTTCTAGATCTCAATTTCAATGACATTTATATACATGTTTAAGAATAAGCGCCAATGCAATGGATCAGGCACACTTTTCAACACGGTAATGAAATCATGATTGTTGTCTAGTACCACAACACATGAAATGTTCATGCCCTTGGAACATAATTTTATGGCTAATCACAAATCTTTTATCTGCATATATTGTAGTATAAAGAAAACTGTATAATAGAGACTGCAAGGTAGGATTTAAACAAACTTTAGCGGCCAAAAAAGGAAAAAGAGCGTTAATAGGGAAGAACCATGACTTTTTTGCTTTATTCAAAACTTTTTAAATCATGTGAAGACAGGTACAAACAAAAGTTATTAAACTTCTTATGAATGATTTGAGTTCATGCGAGATTGTAAAGTAAAAGTGATGAGTAGATACTTTTTTAGCGTGTAGTTTAAATATCTTGTCATTTTGGGGCATTTTTAAACATTCAGGTGGTTTTGACCAAACTTCCAAAAAAATACAGTTTCGGTGTCTAATAATCCTAAAACTGGACATTTTTCGGTCAAATTTTTGTACCAAAGAACATTCATAATCCATCTTGGTATATATGTTGCACTTTAATTCTTCGACTAGTCATTTATTATGTTCGTTTTTGCTTAGGAAATTCAGCCCTGCCTCCAGTGGTGCGGTTTTTTTGTTGCAGTCCTGAACTTAACTTCTTGATGAACAAGACCATTCTTGCAGTTCAACTTAGCATTGCATTCATCCAAATTCTGGCTACATTTTTTAGCAAGATAAAGCAACTGAAAGTGCAAAATATGAAAACCACTCTTTTTCTAACTAGTCTTCAAACAAAAAAATGAATAAAAGAGTGTTAATAGTTCGTGGCATCTGAAATTAAGACCTTTGGGAGGAAGATGCATTTTAAGAAGTTGCAATATTGGCTATAGTAAAGTTTGCAAGACTCAATTTGATATTTTGTGACACAAGTACAACAAAATAAAAGTGCAAAGAAAATAATCCATTTAGCACATGCTCGACCAACACAACAGGCCATTTAACTTCAGTAAGTTATTGATAGTTGACCAATTCATTAGGTAAAGTATTGTAAACTTGATTATTTAGTAACACTGTTTTGGCTCAATTGAAAATTGATCATAAAAACTCAGTGGTGTACAGAGTCTCAAATTTCACACTTATTATTGGTTAAAAACAATAGCAATTCATAATATCTGTGAATCAAATCTTTTCATTTTCTTAATTATTGGGCCTGCTTTTTTTAATATTTGTCCTTTTTTTAAAGAAACTATTGTTTCTATATTTCACCAGAAGCAGTTGAATATTTTCAGTGTCTCTAGTGATGAGAGTTCTGATTTAGCAGTTAATAGTAATGCCACCACACAAATAACTGAATTGATTTTTTCCAAGGAATCTAGTCCAACTTCTTAACCCATACTCTTTATCATCAAAATTGATGTATGAGTTGTTCAACCAATAAACAACCTTTATTGCATTGTTGTTGCAACCTATCACCCTATAGAACCATCAGTAGGAGTAATGGGATCTAATGATTATCAAAATTAAATGAAGGGTACCAGAAAGCTTGGAAAGTAAAGGCAATAGTTAATTTCCAAGTAATTAGTTGTTATCAATTATAAAGATTGCCTTAGTTGAACGTGAGAATAATCAGGGGGATATTTTAAGGCTCGCTAATGGTTTCCCCACATGCCATACTAATGTCATATCATCGGAAAGAAAACAACTCTAGTAACATCCTTCTGTGATTATTGTTTTGATGGTGTCAATAATCCAGCTCTTGTTGGATTTTTAATGTTACTGAATGTCTCATTCAAATTCGCCACGAGTTCTTGCTTGATAACTTGTTCAGGATAGAGCTTGTAGAATTGGAAAACAGCACTGTTAACGCATTAACATCAATTGTTGTCTAGGGTTGTCTAGGCTCTTTCTTTACAAGGACGGAAGAACAAACGTTAGCAGAGGGTTTACTAACGTTGTCTTTCCGAGAAGTCTCATTATGAAACAAGTAGTCTCTATAATCTAATCAAATTCTGGGGACTGCCTTCTCATTTTTACGAAATGGCTGGCTGCTAGCTACCGTGTGGCGCATGTCATCTTACACACGTTTCAAAATGATTTTTTTTCTGATTAAAAGTAATTTTATGAACGTAAAGGCAATTCTAGAGGTTTTGTGAGAGCTATAGCTTTCTTTTGCACCTAATTAGGTAAAGTTCTTCAAAAAAAGATAAGATTTTTTTTCAAAGATGTCCGAGCTTCGTGAAAAAGTCTTTGCCTGTATTGTTGCTGGTAACCAGTAAACCTTCATTGCCAAGTACTTTGGAATTGCCAGGAAGACCGTCTACAATATAAAAAATCTGTACAATGAGTCTGGAGGTTCAAAAAGAGGTCAAAGAATTCAGGAAAGCCTTGACCTGTCCGAACTAGGTACAACTTTTTTATATTGTAGACGGTCTCTATCTCGGAAACAAGACATAGGATAAAGAAGTTTTTGAGCGGCGTGATCCCGATTCCTTTGTATTTTTTTTAAAACCATGTTGCAACATCTCAAAAACTCCATACAGGCTAACACATTATTATCGTCGCAAAAGGGAACCTACGCAAGCACTTAAAGAGTAAACCACCTGATGGAATTGAACAAACTCTCTTAATTAAAAGCCTGATTATGGTGATAAATAATTTGAAGAAACACGAGTATGTCAAACATATCATGTATGAGTATTAAAAACATGCATGATCTCTTAACTTCAAGATTTTTTTCGTTTTTGCCTCCAAAAAAAGAATGAACGAATTATTCTACTATTTCGGCAAAAACACCTATTACATAACAACTGAAACAAAAAGAACTTGTAAAGTAATTATCTGGAAAACTTGGTTAAAGAAAAAGTGGTATTTAAGTCAACATAAACAAATTCAACAACCAAATCAACCAGTAAGTTTTGAAGCGACTGGATTCTGAACTGATAATTTTTTCTTGTCTCTTTATACTATGCCGCTGTATTCTTGGATGTTTGTGTTAATGATCACATATTATATCAACAAGCATGACGGATCTCATGGCGTTTTGTTTAACAAATTTTATGTTGGTAATTTGAGCCTAGATGTATTAAAAACGTATCACCATCATATTGTTTGCCCTTGTAACCTTAGGAGATGAATGAATTATGAGCCTCTATTTCTATGTTTCGGGCGGTTCAGAAAAAGGGGGTTGTAGCAAAGTGAGTTAAATTTAAACCAACGTCAGTTCATCACTAAACTTTCTGGGAATATTTTCATTTTGAGGCAACTTCACATCTGGAAAAGGTTCAAGTTTCAATATTGAATCGACTACCCTAACATTCCAAACATATCAAGAAAACGCTCACCAAATTGTATCGAAGAGAAGCTCTTCAAAACCAGTTTGAATCTAAGATCTGTTGACGGATAAGAAAGGTATCCAACTGCACACGAAATTATCCATGTCGAATTGTTAAATATAATTGTGTACTCTTTTAACTGGTTTATGGAGGGAGCTAATTTGTCTCACTTATATAGCCCATTACATTTTGCACAACTCAATGCTGTCCAAAGGGTCAATCCGGTTAAAAAGTGGATGCTAAGTTTGAAATAGGAATTGTGCTAGTTCCGTTGCAAAAAACCACCTTATTAGTACAGTTACTGCAGCTGCGCTACAACTACGAGTACTGCTACAGTACTGCTGCTGTTTGTCCTAATATGGGACATGTAATAAAAACAAGTCTTGCATCAGCACTATTTTAAGAACAAATTTCACTTGTTTCCTCGAGCAGAGAGTTGTTACGATTATAACTTGATCTTTTGAAACATTATCCTGATTGAGGAATCAATCGCCGAAAACGATTGTGATAGCTTAATTGTGACAGTTAAGAGCTATAAGTCAGGACTCTCTCACTCAAGAACGTTTTGGGAAAGCTATTGTATAGGTGCTAAAAAAGCAGGCCAACCCGCGAATTGCCGCATTACACGGGGGGACGCTCTGCCATGGCAGCTACCTTTAAACACGACATACACATATAGGGTCTCCTCGTTTCTACTGATCCTGACATGTTTGGTACTTAGTGTGTCTCCTAGCTCCTCCCGGCTTTCACGGGGACCACTACTTTCTGATGATGGAGAGCGAGGAAGAATCGAGGACCGAGGACTGGCGAGCAGTCTCTGATGATCGTAGATTCACTCTCAAAAAGAGACTTGACAAACATATACTATGTGGTGCTTGTGTGTTTGTTACTTCGTTGACGCCAACACTGCTACGCATGCAGGTTTTGTTACATCTTCTTATTCATGATATCCGGTCGGATCCTGCGGTGTAAGGAAGATTCCTACAACGTTTCCGGGGGGTGGAACAAAGAATTGATGAACCTACTTAAAATCGAGTCCAGTGCCATTCGTCTTGGAAAGCGATTTCTTGCACTGACCCTATCTCGTAAAACGTGGTCAATCTGAAGAAGTCGAAGAAGAAACAGTAGTAGAGAAGCAGTTAATTCTTGTTCGACGAATGTACAGGGCGGTAGGCCGGTGGATGAGATTCAAGTCGAGATCGAGATCTGACTGATTTGGCAAAGAGAAAGCGTGAACCCCAAGAGCACCACCCTGTAATATGGGTGGACGACGGGCGTACGGAGTGTTCATCCACGACCTCTTCACCCTGACTTGCATTTGACGCCAGAAGTGCGCCCAATTGAGACAGGTCACATCGTTGGGGACCTTCGAGAAAAGTCATCCACCGAGGAGGAGTATTTACCGTTTATCGACCAGCGAGTGCCCTCCTCAGCATCTAAATACCAAGAGTACAAAGACGCTGCAAATGTGCCCATAATAAGGGTGTTTAACTGGGGTAAGTTGAAAAGGTCCGTCTTGGTAATAAGTCCACCATATGAATCGTGGAGCAATTGATGTATCCTTTTAGGGCTTATTTCAGGCCATGGCGTTATTGAACTCAAAGGCTGGCACCCTCAATGGTGAATCCGTCCAGTGTGAGGAGAGTGTGAATTTTTTGAGTGTCCCCGGCACAAAAGTCACCATTATTAGCAACGGGGTCGACTCAAATCGATCGGACCCGAGCGAAGCAGATTCTGATGTGTGCTCCCGTGATTATCACGATGAAACCCGAGAACAATGGGACAATCCTCTTCAATTTTTCTTTACCATTTTGGGTTTTTGTGTCGGACTTGGGAATATTTGGCGATTCCCTTATTTATGCCAAGCAAATGGGGGAGGTAAGTAAGCTTAGGGCGAAGAATGAACCCAGAGTGATACTTGAGCCATTTTGTTGGGCGAGAAGACGAGCTTAGAATTCAATTCGGTGATTTGAAACTCAGACCACTCGATTTCTGAGAAAAATATCATCTGTTTATATGGTCTCTAATTCAATTAATAGAAACCAACTAATGTTATCTATCAGCTAAAGTTGGCTCTTTTAATATACAGTAAAATTGAAAAATTGTAGAAGGTAGAACGTACCAGTGTTCCAGTATTAGCACAAAAATGATCAAGAATGCCAGACGTATTTGAAATTGTTCGAATTCGCAACCGTCAAAAACCTAAAAAGAAAAATGACTAACATGCAAGTGAAACAGTGCAATGATGGGTCAACTCAACACTAAAATTGAAAAGTAAACCATAACTGTTCATCACTTTTGAGATCGAATTTCATGGTTGTACTGTAATTTCATATTGCACCTGAATAAATGGCCTTGAATATAGATTCATTTGAAAAATAGCCTGAAATATGTGACTGCCTAAATTATAACGATCTAAGTACCTCATTTCATTCAAATGTTAGGAAACAGTACTCAAAGTTGCTCTGATATAGAAAGGACAATTTTGATGGGAAAACCGTTGACAGCCTAAGTAATTCTAGTAGTTTGCGGCTAAGCTTAAGTCCAAAGTTCGTTGTTTTTCCGCCGTTGGGGACAATTTGGGGCTTTAAAGGAAAATCACACCTTTGTAAGCATTGTTAATGTCAGCTTTTTTGGGGGGGGACAACAAAGAATGCCTAGTAAGGCCAAAGAACGTGCTAAAACAGTGGTTGCTTGTCCACCAAAAAAATCATGTCTCATGTTCAGAGATCGATAGTTGCAGTTTTGAGATTGTCAAGACAATATATGGAAACAAAGCCGTGAAGTAAACCACTTTTCCGAGGACTTGATGCCTTTCATAATCGTGAAATACACAATGATCCATGAAAGAATCAAGCAAATTAGCATCCACCACCGAATACCGTCAGTGACATCAATCGACGACGAAATGTCCAATGTCTCTCTGTACCAGAAGTACTGCGTTTCGACGATAATGCACATTCTGTGACGGGCTTTGAAAGGCTGAATGTCTGATTGAATTCGAAGAGAGGCGTTGGCACACTGACCAGGCAAAACTGCCTAAAATGTAACGAAAATACATGTGAGAAATCAGATCTTAAGCATGAACTGAACGTAGAGAAAGCAGTCGGTCGTACTTGGAACGAGTTAAAAACGTAAAAAATGCACCAAGCAATGATGACGTTGTAGTACGAGCCCACCAAAATGGCAATCACCGTTGATCCCAGACCAATCCCGCCCAAGCTTGGATGAATGAAATTCCAAACCACGAAAGATCCCTTTCGCATCTTCTGTCCATGCCCAATTCAAGTAAGAGCAAAGGCATCCCTTCAATTACCATCATAATGAAGAAGGGTAGGACAAACGCTCCTAAAGTGGGGAAAAAATCTATTCAGACAATTAATGAAAGAGTCGGTAAGAGGATCAAGACAGACTGTTCAACGTGTCCTTTGGTCCATTACGGTCCTCGTTAGCCGTACATTATCTCTTCACATATTTGGGTGAAGTTTTTCCTTTTCGAAATGCTGCAACGTGTGGGCGGAAATCATTACGCCAAGAAATTGGGCAAAAAAGCAAGTCAAGTGGTCGTACTTTCTGTTATTCTTGGGCAAAAAATCCAACATTCTTCTAAAAGCAACAAAGCAGTATTGATCGGTGACGCATAAACTTTTCGTGCCGAGATTTTGAAATAAGCCTTTGAAGTAAATAAAGTTTTTGAAACGGTCTATGTTTTAGAAACAACCAGCCTCAAAGAGTCACTGATAACACACCATACACAACAGCTTAATCAGCTTTATTACATCTATGAAACAATGGGCAGTCGGTCGAGTGAGGGGTTTCGAGAAAGATTTTGCGGAACACAAATAAAGGACACAAATGTGCCAGAAAGCGAACCTTAAACTCTATTCTTACACACCAGAAAAACGGTGTAAAGAATGTCATGTTTCTATCTTTCGGAAATTGTTGTTGAAGAGTTATTTATATCTTTTGATTAATCAGTGACGATTTAGTCATTAATAACATTGTAACTGAAAAAGAGACGGTG
>NC_081443.1:6562647-6563470 GCF_007210705.1 Tigriopus californicus
AAAACTGCAACTATCGATCTCTGAACATGAGACATGATTTTTTTGGTGGACAAGCAACCACTGTTTTAGCACGTTCTTTGGCCTTACTAGGCATTCTTTGTTGTCCCCCCCCAAAAAAGCTGACATTAACAATGCTTACAAAGGTGTGATTTTCCTTTAAAGCCCCAAATTGTCCCCAACGGCGGAAAAACAACGAACATTTGGACTTAAGCTTAGCCGCAAACTACTAGAATTACTTAGGCTGTCAACGGTTTTCCCATCAAAATTGTCCTTTCTATATCAGAGCAACTTTGAGTACTGTTTCCTAACATTTGAATGAAATGAGGTACTTAGATCGTTATAATTTAGGCAGTCACATATTTCAGGCTTATTTTTCAAATGAATCTATATTCAAGGCCATTTATTCAGGTGCAATATGAAATTACAGTACAACCATGAAATTCGATCTCAAAAGTGATGAACAGTTATGGTTTACTTTTCAATTTTAGTGTTGAGTTGACCCATCATTGCACTGTTTCACTTGCATGTTAGTCATTTTTCTTTTTAGGTTTTTGACGGTTGCGAATTCGAACAATTTCAAATACGTCTGGCATTCTTGATCATTTTTGTGCTAATACTGGAACACTGGTACGTTCGGACTAGCTTTTGGATCGATTATTGGTTTTGGCAGCTACAACCCACCCAACAAGAACTGCATCCGAGATGTTTACTTGATAACGGTATTCAATGGTTTTACCGCTCTTTACGCGTGTGCAGTTATTTTCGCCATTTTGGGCTTTAAGGCCCAACACTTGCTAGATATTTGCAAAGTGGAGTGAGAACC
>NC_081443.1:6563506-6569250 GCF_007210705.1 Tigriopus californicus
AAAAAATCATGCTCATGTTCAGAGATCGATAGTTGCAGTTTTCAGTCTCTTTTTCAGTTACAATGTTATTAATGACTAAATCGTCACTGATTAATCAAAAGATATAAATAACTCTTCAACAACAATTTCCGAAAGATAGAAACATGACATTCTTTACACCGTTTTCTTGGTGTGTAAGAAATAGAGTTTAAGGTTCGCTTTCCTGGCACATTTGTGTCCTTTATTTGTGTTCCGCAAAATCTTTCTCGAAAACCCCTCACTCGACCGACTGCCCATTGTTTCATAGATGTAATAAAGCTGATTAAGCTGTTGTGTATGGTGTGTTATCAGTGACTCTTTGAGGCTGGTTGTTTCTAAAACATAGACCGTTTCAAAAACTTTATTTACTTCAAAGGCTTATTTCAAAATCTCGGCACGAAAAGTTTATGCGTCACCGATCAATACTGCTTTGTTGCTTTTAGAAGAATGTTGGATTTTTGCCCAAGAATAACAGAAAGTACGACCACTTGACTTGCTTTTTTGCCCAATTTCTTGGCGTAATGATTTCCGCCCACACGTTGCAGCATTTCGAAGAAAGGAAAAACTTCACCCAAATATGTGAAGAGATAATGTACGGGCTAACGAGGACCGTAATGGACCAAAGGACACGTTGAACAGTCTGTCTTGATCCTCTTACCGACTCTTTCATTAATTGTCTGAATAGATTTTTTCCCCACTTTAGGAGCGTTTGTCCTACCCTTCTTCATTATGATGGTAATTGAAGGGATGCCTTTGCTCTTACTTGAATTGGGCATTGGACAGAAGATGCGAAAGGGATCTTTCGTGGTTTGGAATTTCATTCATCCAAGCTTGGGCGGGATTGGTCTGGGATCAACGGTGATTGCCATTTTGGTGGGCTCGTACTACAACGTCATCATTGCTTGGTGCATTTTTTACGTTTTTAACTCGTTCCAAGTACGACCGACTGCTTTCTCTACGTTCAGTTCATGCTTAAGATCTGATTTCTCACATGTATTTTCGTTACATTTTAGGCAGTTTTGCCTTGGTCAGTGTGCCCAACGGCTCTCTTCGAATTCAATCAGACATTCAGCCTTTCAAAGCCCGTCACAGAATGTGCATTATCGTCCGAAACGCAGTACTTCTGGTACAGAGAGACATTGGACATTTCGTCGTCGATTGATGTCACTGACGGTATTCGGTGGTGGATGCTAATTTGCTTGATTCTTTCATGGATCATTGTGTATTTCACGATTATGAAAGGCATCAAGTCCTCGGGAAAAGTGGTTTACTTCACGGCTTTGTTTCCATATATTGTCTTGACAATCTTCTTTATTCGGGGAATCACGTTGAAGGGATCTTTCGCTGGCTTGGCTCACATGTTTTATCCAAAGGTTTGGATGACAAAACCTTTCTGTCCATGTGTTGCGGCATCTCATTGATGGTTCGTTCTTTTTTCAGATAGATAAGTTGTACAGTCCTTCAGTGTGGTTGGAGGCTGCTAATCAAGTATTCTATTCATATGGACTAGCTTTTGGATCGATTATTGGTTTTGGCAGCTACAACCCACCCAACAAGAACTGCATCCGAGATGTTTACTTGATAACGGTATTCAATGGTTTTACCGCTCTTTACGCGTGTGCAGTTATTTTCGCCATTTTGGGCTTTAAGGCCCAACACTTGCTAGATATTTGCAAAGTGGAGTGAGTTCCAAATCATGTATTTGTATTTTGACTGAACCACCACTAACGCAAGGTTTCTTTATTCGAAAGGGATTTGGAAGTGATTGCCAATTCGGTGGCAGCTTATTCCAGTCTGAATATCACCGAAGCAACAGATGAGTTCTATCGGGATTTAATGGTTTCGGGAACAATTCCTCAAGATTTATATTTGAAGAATTGCACCTTAGAGGATGAGCTGGAAAGCGCAGCTCAAGGAACCGGACTGGCCTTCATCGTCATGGCTGATGTGTTCACCAAATTGCCAGGAGCTCCATTTTGGAGTTTGTTATTCTTTGCCATGCTTCTCACTTTGGGATTGGGCTCTCAAATTGGAATCTTGGAGGGCCTCCTGGGCACCATATTTGACATTCCCCAATTTAAGCACATCAGCAAGCCAGTGTTGTCAGGTAAGGCCAATCATCTCAAGCGAGTTTCAACTTCCAATTACCAAAAGCATTCTCTCGGTTGTTCAATTAGCGTGTTAAGTAACGAAGTCAAGAGGATGATTGAATCTATTCGTTGATTGCTGTTGTTTTCATCTCCTCAAACAATGTTATTGTAGGCTTGGCTTGTCTGTTTTGCTTCATGATTGGATTACTCTTCACCACCGGATCTGGCGAGTATTGGCTCACTTTATTCGACAAATACGGAGCCATGGGCTTGACCTTGATTGCGTTCGTTGAAATCATTTCGGTCATGTATGTCTATGGGCATGAAAAGTTTACCAACGATCTTCATAAAATGACGGGAACGCGGCCGGGTTTCTATTGGCAGTTCACGTGGCGCTTTCTTGCTCCTTTGACGTTGGCCATCATTCTCGTCGCTTCCATTGCGGGCGAACTCATCAGTTCATCCAGTTACTCTGCTTGGAACATGGAGAGGGTAAGCGCCCTTCGGGTGGTTTCTTGTTTGGATTCCGGATTGATATTTTTGTTTTGTTTTGATGTATCAGGGTCGATCTGAAATGAAGAGTTTCCCGTCATGGGCGTTGTGGATAGCCGCGGGATTGGCAATAGCCAGTGTAATACCCATTGTTTTGGTAGCTGCTCTGTCCTTTTTCAAGATGGACTTTTTCACCCGGTCAATCACACACCGAGCATCCGTGAAGAACAAATCTTCCGTGTCTAGTAGTAGATCAATGAAACCTATTCCAACCGTAACGGTAAGTGGAAATGCTAGCTTTTTTGTGTTCAACAAACAAGCGTTTCACATCTATTGCAGACCTTCACTGACATGGGCGGCCATTCCTCTGACGAAGATATGGACAAAGTCGCCGTGTAAATTTCTGTGCCAAGTTATCTGCCCTTTCGTAAATGTCCCGTGATTTAATACAAGCAGCAGCAACGAGTGAAAATCGTTTGTAAGAAAAAATTATAATTCAAGATAACCGCCTCTACGTACAGGATTGTTGAATATATAGATGAGATTGCCTCTGGGAGGGACCCTTCACTGAAGAGATATCACAGGAAGAAACAGAACAAAATAGATCTATAGGGCCCATTTTGGCCATCTCAAGACAACAACAACGGAACCACAAGCTAGATCAGTGTTGAAAGCAGCACCCAGTCCTTTTGCTCAGGTTAGTTCTTAACGCAGAGAGTGGGCTTGGCTTACTCATTTATACCAACAAGCTACGTGGTCGTCCGTTTCTTGAAACCAACGCGTTTTCGAAACACTTGAGTAAAAGATCCCAGAACAGAGTTAAAAGTGAGTGTGTCAGATCGTTGTGAGCCGGACTTCAGTCTTCAAAGCTCCAGCTTGACGCCGAAGAGGCCCCCGAAGTTGATGGATGATGATGGTGATGGTATTGATCATGAGGTGGATGATGTTGAGAATAGTTATTATGACGACGACGACGACGATGATGACGATGGAAGTGCACATGTTCAACAAGCCTTATAGATGTTCTTTGAGGAGTTTCCTCGCACTTAGTGTTGATGACCGTGTTCTTGATGTAGTGGTACCTTGCAACCCAATAATGCCTTTTTATGTGAACCCTCGCCTATCCACATGGGAAAGTGCAAGAGAATACAAGACTATTCCGTGAGGCAAGATACCTTTTTGCGAAACAGGTAAAAGTAGAAGGGCTTCAGTAGCGGGTAGCAAAGGTTAGTTTGTTCTAGAGCCCGGTCTAGAACTGGAACGGTTTATTCTCGCCAGATGATGGAGCATCGCCTTGATTGAATTGGAAACTTCCCTCTACCATTTGAGGGGCCAGGTTCTGGTCTTCCTCAGCCTAAAACACAATCGTAACGACGTTGAATTACTGACGCGACTGACATTACTTCTGATGAGATTCACTACTTACATCTTCAGAGAAGTACTGCTCTATGATTTCGTAGGCCAGCTTGTAAATCTCCACGTTTTCATGGTTCTGCAAGCTCTCGATCTTGTCCAAGCCACCACACTCTTCAACCATGCTCGTGATAGCTTCCAAATCGGTGCCGGCCATTTTCAGGATGTTGTTGATTCCGTCCAGAACCACTTGAACCACTTGCGTGTCTTTCACGCTAAGCAGTCCACAGAATGGCGGAATAACGCCTTGCTGCACAAGATAGGTGACTTGTTGTTTATTTCCGGATATCGTCAAATTCGAAATAGCCCAAGCAGCCTCTTTTTGAGTTTGAAACTCGCCCCGTGAAAGGTGTTGGATGATTAGAGGAACTAGGTTGTGATCGATAACGGCCTGGACCTGCTGCTGGTTCCCCGCTGTGATATTTGACAAAAACCACACAGCTTCCTAAAAGGGAGCAAAAAGAAATTAGATTAAAGCACACCCAGGGATTTTCAGTTACATGCACTGGCAACAAGCTTGAGAATCGGGCATCAATTAAACAATTAACAAATTCAAGGATCATCGAAGACGAGGATGAGGGGGCTCAAACACTAGAGAAGATAGCTTTTCCCTCTGGTAAAGGCCGAGCCGTGTCAATTCGGTCGTATTCAACCTCTTAATTGGCCTTCGCTTTGGGATTGATTGAGTAATGCCAAATCAGGACTACCTGACGCTGATCATTGGCCAATGGTAATGCAATGCACTTTTTACCTTGTTGATCTTTTCTTTGGAATGAGTCAACAGCTCTGTGAAGTGCGAAAGGGCGTCATCATTCAAAACGGTCTGGGTCTGGTCGTCCGTGCCCGTGACGATATTGCCCACGGCACGCAAAGCGGCGGTTTGGACTTTCACCTCGCGATGGGAGAGCAAGGGCACCAACTTGGAAACCACACCCGAGTCGATAACCATTTGAATCTGTTCATTACCTCCATCGGTCAAATAACTCAAGGCCCAAACGGTATCGACGAGGATCTGGAGAGTGAATTGGACACAGAGATTAGCTCAATAACTAGGCGAACTTGGCTCGATCTCTCGCAGGTTTCTTGGCTCTACTCACATTGATATCGCTATGGTGGATGAGCATGTTGAGCGCTGGGAGGATTTCTCGGATGGTAGCTACGGGCGGTGGTGGGTCTTTATTTCGACACAAGTTCACCACGACCCAAGTCACGTTGCGCAGAAACGAGATCGGAATCTCCGGGTTAATGAAGCTCAACAAAGGCTGGACCACGCCCAAGCCGATTACGTAATCGCGCAAGTGAGGCCCATCACCGATAATGTTGCCCAAGGCCCAGACCGCCTGCTCGCACACGTTTTGTTGGGAAGAGGACAGCAACTGAAGGAAGAGCGGCACGGCATTGGCCTGGACCACGGCTTGGGTTTGTTGCGATGTGCCGGAGGCGATGTTGGTCAGGGCCCAGGCCGCCTCAAACTGGAGGGAGGCGTTATCATGCGAACTCAAACACGTGACCAGGACGGGCAGGATGCCGGACTTGATGAGGGCATCGATGGGCGGGTTACGGTCGGAGGACAACAACTTACGGGCGGCTTGAACGGCCGTCAATTGGGTAGCCGGATCCGAGCTCTTGGCTTTCTCCACGATGGTATCGAGCGAGGCCGAGGACAGGTTGTCTCGCAAGTCCTCGTCATCTAATAGGAATCAAAGCAAAACGGTGAAACAGACAGCTCCG
>NC_081443.1:6569291-6569370 GCF_007210705.1 Tigriopus californicus
CTCCGAGGCCGGGAAAAGGCATGATGGGGTTTCGAACCTGTGGAATCGGCTTGGAGGGGCACATTTCTCCGTTTCTGCA
>NC_081443.1:6569421-6573637 GCF_007210705.1 Tigriopus californicus
TCCCACACACGACACTCCCACACTCCCATGAGATGCTTGGGAAATCAAAAGATATTACAAGCCAGCTTTTGTCATAGATGGTCATTACATATAACCTTATATGAGAAGTTATATGTTATTTAAGAAGTAAAAAAGCTCTTGAATCAGAAGGAACTAGAAAATTGAAAGTTGTTATGTTCAGTTTTGTAATAAAGCTGGCATGAAAGGTCAATTTGATTTCCCAATGACTGACAGGTTTGTAGTGTGGGGGAGTTCACTTTGGGGGAGTTCACTGTGGGGGAATTCACTGTGGGGGAATTCACTGTGGGGGAGTTCACTGTGGGGGAATTCACAGTGGGAGAATTCACTGTGGGGGAATTCACTGTGGGGGAATTTCACGTGAGGGGGATGGAATGTATTCCTGTTCAAGGCCATATTACTCTCTTTTACCCGAGAGTAGATTCAATCTAGATCCTTTGCCAGGCTACTGGAATCTTGGCCATTCCTAGCAGAAGCTAATTTTGTATTTTTAGCATATGAAGGGTTTGAAGCCAAGCATTAAATATTAAAAAAAATGAGGGGCCTTAAGATGGAGCCCTAGGGAGCACCACACGTAAAATCAAGAATGTCACTAAGTGACCCTTCAACCCTCACTATATTCATAATAAGGGAAAATGTCTATGGCAAATATGATGGTGGGAGCATGAGTAATAGTAAATGTAAATCAATATTGGTGACTAGAATATAACACTATTTACTTCCTATCATGAATGAAGCTTCTTATCCAATGAATAACCTTGCCTTGGATCCCAATGTCGTGAAATTTATTCATTTAAAGGCCATGATCAACTGTATCAAAGGCCTTGGCAAAATCAAGATAGACAACATCAACTAACTTGCGTCTCTCTAGTTCTTCAATAATATGTTCTATATGTTAAATCAGATAGGTAATTATGCTAAAATGCGCTTGGAACCATGCTGCCTGGGAGGAAGGACGTCATGATCTTCTCAATCACCTTTTGCAATATTTGAGGAGCAAGAAATTGGCCCATCCAATGTATTTATATTCTAGTCATGTATAAAAACCCCACTAGTCAGAAATACAGTCAGTTATCAAGTCCATCCAACTCCTTGTGGGTCAGCTCCACCCACAAGTTTATGACAGGGAGTAACTTATCTCCCCCTTTAAAAAATGGGACAACACAAACCAACTTTAGAAAAGATGGAATCTTATCCTGATCCAAGATGCAACGCATTAAGTTCGCAAATACAGGAGGAAGAACCAGTGAGCATCTCATCAGAAACTGAGATATCACACTATCAAGCAATTTGATCTGTAAGTACAATTGAGAACTGATCTCCATGCATGTTAGCCATAACCTCTACTTTGTTAATGGTCCTACAGGGTGTTTCATCATTCTCCTAGAGTTTGCATAAGAGAAACAAAACCTTTGGATTTAACCTGACCTCCTGAACTACTGTACTCTCCATTTCCATTTTTGATGGAGGCCTTAATCTTACTCTGAACCATGTCCAACTTTTTTTTGTAATCTAACCACAATTACTTAAACCTTGTTGCTAAATTGAAACTCTTTTTAACAAAGTCTTTGTGTTTTTCGGACTTTTTTTCATGCCCTACCTTTCAGAACACATTTAGAGATTGCTAGATAGGAGGAAACTTCCTCAAAAACTGAGGCTAAATTATCAATGGCTGCATTTATGGACAATTCCTGTTTCAGAATGGAAACCAGATCTAGTTCCTCTAACCTTTCTACAATTTGGGGCCAGTTTGTCTTTGAACTTAAACTTAGCCAGACCGACATTTGGTCTTCCTCTAGGTCTTCCTCTAGAGCATGCCAACATTTGAGAAATAGCCGACCATATCTCAAACAGATTATGATCTGACAGTGGCACATGGTTATACTGGATTAGATCAGGGTCATTAGAAAATACCAAATCCAAAACACTACACGCTCTGGTAACTAAACTGCTGCTTTTTGACTGACTGTGATGTCAATGTTGATATGGGAATATACTATAGATAACTCCATTAATAGATCAATCAAAGGCGCTGCCATCACATGTTTTCGTTTCAGCTGTCGCTGGGGGTCAAAAAGTTCCGTTCATAGTCAAAATTCCTAGGGCAACTATGGTACAAATCTGAATCATTGACGGTGCGTGCAAATTCTGAGCTGAAACTCCTAATAGGACCCCTTGCCGAGCAATTGCTCTCCCTTAGCACCCTTCAAAAAATGGGTTAGAGAAAGCTGGCCGACCACAATTTTAACACGGAAACGTTGAAGGGGCTATGATGGGGCTCCAACTGCAATTTTCATCCATGTGGTGGAAACACTTAACTGAAACCCAAGGAACAAGCCTGGGTTCAGGCTGACCCCGAGAGGTGTCGGAATTATCTCGATTACATAAAGGTGTAATCATGTCACCCACGTTGAAGCAAATTGTTGGGAGATTGAAACGAAATACCTAATGCCTCATCATTGCGTTGCAATTTCGGATCCATTTTGCTACACTCTCGAGATGCATTGCTAAACAAGGGCAATTAATAGAATATGTGATTTGCTCTGCTAATGTCCCAATCTTTGGTACATGTTACATGTGTTATGCCCAAAAAGCATGTTTTTATTATCCTACCGCTCTTTCTACATGCATATTTGTAAGAATCACAAGAAATTAAAAGAAAACAAGACTAACAAACAATTCATGGGAATGATTAAACTTGCCAAAAGGGAGATTTCATGAAGTGTGATTGTCACTTGCCACCCAGCGTCAGCTGACCTGAAATCGTGCTCATCGAGTACAACACCTGTGGAGCTTGAGCATTCTAGTTATTTGGTTTTCTATGGAATATACCAATTGGGGTTAGCCTCTCACTCCACAACTGGAAATTTGAAGTCCCCTACAATAAAACTTTTAAGCAAACTCTTTGATCCAACTCATTTCCTGAAAATTGAAGTGCTGACAAGAACAAGCTTACGGAACAAAAAGACACATTGTTACACTGGACAGGTCAAGACCTTGGGTCTGACAATCTAGCACCTCTACTAGTCCATCGGCCATTTGTACATGACTAATCTGGAGATCATTTCTAACATATAGACATTTAGGAAAATGGGATTATCAGGGTCTACTCTATTGCAACAAACTTAGTAGAAATCAAATATCCTTAGACCTTCATCTAAGACCCTCGGCCGGAGCCAGAACTCTGTTATAGAGATGAATGAAATATCTCTCAATGGCTAATTCTTCTAAAATCTTAACCTTTGTGTTGCCTTTTTTAGAAATCAGACAATGCACGTTCAAATTTAGCTCCTTTACACCTTACAGGCCTCTCTTTTGACGGACCAAGTTCACAACATCTTGGACCAGACTCTCCAAGCATTAAAAAAAATCCGCTTATCAACAAAGCAATGCCCTAAGGTTGAAGGTTGGGTTTGGGGGATGGACTGGGCAGCTACATTAGAATAGGAACGTATTTAGGGAATATGGGTGGGACTAGAGCCACTATAGGTGGGACAAGGAATATTAGGGAGAAGGGCGTTTATAGGAATGGGGCATTTAAGGGAAGAGTATGGACGTGGGATGAGAGAGTGGGATATAGGAGGAAGGGAGGGAGGAAGCTAAACGGGTAAAGCTAGGGGGTGGGGCGTGATTAGGTTTAGGAATAGGGTCAGCTCTAAAACTGCAAAACTGAGTTAACCTTTTTCTTGGCTTTCTTTGCGTCCCTTCTACGTGGACAGAGGTACACTGGAGTTATTTGCATTCAAGAATTTACTTTTAAAGCTCTGTGAAATGTTTAAGTGGCTAATCAGAACAATTGAGTTGTGTTTCGTATTTCGTCCAATCAAAGGGGGTATTGAACATTTTCTAACAAGAAGCCTTATTGTTAGGAAGACCAATAACTTGAAAACAACGAGACATTCTATCCTGTTTTTTGCATTGTATTGTTCAGTTTCCATAGACTGTTGAGGGAATTTGGCAAACCTGCTTCCAGTTACCTATTTTCTGGTCACATAATTCAATGAGATACCCCACGTGGTTTCGTGAGCACTTACTTTAAATTGCTACTCGGTAAAACATTCACTTTTTTAATATTAGATGTCTTCACATTCTTCCAAATTGAGGTCAAAATTCAGCTTAATACTTCTTTTCACGTGGTCACGACAGTTAAATCAATAGCTAGATCAAGCAAGATGTACTGAATACTGTCTCTGAGCTA
>NC_081443.1:6573857-6586721 GCF_007210705.1 Tigriopus californicus
TGTAACTGCAGGAACTCAATTATCAAATAGTTCACTGTCAACAAGATGTCTTAGATTAATAATCATATATTATATCAACCCAGACGAGTGTCACGCACGTGGTAAGGTGGGGGCATTCTTCAACATAAAACATAAACATGAGACCGGAAAAGGAAAAACAACTGGACAGGAGGAGAATAAAGTCAACATAGTAATCGTTTTGGCGGCAAATCCAAACTCCAGGGATGTCGCCCCAACACTCACTTTCATTGAACTTTGGTTAGACCAGAACATGACAGACCAATTGAAATTTGGCATGCAACAATGATACAGACTTACTTGGCGTGTTGCCCGCACTGATATCAAGGACAGTACAAAGAGGGTCAAAAGTTTCCTTTACCAAGGATGGTGCCCAGGGCTGGTAAAATTAACAATGAATTGGTTCATGTTACTGTTCACTGTGCAAAGCCATGTTCATAATGGCTCATTCACTGGCACTTTTTAATTGAAATTCAATGGGGATTAAAACGGACATGAATTTTTCACCAAATGAAATTAAGCATTTGGCATTTGCAAAACTTTTTAAAGTACTCGAAGTTCGCTATGTTGGTAAGACAAAGTTTGTGGAAGGGGGTAAATTCCTAACATTGTGATTGGTCATTTAATTGGCCTTCCAAGTGTGAGTTTCCATGTTGGGAGATTTTAAGATGGTCGCCAAGGTTCTAAAAATAGTCTTGAGTATATCTGCTTGCTTGATCTAATTGTTGCGACCACGTGAAAAGACGCATTAAGTTGAATTTTGGCCTTGATTTGGAAGAATGTGAAGGCATCTACTATTGAAAAAGTGAATATTATAACCGAGTCACATTACAAAAAAGTGCTCACAAAACCACGTGGGGGTATCCAGGGACTCTAAAGAGAGGAAACGTCACGGCTCTCCTTTGTCCGCCAACTTAGGCCATTGCGTTGAATTAAGACAGTAACTTTAATATAAACAAAACAAGATTGCCCATGCTACATAATACATTTAATTGTATCTTTTGTAAATAATGATCTCTTTGATGTACAAATCTGTTCAAATACCACATGTTTCTGAATCAACTTTAAAACTCAAAAGAATAAATGAAATAACAATGAACATCAAGTAAGTAAAAAACAAGCAAATTGACTTTTAAAAAAAAAAGTAAAATATTGGGCAAAATTTGCTCCAAACATTTTTAGACAGAAAATGAACTTACACTGACAATTAAGAAAATAAATGCATGAAATCGGCAAAAAAATACATGTACATAAATATTAACATATCAGTATATCTGTAATAGACAATTGATAATCTTGTTTTAATCCACATTTTTGACAAAAAAAACATCAGGCAATGGTGAAAAATAGATAGATTGCTTTTGAATAGACTTTGAATTTCTACTTATTAGGAATTGTACATAAAAGGCAGGCTTTGCTTAAGGGGCACAGAGTAAGACCAAGGTCCAGCCCAATAGATTTGAGCTTTAGACTCTAAAAACGGTTTTTTAGCAAGAGGATCCAAAATAGTCAATTAAAAAAGGTGCCATATTTGTTGAGATGTATCCTTCCATGATTTTAAAACATTCCAATGAGCTTAAAGAGCAATATGTAGCTCAGAGTTGAAATATGCCTACTTTTAATTTGTGTTCTAGTGTCCTTGGGGTATCTCATTGTTATGCATGTTGCCACCTTTGATAGAATTTGAGCCTAACTCCAAACTGTAAAAAAGAGAAAGGGTTGGGGAAGAAAGGACTTAAATCTTCCATTGAATTTGAGTCTTTTGCAGGACTTAATTGTCAAGGTTTAGGCAAGTCTGGCAAAATGTCAGTACATCAATCAAATGACTCTTTTTGACTTGTGACAAACTTGCCCCAATGCGAATTCCCACATGGTCATGATAAAATTGTAGGAACTTTTGGTAATCAAACATACCAATTCTGTTCAATTTATTTTCAGGGCTAGAAAATGAACGATCTTTTATTTGTGATGGTTGTGTTTCCAAATTCCATCCAGAAATGAAGCAAATCCTTCAGTTTCATCCAAAAAGAGAAAGAGAGCAAATTCAGTGAAACAGTACTTGGAGGCCATTTTGATATGAAATTGAGTCTTGGAATCAAAGCAAGAAAATGTGGTCAAATCCCAAATGTGACATAAATGATAATGAGATTTCGGAAGCCAACTATTTAATCTTGGTCATGGCGTTTCCAAAGTTGTCACTTTCCAAGAGTAAACTGTTTGAAAATCAGGGCTGCCCAAGTTTCACTTGAAATGCCAAATGAGACGAGTTTGACATATAATTGTACAATAAAATTTCCTCTCGTTCACTTGTTTTTAAGTCATGTACATTCCTTTGTGCTTTAAAATGAGCTTGTGCGAATATTTCTGTACCCTATACCAATAATTGAGATCTTGATCGTCTCGTCCAACACGAGGAGATTTGGTGATTGTTCCAGCTGAGTTGGGCCGTCTTACTTTGATAAGTGGACTCACTGAACTGACTTGATTTAGTTGGCAAGGTAAACAAACAATTTGTGTTCCGAAACAACCAAACAACGTGAATGACCCCAAATCGATCGAATCATTAAGTGAGAGCACTTCAAGTGAGGGATATTAACCAACCAAAGTCCTCTGTAAGTATTAGCACCTTATGTCCAGGCAGAACTCAAAGGATTTATTGTCTTAGCCAGGCAAGGAGACACTTTGGGTGGATAAGACCTAAAAAGTTGAAGGGGTCATCATCATGTCTTTGTTCATGTTCTTTCATCATCGACGGTTAAGGCGTTATTGGGTTAGGCTGATTATTCGTCGCCATTTGAATCGATAAACCATTTTTAAACGTGTTCTTTAGACCACCCACCATGACGTTGGAGGCGGAATGGAAGCCGTTTTCTTTGACTTACGTGGAATACCCCGTGGGTGATGGATTGGGCGCCTTGTTCGCGGCCACCAGTTTGTGTCCCATCATCCTGTCCATCATGCACGCCACGTGGTTTCTCCAAGCCCGCGATCTCCACACGCTTTGCTTTGGAGTGGGCGTGATCCTCAACTACATCCTCAATTTGTTCCTCAAGATCACCATCCAAGAGCTCCGCCCCCAGCCCACGTGGCGCAATCCTTCCCATCACTGGCAACAGTACGGTATGCCATCCACCCACGCTCAGTTCATGGCCTTCTACTCGTGCTACTTGTTCCTGTTCGTGGCCTTGCGTTTGCCCTATGAAGGTCGGACCCGAGAGCGGGTCTGGAAAGGATTGTTCTTGGTTATGAACTTTGCCTCGGCCTTTTTAGTCATGTACGGCCGCATCTATTTAGCCTATCACACGGTCGAGCAAGTGTTCTATGGATGTCTGATTGGGATGTTGCTTTCCTACGCTTGGTTTTGCCTGGTTGACCATATATTCACGCCTTGGTTCCCCTGGTTGGCCTCCACCCAAATCTGTGAACTGTTTCTCATTCGAGATTTGACGTACATTCCCAATGTGATATGGTTCGAGTATTGGCAAGCTAAGAACGAGGGCATCAAACGCATGAAGAGCTCGTTGAAGCGGAAAAAGGCCAAACGAATTTGAGAACGGGCTTCGAGAGAACACACGACCGGAAGGATAATGACAGATTTCTAGTGAGGGTGTTCTTGTCAAAGCTCAAGGAGAAAAAAAAGACATCCCATGGCAGTTGCTATTGATCTTGATATTCTGTTATGAGAAAATGATACTTTTTATGCCGCACGGCTGTGAATAAAACAAAGAAGTTTCGTTGGTATTCACGCAAATACAACCTATTTTCTCGCTTTTCAGGTCTATCAGGTTGAAGTGGACACATGTTAAGCGAGTACATAATGGATGGTCTTCGCTTTCGCTAGTTTCCACTCTATGAATCTACAATACAATTGATGGCCTGGTCTACACCTGTTCGTCTGAAATGAAATATTCGGCTGGATAGTAAAGAATGCATCCATCCGCTTGTCATCAATCTAATCAGTTGGTTTTGTCATCCATTATGAGCAAACTTATTTTATGCGGGTTTATTCTTTGTCTCCTGTCTTTTAATGGGATCAATTCGACCTCACACACTTGCTCAAAGAACCCCGAGGATACATCAGCGTGCTCTCAAGATGGCGAAAGTGAAAGCGGTTGTGGTTGTCAAAAGAACCGCGAAACGGATTCATCCAGTCGTGTGGATGTCAATGAGAACCAATTAGAACCCGAGGCCTCCGAAGCCGACTCAAGTTCGGCCAACTTTGATGCTGACTTCCCACGTACCAATCAAATGATCTTGGTGGAAGGGGGTACCTACACCATGGGGACTGACGTGCCCATTTTTGTGGCCGATGGAGAAGCCCCGGCACGTCGAGTGGAGCTACCCGACTTTTACATGGACATGCACGAGGTCTCTAACGCCGAATTTGAAGTGTTTGTCGAAGACACCGAATATAAGACTGAAGCCGAATCTTTCGGCGATTCTTTCGCCATGGATTTGTTCTTGAGTCAAGCCACGAAATCAAAAATCTCTCAAGCGGTGAAAGACGCGCCATGGTGGCTACCGGTAAAAGGAGCCAATTGGCGCCATCCTGAGGGCCCCGACTCTAATATCGAGAACCGAATGAATCATCCCGTGATCCATGTATCATGGAATGACGCCAAAGCCTATTGCGAGTGGGCGGGGAAGCGTTTGCCCACCGAAGCGGAATGGGAGTACGCTTGTCGAGCGGGCAAAGATGATCGTCTGTTTCCTTGGGGCAACAAATGGAATCCTGGCGGAAAGTACTATGGAAATATATGGACAGGCTCGTTCCCGAATGAAAATACCGGAGAAGATGGCTATCGAACCACAAATCCGGTGACAGAGTTTCCACCCAACGCATTTGAGCTCTTTAACATGGTGGGTAATGTATGGGAGTGGACCTCGGATTGGTGGACCATTCGCCATTCGCCCCTGGTCGTCCATAGCAACCCCCAAGGCCCGAAAAACGGCAAGGATAAGGTCAAGAAAGGCGGTTCATTCATGTGCCACAAAGACTACTGCTATCGATATCGTTGTGCTGCTCGAAGTCAAAACACCCCTGATTCTTCCGCTCAAAACCTGGGCTTCCGTTGTGCAGCTGACAAGAAGAAACTGCCGTCTTATCTTGAGCATATCGAGTTGTAGCTCTAACAAAAAGTGCCAAAGCAATGTCAATAGTTTTTTTCTCGTCTATATTAATGTGTTGTGCAATTAGTTTTGATCATTACAAAAGCATTTGTTTTAATTTAAGCCATTTTGGTAACTGGTTTCTTTTCCATCCGTCTCTTTAGGGTTTTGGATCATGGTGACGAATCAGAAGAATGCTACGGAACTTCAGATCCCGTCATAGAATGCGGTTTCACCGCAAGTCTATTCTTGTGTGGATTATACTAATCTGCGTAGCAATCAAGTGTTATCCCTACGTTTTCCCTCTTCAAATTGACCTGACCCAAGAAGCGTTTCTCGAACATGATGCATGTCCCGCCTGTTTTGGGACCAACCTGTGCGCTCCAATCTTCAAGAGTCAAATCCAACTCACCAATTGGACCAGATTCTCCATCTCGAGACTGATGAATGCTAAGAATGTGTTCTATGGTAACTACAAGTTTGAAAAGGTGATCCTCAAGAAGTTGGGACATGACCACGAGCTACGGAGTTTGGATGGAGAAATTTGTCAAGCTTACAAAGAGAGGCCTGATTGTGATGCCGGGCGATATTTGAAGTTTTTAACCAAGGAATACACCTTAAATCTTGGTCGGGACGAGACCTTAGATTTTCGGCCTTTGGCACGTCACGAGTGGACGGAAGTGCTTAGTTGTATGCGATCTCAAGCTTTGATCGACCTGATCGTTAAGAAATCTCGTTTGCATGAATCTGCACCAACCTTGGAGCAGATCCTGACATTGCTCATTCTCAACCCTGAGCCTCTCATTTTTTCCGTCTTCCGAGAAGATGATAATTGGCCCTTTCCAAAGTACCATGGAAGCTGCGGACGATTAGCCGTGTTTCAAGACGAAGGCAAACCCCTATCGGAGTTTTATTCTTCGGATTGGAACATTCGTGTCTTGCTGTCCAAACAACTTCTAAGCTCGGCCATGAAGTTCGTCCGGAACGATCTGAACGTAGCTCTGTACTACACAGATTGGATCTCGGACAATTTCGCAGTTAACCAAGACTTCCAAGTGAAGTTCGTGGACGGTGAAAACTTCATTCTAGTGGATCAATCTGAGATTCGAGCTCTAGCTGCTCCAGGATGGAACATCTCCCACACTTCAGACGGGTTTCAGTGTGAATCAAGATTCTGTTACTCCACGGCCGATTTGTGCACTCACGCAGAAAGCGACCACAACATTTATGGCTTGTGCAAAGGGCTCTTAGCTCCAGGGGCTCTGGACTATGCCTTGCCAGAAGGATTGCTCCACTCGATTCCAAGTGAGGTAACGAGAAAACACCCTCTACTCCCACGCCTCATTGGCGAATGCGCCTCTCCAACTATACCCGGAGGCCGATTTGAAGCTGCCCAAGGATTAATGGAAATACTGTCTCAATTGTGATGGAAAGATTGTATATATATCCATATATTTTTTTAGTGGAAGTTAGTGTCAAGTAAAATATGAATAAATGTATTTTTCTGTACTAGCATCAGTATCACATTGGTTTTCGTTCCATATTACTTGGCAATATCATAAGGATTGTCAGGTATCTTTATCACGGCTTGGCATCAAAGTTTCGTAAGTGTATCTACAAGAGTGGACCAAAGAAACGAATCAAAAAAAATCACAAAAGAGTGAAAACGGGTCGAGAACGGCTAAAATAACTTTACCGTAGCGTGCATATTGACCTCATCAAATCGACTCAGGAAGGGAAAATTTCCTCCCGATTTCAAATGGGCCATTTTGGCCTGAGGATAAGAGCGGCATAGGGCATCTCGCACTTCCGGAGCCAATACATAGTTGTCCCAAACATTGAGCAGTGTAATGGGCAGGTCTCGCAAACGTTTCGGATCGACCCTACTAGAAGTACCATTCAGAGTCAGTCGAGAGGCCAAAATCGACTGAGGTAAATCATTCAGACGTTCCAGCATAAACTCCGTGGCGCAACAAATGGGTGCCTCATTGGTCGAGCATTCCATGCCACTGGCCACGATATTTTTGAGCATCGGCCCGGGCAAGAGCCAAAATCTGAAAGCGTCAAGCATAATTACTCTTCAGATAATGACTGGGTTGGCGTCTCAACCTCAAACGACGACTTACACCATGGACTGTTCTTGATAACGAAAAATGTCAGTGTTGGTAAAAGCGTTGCACAGGATGAGGGAGGCCACGCGAGGACACGGTTCAGTGTATTCGGCAAATTTCTGGGCCAAGTATCCCCCTAATCCAGCGCCAAAAAGATGAACCTTCTCCAAGTCTAGATGGGCTAGGAGGCGTTTGAAACCTTGGCACCATGCCTCTACCGTCCAATAGGCCGGGGATTCCGCCTGTGACAAAACAATGACCCATTGAAGACCGAAGACCGAAGACCGAGTTAGGTAGACTGGCGGTTCTAGTTAGACTCACGGCAATGACTCGAAATCCACGGGCTGAGAGACCCAAACATTGATGAAAGAAAACATCGGCCGCCCCGGAAATCGGCGGCAAACACACCAATGGACAAGTCAAGGCTCGGGGACCGCAATCAAACACATGCCAGAACTACAAAGTGGATCCTATTTGAATGATACATGATGGCTTTCCAGTATATACCTGGGTTTGGTGGGTGGGGGAATACCTTCTCGTGTTCATCGGGATCCAAGGCCAACTTCTTGAGGGGCACGGAAGCGCGAAAGCTTTGGTATTCGACGGTCTGTGAGAGCACGCTCTGATGACTGGCCATGATCAGTGGGTACTACGGGGGTGGGTGGGACTAAGACCATTCAAAAACCACGGAACCTTGGAACCAGGACTGCTAACGGCGATAAGCTTTTAAGATATCAAGACTACACGCTGGGCGTGGCAACCGAGATTCAAATCAAATCGAATTACTGTAAGCACTGTATGTATTTTCAAGGTGAGTGACACTCCCTCTTTGATTGGGACTTTCGCCTTCCTGTTGTTTCTTTGAGGTTGTTCAGGCAGGAACCTGTGAAAAAGTGTTTCATAACATCAAAAAGCGTGACCGTGGACGGTAAATTGGAAGAATTTCGAGCGCATAATTAGCATCTGTACATGTCAAGACGCCGTATCTGATAAAAAAAGCCCAAGCGTGTGTCATGTCAGGGTCTAAGGTATCACGCTTGACGTGACAATTAATTAGGAAAGCATTGAATCTTTTGAATGGCACACAAGGCTCGACATTGTCGCTCAGGTCGCCAGCTGATCAAAGAATCCCCAATCAGATCCACCGCGTAAAAATCTAATTTAATCAGAGAGAAATGGTGTATGTAGCATTAAATACAGGGCTTGACCCGAAAAAATACTCTGTTAAAACGGACCGTTACTGTTACGGTTACTTCTCTAAAACGGCGATACCAATATAACTTTAAAAAAAGAGAAGGCCGTTACCGATACGTTTACTTTTGGAGGAAAAAAGATGGCTTTAAGGTGCAAAAGAAAAAACCTTTTTATGCGATTTTATGCGTTTAGTAAATATGACGTGAAACAAATGCGATATACAAGAATGCGAGGGTCAAGGATAAGAGCATTTGAGGATTCAAGGAATTTGAGGATTCAAGGGATTTTTGGTTCTCATCATTTTTTCTCTTTTATTAAACATAGGGACAAGTACTTTTTGTCTGTGTTTTTATGGTGTGGAAAATTAACAAATGGCAAAGTATTCCACAATTGCAAGCCTTGTCACAACATGGACTGTATTTCGGCGGTGCACATCCTTGAAGACAGGGTTGGCCAGGATGGACAGCAGCAGTGGTGTTTCTTCGGGGGGAAGATCAGACGGAAATGTCTTGTTTCCAAAGCTTGTTTCAGACTCAATTAAAAGAGGCGAAACGCTCAAACGTGACAGTGTCAATTTTAAATAAATTTTCCCCGCTCAATTGGGAACAGTGCTTCATTCAAAGAAGTTAACAGTGCAGCAAATAGATTACTGCATTTGAGGCAAAACTTTTAAAAGAAGTAGACCATTGATATATTTCTTCCCTGGTTAAAAAAAAGCAGAAAGTTACGTTAACCTGTTGACGACTCCTGTAATCCCAGATCTTTGCCCTTGGTCTAGTCTGTTGTAAAAGGATTCGTCGTTCTTGGAAGTTCTCCACACACCGAAAAGCTGACCTAATTCCTTCAGCCTCTTGCCGGTCTTCTGCAGACCCTTGGTTTTGGTTTGGACATCAACACTGTACCACAGACTTCTAGAGATATGGACTGCAAACGGACGCAAAAATATCCTATCTCCTAAACCGCTCATCTTATTCCAAATAAGCACTTGATACGACCACAAGATCTGGTTGAATTGATGAACTCAGTCAAGTTTAAGCCCAAACCTATGCTTAGGGAACTCAGGAGACATGTTCAAAGTTATGTAATATTTTCGGCCTGCTCTTGGTCAGCTACATAAACTTTTGACAAATAACTTTGAAACGATCGACTTTGCATGTAAAAGACATAGAATTGACCTACCGTTAATTGAAGAGATCTACGTCTCTTATTTTTATTACTTTAAATTCGAAAAGTGGCTCAGATTGGCTAAGATCAAGACCAGGCCGATTTGCCGGCAAGCTCGTTCGCAGTCCATATTTCTAGAAGTCCGTGACTGTACACACCTGCATTTACGAACAAAGCTTTGGTGGCACATATGGTTAGGTAAACGTTATTCTCCACCGATAAGTTGGGCGGTGCTACTTTTTCAATCTGAACCGTGACACTAATCAACCTATATCTAACCTTTACCTAACCTTTAACCCAACCTAACCTAACACTATAATTTGATAACCTTAAAGTTTTCTAATCTAAGCCTTTACATGTTTTTTTAGCCACAAATTTATGAAATGCACCGCCAACTGATCGTGCAGACATAACGTTATCCATATGGTTATCCCTCGTCCATAGGTAAAAATTGGATCAGCTGATGATGCCTATTGTCTGTGTCACACAGGTCTCTTAAAAGAAGTTTGGAAGTCAAAGGCAAACAAATTTTTGTCAACAGAGCGCATTTTAGCCCAAATTTCTTCCAACCATCCCGAGATGCTTTCCCTCTTCCACAATATTCCGCCTGGAAACATCTCACAAACCCTTCCCTTTGATCCTGAAAATCCTCGGTTTTTTGGTCATTTCATGGTATATATAACTGAAGTTTATTGCCCTCTCAATAACTAAATAGTTAAAAACTTAAGTTAACCTAAACCAGTAACTTCATATATATATATAATCGAATCAGGGGACGGCTGCGATCGCATGTTTTCGTCTTCAGCCTGTCGCTGGTGAAAAAATGTCATCTATGTAGTCAAGCCTACTTAGGACAACTATGCGCAAATTTGAATCTTTGACGGCTCGTCCAAATTCAGAGTATAGCAAACCCTAATAAGCTCTTTGTCAAGCAATTGCTCTTCGTACAGCACGCTTTCATAAAACGGGTGTTGAGTATAGTGTTCGACCAACATTTTTTAAGAATCGAAAATTTGAGAGGTTAAAATGGGGCCCAAGTTTTAAAGTTTCTACTCCATGTGGTGGAAAACACTTAAAACTGAACGCAAGAACAAGCCTGCGGTTCAGGCCTGACCTCAGAGTGTTCGGATACCTTGTTTACGTATAGGCCGCATCATGTTCGCCCACATTCAAGATACATTGTTGGGAGATTGAAAACGAAATTCCCGTAGAATGCGCTCATCGATTGCTCATATTGCATTTCGTTTATATTTGTTAACACTTTCGAGAATGTCCGTTTCCAAACTAGGGGCAAATCAATAGAGTAAGATGATTTTGTTCTACTAATGTCCAAATCTTTTTTTTTTACGATGTTACGTGTATTATGCCTAAAAGCTTGCGTTTTTTTATTTGCTACCACTCTTTCTACCTGTATATGTGTAAGATTCAAAAAGATATGAGATTACGCAAGAGTAGGTAACACGTTTTCGGATAAAATATTCAACTTGCTGAAGGCAAATGCAAGACGAAATATCTGTAACTGTCCCATTTCCACCACGTCAGCTTGGCCCTGAAAACATGCTCATCGCGGTACAGCTCAGTTGAACTTAAGCATTCTAGTTATGGATTTTCTATGACCTCAAACGACGAATGATCTTTCTGGTTTCCTAAGTTATAAGTCTGCGCGTTAGCTTTTGGAGGGAGAATGCAACCCTCCCTAGAGCAGGGGTCATGTTTCTTAGATTCTTAAACACAAATGAAGTCAAGTTACTTAGGCTAGGCGATTGGTCTCTTATTTGAAACAATGCCATCAACTTTGCGTAGTCTGCTATCACCGGATCAAAATAATGCGTGGATCTCATATTACAACCGAAAAAAAAAAGCCGGATCGAAGAAGACTTCCGTGATCCCGGTTGACTGTCCACCCTGAGTATCTATCAACAGTGCAACACTGAAAAAAGCATATCTCCACAACATTTCAATATCCAGTTTCCAGTTTGGGGCAATCTCTAGCCCAGATCCCGCCTTCCAGTTTCCAACGCCATCTCAATGAAGATACGAGTTCAAGAGAGGTGATCATCGTGCCTGGGTGAGAGATTCAAAAGCGATTGGCATGAATCCATAGCCTTTTCTGATCCTCCTCATCCTTCATCTTGCCGATTGTCATTGAGTGCCGCTCACCATTGACTCCATTGGGCCCATCCGGTGGAACCACACCCCTCGTCCGCCGCGGTTGGCCTAATTGATGGGCCATCATGGGCGAGAGGCGCCGTCCAGTCCACAACCTGGACGCCACGTTCAGCAAACGGGTTGCCGTCCTTCGTTATTGGACCGACCCGTACATCTCGCAAATGGTCAGTTCCATGGGGAACGCAAAAGCGCCCAAATCCACTTGGCTATTTCACCCGGGTCACGGCCCTTAAAAAGCCTCATTTCTCAAGACGGTCGAAGTAGCGGGCAGCCTTGGGCGCAAGGTTCAGATCGTGAGTCTGGGGGGGCTTCGATACCTTGTTCTGGCGGTTACGCGAACGAACTCAATCCCATGGACGAGGCCGTGAACAACTACATCGAGGTCGATTTGACCCGGAGTGACGGCCAAGAAATGCTATCGGATCAAAAATCGAAATACTGAGCTCAGCAAAGTGGTTCAGGATACCGATTGACGAAGGTCAAACTCTTCACGCACCGATTTACACCGGCCACCGATATCCCTAATTGGCGCGGATTTCACTGACCTGACGCTCCTTGGCCCGGAAACTGGCCGAGTGTCAGATCGATTACGCTTTGCCCACATCTTCTTGGCCGAGTGCGTGCTTGATTCTATATGAACAACACTCAAACGGTCGAGCCGCTTCCTCTCCTGGACACGAACGCCTTCACTAGTGCCCTCGTGTTTCTCAACCACGAGCAGTTGAATAATGAAACGATCGATCCGGAGCTGTTGATCGGTGGAAAATATGAGTTCGCGCGGCTGGGTTGCCCGGGGTGGCCGCCTGTCAAAGCCGGCGCGCATGAATGGGCGTTTTTTTGCCCGGGGTCATCACACGGGGGCGCTTGTGTTGGACCATGACGAGGTAACCGAGTTTTATTGCCCGTGATGAAGTCAACCGGGTCGAGAAATTAGGAGCCTTTTCTGATGAAAAAGGTGATGCGCGCATCTTTGAACACTACTGTGTGGGAAATCGCTTGGCGTAATCAGGACGAAGTTTAATTTTAATGACTTGATTTCGGTAACGGGCACTGCCTATCGCATTCTCTCGTTTCTTTTTCTATTTAACCATCAATAGAA
>NC_081443.1:6586772-6625535 GCF_007210705.1 Tigriopus californicus
CCTCACGGACCTGGCCCAACTGGACCTAACTGGATTGACGCGGCACTCAATGGACACATCGCAAGATGAGGATGAGGATGGATCGAAAAGGCTATGATTCATGCAATCGCTTTGAATTTCTCACCCAGGCACGATGATCACCGTCTCTTGAACTCGTATCTTCATGAGATGGCGTTGGAAACTTGGAAGGCGGCTGCGGCTAGAGATTGCCCCAAAACTGGAAACTGGATATTGGAAATGTTTGTGAGATTCTGCTTTTTCAGTGTTGACTGTTGATAGATACTCAGGGTGACAGTCGGGATCACGGAAGTCTTCTCGATCCGGCTTTTCCTTTTCCGTTGTAATATGAGATGCCACGCATTTTTTGGACTCGGTGATACCAGACTACCAAAGTTGATGGCATTGTTTCAAATAAGAGACCAATGCCTAGTAACTTGACTTCATTTTGTTTTTAAGAATCTAAGAAACATGATCATCTGGCTCGGGAGGGTGCCATCTCCTCCAAAAGCCAAACAGACTTATAACTAGAACCAGAAAGATCATTTGTTTAGGTTAACTTAAGTTTAACTATTTCAGTCGTTTGGGGCAATAAGCCTTTTTCACGAGTTTTACCATGAAATGACAAAAAGCCGAGGATTTTCATGCAAAGGGAAGGGTTTGTGAGATGTTTAGCGGAAATTTTGGAGAAATTCGGGATGGTTGGAGAGAAATTTTGGGCTATATTGGCTTGTCTGACAAAAATTGTTTGCCTTGAACCCCAAGCTTTCTTTTAAGAGGACCTGTTGAACACATACATAGTGCCATACAGTCAATGATCCAATTTTTACCTATGGACGAGGGATAACCATATGTGCCACCAAAGCTTTGTTCGTAAATGCAGGTGTGTACAGTCACGGACTTCTAGAAATATGGACTGCGAACGAGCTTGCCGGCAAATCGGCCTGGTCTTGATCTTAGCCAATCTGAGCCACTTTTCGAATTAAAGTAATAAATAAGAGACGTAGATCTCTTCAATTAACGGTAGGTCAATTCTATGTCTTTTACATGCAAAGTCGATCGTTTCAAAGTTATGTTGTCAAAAGTTTATGTAGCTGACCAAGAGCAGGCCGAAAATATTACATAACTTTGAACATGTCTCCTGAGTTCCCTAAGCATAGGTTTGGGCTTAAACTTGACTGAGTTCATCAATTCAACCAGATCTTGTGGTCGTATCAAGTGCTTATTTGGAATAAGATGAGCGGTTTAGGAGATAGGATATTTTTGCGTCCGTTTGCAGTCCATATCTCTAGAAGTCCTGTGGTACAGTGTTGATGTCCAAAACCAAAACCAAGGGTCTGCAGAAGACCGGCAAAAGCTGAAGGAATTAGGTCAGCTTTTCGGTGTGTGGAGAACTTCATCCAAGAACGACGAATCCTTTTACAACAGACTAGACCAAGGGCAAAGATCTGGATTACAGGAGTCGTCAGAGGTTTACTGTAACTTTCTGCTTTTTTTTAACCAGGGAAGAAATATATCAATGGTCTACTTCTTTTAAAAAGTTTTGCCTCAAATGCAGTAATCTATTTGCTGCACTGTTAACTTCTTTGAATGAAGCACTGTTCCCAATTGAGCGGGGAAAATTTATTAAAATTGACACTGTCACGTTTGAACGTTTCGCTTTTTTAATTGAGTCTGAAACAAGCTTTGGAAACAAGACATTTCCGTCTGATCTTCCCCCGAAGAAACACCACTGCTGCTGTCCATCTCCTGGCCAACCCTGTCTTCAAGGATGTGCACCGCCGAAATACAGTCCATGTTGTGACAAGGCTTGCAATTGTGGAATACTTTGCCATTTGTTAATTTTTCCAACCCATAAAAACACAGACAAAAGTACTTGTCCCTATGTTTAATAAAAGAGAAAAAAATGATGAGAACCAAAAATCCTTAATCCTCAATTCCTTGAATCCTCAAATGCTCTTATCCTTGTACCTCGCATTCTTGTATATTCGCATTTGTTTCACGTCATATTTACTAAACGCATAAAATCGCATAAAAAGGTTTTTTCTTTTGCACCTTAAAGCCATCTTTTTTCCTCAAAGTAAACGTATCGGTAACGGCCTTCTCTTTTTTTAAAGTTATATTGGTATCGCGTTTTAGAGAAGTAACGGTAACAGTAACGGTCCGTTTTACAGAGTATTTTTTTCGGGTCAAGCCCTGTATTTAATGCTACATACACCATTTCTCTCTGATTAAATTAGATTTTATCGCGTGGATCTGATTTGGGGATTCTTTGATCAGCTGGCGACCTGAGCGACAATGTCGAGCCTTGTGTGCCATTCAAAGATTCAATGCTTTCCTAATTAATTGTCACGTCAAGCGTGATACCTTAGACCCTGACATGAAACACGCTTGGGTTTTTTTTATCAGATACGGCGTCTTGACATGTACAGATGCTAATTATGCGCTCGAAATTCTTCCAATTTACCGTCCACGGTCACGCTTTTTGATGTTATGAAACACTTTTTCACAGGTTCCTGCCTGAACAACCTCAAAGAAACAACAGGAAGGCGAAAGTCCCAATAAAAGAGGGAGTGTCACTCACCTTGAAAATACATACAGTGCTTACAGTAATTCGATTTGATTTGAATCTCGGTTGCCACGCCCAGCGTGTAGTCTTTGATATCTAAAAGCTTATCGCCGTTAGCAGTCCTGGTTCCAAGGTTCCGTGGTTTTTGAATGGTCTTAGTCCCCACCCACCCGTAGTACCCACTGATCATGGCCAGCCATCAGAGCGTGCTCTCACAGACCGTCGAATACCAAAGCTTTCGCGCTTCCGTGCCCCTCAAGAAGTTGGCGTTGGATCCCGATGACACCGAGAAGGTATCCCACTGACCTAATCAAACCTAATCTAACCTTACCTAACCTAACCCAACCTAACCTAACACTATATTGATAACCCTTAAAGTTTCTATCTAAGCCTTTTAACATTTTGCCACAAATTTAAAAATGAGCACCGCCAACTGATCGGTGGAGAATAACGTTTATCCATATGGTTATCCCTCGTCCATAGGTAAAAATTGGATCACTGACTGTATGGCACTATTGTATGTGTTCAACAGGTCCTCTTAAAAGAAAGTTTGGGGTTCAAGGCAAACAATTTTTTGTCAGACAGAGCCATTATAGCCCCAAATTTCTTTCCAACCATCCCGAATTTCTCCAAAATTTCCGCTAAACATCTCACAAACCCTTCCCTTTGACTGAAAATCCTCGGTTTTTGGTCATTTCATGGTTAAAACTCGTGAAAAAGGCTTTTTGCCCCCAAACGACTGAAATAGTTTAAAACTTAAGTTAACCTAAACCATAGATAACTTCATATATAGATCGATCAAGGGCGCTGCGATCGCATGTTTTCGTCTCAGCTGTCGCTGGTGGAAAAAATGTTTCATTCGTAGTCAAGCTACTTAGGACAACTATGGTGCAAATATAAATCAATGACAGCTCGTCCAAATTCAAAGTAGAAACCCCTAATAAGACTCCTTGTCAAGCAATTGCTCTCGTACAGCACGCTTCATAAAACGGGTTTGAGTAAGTTGTTCGACCACATTTTTAAGAACGAAATTTTGAAGAGGTTAAAATGGGGCTCAAGTTAAAGTTTTCATCCATGTGGTGGAAACACTTAAATGAAACGCAAGGAACAAGCCTGGGTTCAGGCTGACCTCCAGAGGTGTCNTGTAATATTTTCGGCCTGCTCTTGGTCAGCTACATAAACTTTTGACAACATAACTTTGAAACGATCGACTTTGCATGTAAAAGACATAGAATTGACCTACCGTTAATTGAAGAGATCTACGTCTCTTATTTTATTACTTTAATTCGAAAAGTGGCTCAGATTGGCTAAGATCAAGACCAGGCCGATTTGCCGGCAAGCTCGTTCGCAGTCCATATTTCTAGAAGTCCGTGACTGTACACACCTGCATTTACGAACAAAGCTTTGGTGGCACATATGGTTATCCCTCGTCCATAGGTAAAAATTGGATCATTGACTGTATGGCACTATTGTATGTGTTCAACAGGTCCTCTTAAAAGAAAGCTTGGGGTTCAAGGCAAACAATTTTTTGTCAGACAGAGCCAATATAGCCCCAAATTTCTCTCCAACCATCCCGAATTTCTCCAAAATTTCCGCTAAACATCTCACAAACCCTTCCCTTTGCATGAAAATCCTCGGCTTTTTGTCATTTCATGGTTAAAACTCGTGAAAAAGGCTTATTGCCCCCAAACGACTGAAATAGTTTAAAACTTAAGTTAACCTAAACAAATGATCTTTCTGGTTCCTAGTTATAAGTCTGGGTTTAGCTTTTGGAGGAGATGGCACCCTCCCGAGCCAGATGATCATGTTTCTTAGATTCTTAAAAACAAAATGAAGTCAAGTTACTAGGCATTGGTCTCTTATTTGAAACAATGCCATCAACTTTGGTAGTCTGGTATCACCGGATCCAAAATAATGCGTGGCATCTCATATTACAACCGAAAAAGAAAAGCCGGATCGAGAAGACTTCCGTGATCCCGTGACTGTCACCCTGAGTATCTATCAACAGTCAACACTGAAAAAGCAGATCTCCACAAACATTTCCAATATCCAGTATCCAGTTTTGGGGCCAATCTCTAGCCCAGATCCCGCCTTCCAAGTTTCCAACGCCATCTCATGAAGATACGAGTTCAAGAGACGGTGATCATCGTGCCTGGGTGAGAAATTCAAAGCGATTGCATGAATCATAGCCTTTTCGATCCATCCTCATCCTCATCTTGCGATTGTCCATTGAGTGCCGCTCAATCCATTATCCATTGGGCCATCCGGTGGAAGCCACACCCTCGTCCCCGCGGTTGGCCTAATTGATGGGCCATCATGGGCGACGAGGCCGTCCAGTCCACCAACCTGGACGCCACGTTCAGCAAACGGAGTGCCGTCCACTTCGGTTATTGGACCGACCCGTACATCTCGCAAATGGTCAGTTCCATGGGCGAACGCAAAGCGCCCGAAATCCACTTGGGCTATTTCACCCGGGTCACGGCCCTTAAAAGCCTCATTCTCAAGACGGTCGAGTACGGGCAAGCCTTGGGGCGCAAGGTTCAGATCGTGAGTCTGGGGGCGGGCTTCGATACCTTGTTCTGGCGGTTACGCGACGAACTCAATCCCATGGACGAGGCCGTGAACAACTACATCGAGGTCGATTTGCCCGAGGTGACGGCCAAGAAATGCTATCGGATCAAGAAATCGAAATTACTGCTCAGCAAAGTGGTTCAGGATGACGATGACGAGGTCAAACTCTCACGCACCGATTTACACGGCCACCGATATCACCTAATTGGCGCGGATTTCACTGACCTGACGCTCTTGGCCCGGAAACTGGCCGAGTGTCAGATCGATTACGCTTTGCCCACCATCTTCTTGGCCGAGTGCGTGCTTATTTATATTGAACCGACCAAGGTCGAGCGCTTCCTCTCCTGGACCACGACCGCCTTCACTAGTGCCCTCGTGTTTCTCAACCACGAGCAGTTGAATATGAACGATCGATTCGGAGCGGTGATCGTGGAAAATATGAGTTCGCGCGGCTGCGGTTTGCCCGGGGTGGCCGCCTGTCAAAGCCCGGCCGCGCAGAATGGGCGTTTTCTGGCCCGGGGCTATCACGGGGCGTTGTGTTGGACCATGAGCGAGGTATACGAGTTATTGCCCCGTGATGAAGTCAACCGGGTCGAGAAATTGGAGCTTTTTGATGAAAAAGAGCTGATGCGGCAACTCTTTGAACACTACTGTGTGGGAATCGCTTGGCGTAATCAGGACAAGTTTAATTTTGATGACTTTGATTTCTGGTAACGGGCACTGCCGATCGCATTTTCTCGTTTCTTTTTCTATTTAACCATCAATAAATGTTCATCTTATCGCTTCATCACGACCATACCACTTACAATGTCTCGCCATAGAACACTCGCCCAAGTAATCTGTATTTTTACTTTTCATATACCATATTGCCAGCGATCCAGGTCGCACTTAGCAAAGATCAAATTTTTACCATTCATGTCCCGTCTAACCTTGGAACTAAGGGTTGATATTGTCGACCTCCGACTCCTCACTAATCTAATTGTGTTGGTCGTCTGATTCTTTCCCACCACTGCATTGAAATTTGTTTCAACTTGAAAATGATTTTAATGAGGCAAGAATGACTAGCCGAGCCCATGCCTGCATAAGTGAATCAATCAATCGTTGATTAAGAAAAGGGATTGATTATTATCGCTATTGGCACACCTTGAGCCATCCCTGAACTTCACCTTCCGTCACCCTGAAGCTATGCTGACGTCTAGAAGAAAAGGAACGTGACATCAACAACAGTCCCTGCCTCAATCCCTCCCATCTATATATCCCACCGATCCTACTACATAAGTAGTACTAATCTAACTGACGCAAAGTGCTTGTCGATTGAGATTAGGAAGCTCGCTGCCAGCTCTTCCGATCCTGGGTTCATCATCATCATTCCCGTTATGTGGGCGGACACGCTCCTGATCTTGGGCATCTCGGTGTTCACGGCCTTGTTGGGGGAGGGTTTTACGTGGCTGTTCGTGTACCGCACGGAGCGGTATCAGCGGCTCAAGAGCGACATCGAGAAGCAAACCAAGCGACTCGAGAAGAAGAAGGAGATCCTGGGCGAGTCCACGCTCGACAAGACGCGCAAGCGCAAGATGGAGAAGGACGAGGAGAAGCTCAAGAACACCAATCGAGACCTCATGGTGGTCAAGATGAAGTCCATGGTGGCCATCGGGTTCGTGTTCACCTCGTTACTCTCCATGTTCAACTCGATCTTTGACGGCAAGGTGGTGGCCAAATTGCCCTTTACGCCCATCAGCTGGGTTCAAGGACTTTCGCACCGGAATCTGTTGGGCGAGGATTACACGGATTGCTCCTTCATCTTCCTCTACATCTTGTGCACCATGTCCATACGGCAGAACATCCAAAAGGCCTTGGGCTTTGCCCCGTCCCGCGCTGCGGCCAAGCAATCCAACATGTGGGGCCCGGACCCCAACAAATATAAGTTCTAGCGTCGCTCGTAGATCGACCAGGCCTAACGGGTTGGCACGGGCTAAGATGGTATTGACCCACCTACCACCCGTTTGGGATTAGACCCAGAAATGACGATCAATAAATATCAGTTTGTGGGCTCGAGCATCGATTTTTTATGAGCGGAACTAGCTTGTCTAAAATCAGTCGCAGGCTGTGGCGGGTTCTGGAAGACTGGTGTCGTTATGCTTAATTACAGGAAGGCCAATTTTTTTAAAGGGGTTATCCGTCTACTAGGAGATAAAATGGAAAATTTATGATTTGACTGACACAACATTCGTATCATTGTACATGGATCCTCCAAGCCAATACTTGAGCCCAAGAAAATGCGGGCATACTTTCACATACTACAGCTCTGTAATTACAGTGCACTAACAGATACCTTAGGTATTCAGGATATCTAGGGGACCAAAACATATGAACAAGGTAGCAAGCATCATGATGAAAAAAAATATCACATCTTTGAAAACACATTTAAGGTATTTATCAGAGCATTTAACTTGATAAATGTTTTTTTACCTTGTGTACCTTGCTCTACGTATAATCTGAAAGCTTCTGTTTTTAGGCATAAATACTGTAGGCCTAATGCTAATAAAAGTGAAAACATTACGTGAAAGTTTGTACTTTCCTATGGTGGAAGCCGAACCTACGGTCTCTGAGGAACACAATCATGCCTTGAGTGGGTTCATTGGACCACTAGACTACTATGGTTAGTTGAAAATTGGTTTTTTGTTTATTGCGACTCTTGGTCATGTCAGATTGTAAAATGTATAAAACTGTATGCATAAATATCATTTAAAATTCAAGCTCCCAGCACGTGAATTTAAACCCTCACCACCTAGAGGGAGGATTTTTGCCTTGTTCTCACTGCCTCGTGGACTTGTATGAAATCACGCATACAAACAATCCAAATTTGTCAAGTAGGGTGGTTGAAACCCTATTTGGGGGTGGGAACTTTTCGCAACTCCAAGCTTAAACGTTAGATGTCAAGGCCAACCCTGAGAGGTAGAGTGCCTTCCGGGGTCAATACTCCACCTCACAATGACCATGGTCGACCTTCATTTGAGCTTTGATTAATGCTCTGTTTTTTGGTGTTGGTCTAGTTTGCCATACAATTTGTCAGAGTTGAAATTTCTTACATCACTCCATCTGCCTATAAGGTACCTTATTTGCAACGTCACTGGGCCCAAAGAAAACGGGAAGAGGCACGGTAGATTGCTAAATAAGCTATTAGTGCCGTGCCTTGAACGCAATTTCTTTTCCGGAAATTATGTGACCCAGGTCATTAATTATCCATAAGATTTTAACAGAATTACCCAAAGACAACACAAACGGATTATAATCCAATAAAATAGAATCGGCCCTCTATTTGGTAGAGGCTGACTGACAAAGCGCCCTCTGAAGTGCTAAATGTAAAACATTTTTAATCCAGCGTAAGGAGGCTATACAAAGCGTACTTACGGTTTGTTTAAGATAAAGGCTTACTAGCGGGAGAAAATACATTCGTATGGTCTGAGGCCAGTTTTTTTAAAGCTCGTAACTCGGAGTTAGGGGCTTGGACGTTAACTGGTATGAAACCCCACTCGCCAAGGTGGTGAGCAGATGTTCATTCTGGGTTACGTCCAAGCCTTAACTCAGGGGCACGAGCGGTTACAACACTGGCCTCTAAACCATTCAGCTTATCCTAAATAACTTGAATAACTTTAAAAATATCTGACCTAATGAACTAACTGAGACAAACTTAGGCCCAAAATTTGCCTTGGGGAACAAAGAGAAGTGGTCCAGATTAGGCTTAAATGACAAAATACGATAAGAATCTTTCGAATTCATAAGAACAGTTACTCAGACCCGAAGTCGGCAGGCATATAAGGCGCGCGAGAAATCCTTTCAAAGTCCATGTTTGAATTCTGAGAACGACTCGTCTTTAACCCAATGCCATAAAATCACGCAACTTCGCTTTGTTGTTGTTTATCCTCAGGCCTCAGGAGTTAAGACTACCCTGTATGTAGTCTGGCTTAGAGTCGAGGCTCGGCAATTCTGTTACCTTTCCACGTGTTTCGGTCCATCTGTCTTCACCCTAAGAATTGCGTACTTATTTGCGGCTCAACCATGCGCAACTTGGTGGTTCGCCACAGTGCGTGTCAGACACTGAGCCACGCCACCTGTCCCCCGTCACCCGGGGCGAGTCCGGCGGCTTGGGCCTTGGCCGAATCCGGCGGACTCTGGTGCCTTCACGGGGATCGTCTGACGGGGCCCGACCTCGTGGATTGGACCTGGACCGCTCAACTGCCACCGGAGGCCGCCCAATGGCCTTGCGTACGTCTGCTAGACCTGTCGGACGGCACTGTGGTCGGGGCCTTCGAGCCCGGCACGCTGATGCAATGGCAGCCTTCGTTGTACAGCGTGGAAGAAGTGGGTTGGGTGGCCGGCGGCGTGCGCGATTTGGTGCGCAGTCCGGATGACGAGTTGTTCGTGTTAATCACGGCTCAGGACACGTTGGTAGTGATGAGCCGTGAGTTCGACCCGCTCTGCGAGGTGGATTTGCATCAAACGGAGTTCGGGCAAGGCGCTTTTGTCAATGTGGGCTGGGGTCAGAAAGAGACGCAGTTTCACGGCTCGGCCGGTAAATCTGCGGCCCATCAGGCCCCCACGCCCCATCAACCCGTGTTTGAATGGGATGACCGCCGACCTCGTTTAGTGTGGAGGGATGACGGGCAAATGTGGGCCGTGTCCCATGTAACACGAGGCGAAATGGCCGTGCGGCAAATCCGTATCTTCAATCGGGAAGGTGTGCTTCAGGCTACCTCTGAGCCCTTGCCCGGGTTGGAGTCGGCCTTAGCCTGGAAGCCCTCGGGGTCGTTGATCGCTTCCACTCAAAGATTGCCCCATAAATATCAGGTTGTGTTCTTCGAGAAGAATGGACTTCGCCACGGCGAAATCGTCTTGAACTTTCATAGCCGAACCGAAGCTCGCGTCACTCAGTTGGCTTGGAATAAAACTTCGGAAGTCTTGGCCGTACTGGCCACGGACTATTTATCGCCGGACGAACCTGTGGTCCGGATTCTTTTATATACCTGCAGCAACTACCATTGGTCGTTGAAACAGGCCTGGTCCACCCCCCAAGTCAATCTCCTGCACTTCGAATGGGATGCTGTGGATCCCCTCAGGTAGTTTGTCATTCTCTCTAAGACCTCAAATTACGACCAGTCCTCAGAGTTGCTGACCTCTTTTTTCCTAGATGTCACGCCGTGTTTTCGAATGGCGAGTATTGGCAATGGCAAATGGGATTTGAGGTCCAGGTCTCTCGCGGTTTTTCCCAGTCGAATCTGGCGTTTCACGTAAATGTGGACGCTAAAGTGTTGAAGATCACTCCCTTCCGTCAAATGGTCGTCCCACCCCCTATGAGTGCCTTTGAAGTTCACTTCGACGGATACATTAAAAGCGTAGGACGATCTCTTCTTCTTCATCAATTCCTTGAACGCTGTTTTAATGTCATTCTGTTTCAGGTGTCGGCTTGTCCAGATGCTGAATCGCAAGAAATGCTGTCCATCAATGGATTTGTGGTCCAATTAGATTCAGGCGACATTCACTTCCTTTCGACACATCAGGGCGAATCAAAATGTGTAAAAATCACGGGTGCGGGTGGAAACGGCTTCATCGTGAAAAGTCAGCTTTTGTATCCGCAAGGCAGCTTGTCTGTTTCGGAAGGAGTTTTAGACTCGCTGACCTGTTTATCCGATGATTTTCTCGTGGGTTCGCTGAGTAAAAAACTGATTGCTCTTCATATCAGTAAGATGCCCGATGGTTTGATAGCCCGAACGTCCTCTCTGATTGCACCTGAGACCATATATTCAATTTCAAGCGATCCTTCGGGGAAAGTCGCTGCCGTTCAATTAGTTAGCGGATTGGTTCTCAAATACCAACCCCATGACGAAGACCTGAAGCCCTGGTTGACGAACAGCACTCTTCAACATCCGCAAGTGTGCGTCAACTTGGTCGTGGTGGCGGACAAAAAAGAGGAGGAAGTGTTTCATTGCTTAGGCCTCACTGCTAGACATCGTTTGTATTTGGATGGCAAAGAGATCGCCTCCAACATTTCATCTTTCGTGGTTCATTCGGATTTCTTGTTGGCCACCACCATGAAGCATGAATTGAGATGTTTACCGCTTATCAACTTGACCCAAGCTGAGAACGAGGGCTCGTGGTTCTCAGAGTCTGTCCGTGCCTTAGAGAGAGGTTCAAAACTGGTGATGGCAGTGTCAGAGGACTCGAAGGTGGTCCTCCAAATGCCGAGAGGAAATCTGGAGGTGATCCACCCCCGAGCTTTAACTCTCTACCTGGTCAAAAATATGTTGGATAACGGAAAATACGGAAGAGCTATGGATACACTTCGAAGGCAAAGGATCAATCTCAATCTGTTGGTCGATCACAGCCCAATGAAATTCCAAGAGTCTATTAGGGATTTCATCGAACAAATTCAGGATATCTCGAGGCTGTGCCTTTTCATAGCGGATTTATCGTAAGTAAACCATTGACTTACATTTGGTTTACATGGAACCTTTTCTGAACGATAGGAGTGTGTTCTGTGCTTGCAGAAATGAAGATTGCACCTTGACCATGTACTCTTCGATTTATCCGGAGTCATCTGGGCCTTTTCATTGGCCCGAAAACTCGAGTAAAGTTGATACCATTACTAATCTGATGTTAAAGGTGTTGGCCACCGATGAAGAAAAAAATATTTTGCCCATTGTGTCTTGTATCATCAAGAATTCAAAATCCGACCTCGAGAACGCACTTCAACGGATCGACTACATGAGAGGTGAGTGATAGTATGCCGCTCAACGGGTGTATGAATTAAAGATAAAAGAGTGATATGAAAACCATGCGTATTTGTTGATTTCAGCCCAGAACATGGCTGTTGCTGAGGATGCCTTGCAGTATCTTCTGCTTTTGGTGGATGTGAATAAACTTTTCGATGTGGCCTTGGGCATGTATGACTTTGATTTGGTGCTGTTTGTGGCGGAAAAGTCTCAGAAAGATCCCAAGGAGTATTTGCCATTCATGAACGAGCTCAATTCCTACCCATTGGCATATCGAAAGTACAAGATAGATATTCATTTGAAGCGTTATGCCAAGGCCTTAAGCAATCTTGCTCAAGAACAAGAGACAACTTATGACGAAGAGTGCTTGTCTTTGATCCGCAACCAAAGACTTTACATTGATGGGATGATCATATTTCGAAAGAAAAATGAGCTTTTCAAGGTAAATTTTTGGGGGTTGTATGTTGTGGATTTTAATTTAATTTCTAGATCTGCCCTCACAATTTTGTAGGCTGTGTGTGAAGCTTATGGTGATTATTTGACTGTGAAAAATTATTATGAAGACGCTGCCCTTACATATCAACGAGGTGGATGGTCTCTAAAAGCTTTGGACGCATGGGAAAGATCCCTGAATTTTAGGTATTGTTTGGGACTGGCTCAGACCTTAAAGTTACCACAAAATGAGCTCCTGGCTTTGTGCCAGAGACTGGTTCAGAGTCTCAAGGAGGAGAGGAAGTATTCGGAGGCTGCTTTGATCCATATGGAATATCTCAGTGATGGCGAGGAAGGCGTCGCTTGTCTCATTGAAGGACATGCGTGGGCCGAAGCGTTCCGATGGATTGCCAAGCTGAATCGTCCGGATCTCAAGGGTACTACCAAAATATTGAGCATTATTTTTGAACACGATCCCTAATCTAGATATCTTGATTCCCAGAAACCCATCTTCTTCCAAGTCTAAAGGCATTTGGTGAAACCACTTGGGAAAATATTCAACGGAATAAAGAGGCGTTTAGGGAAAAGCTGGAGCGACTGAAAAGAGTTCTTGACATGAAGACCAAGGCATTACAAGGGCACTTTGATGATGTTGATTTGAATGTGGAAGATGGCGACCTCTATTCAGACACAACCTCAATGACTGGAACCGCATCAACCATTTCGGGCAAGAAATCCAACGCAGCATCCTTAAAGACCAGGTGAATGTCGCATAATGAAGTAATTTGATCGATTATCGCACTTTATCGCTCATCTGATCGATCTACTAGAAATACACAGAGATCGAAATCCAGCCGAAATCGGAGGAAGCATGAGAGAAAAAAGTATTCCACCAAAGAGGGTAGTACTTACGAGGACCTGGGGCTAATTGTTTCACTTCATGAACTCATCACCGCTATCTACAAATCCACCGGTATGTTTTCTAGCTTTTTTCTGTTTCTTAAACGTGTGCTCTTGATCACGTTCAAATATTCTTGTAGCGGAAGTTGGAGAACTGTTACGAGGCCTCGTTCAAATCGATGACTTGGAAGCGGCCGTCAAAATTCAAAGAGGCATGTCACAAACACTCGACCTTGTGAAAACAGCCATCCCTTCCATTTGGAAGGCGACTCCCACTGTAGGATTATTGGGAGAAGTGACGGAGCCAGATCGGAACCAATTCGGTCCCAATGCCACCACGGCTGATATTGTGAGCAACAAACGCCCCAATGAGGACTACTCTCCTGAATACAATTTGTTAGGTAATGCTCAGCTTTTGATCTTGGATCCGTGTTTCGGATATGCTAATGGTATACCCTTTTTCAGCGGCCCATTTTAGAATTCCTCCCTCTAATGTGCCCAGTGAGTATTGGAAATTGCAAATTTTGGAATGTCCAAAGGTTTAGAATGGTTAATAAATCAACTCGTGGTTTATTTTTGATGCTGAGGGGACTTCGTTTTATTTTCTCATCTCGCTGAACGTATTGAAAACCATGTTGGTTTTGATTGAGGCAGAATGAATGGTTATTAACCTGAAAGGATTGAGAAAACATCGACACATATTATCATAGGATTGGAATGGCTCATAACGTTGGATATACTGAACGTAACACGGAGGATATTCATTCACAGCCACTGTTCTGAGAAGCCTTCTTGAGGTCTGAGGTGAAGACTTGAGGCAATTGAGCTTCGTAACTTCAGAAAATATATCACAGATATAAATATATAAAAAAATAGCGATACTGATGATAGTAATGATAATAGTAATAATAATAATAATAAATTAGGCGGCATATTTTCCCTTGCCACAAGGTTGTTAAGGAAATGGCCCAATGCGGTAAGATGTGTTTGAGAGCTTGACCCACTTACCTAGTTTATCGAGCAGTTGTATGATCTTGGAAATGAGCTCTTCTCCCTGTGGACTTGATTGACAGGCTGAAAGTAGACACTGCTTTCCCATGGATGAATGAGACAGCATATTTTTTTGGCGCGTTTCACAATGTTCAGATTACGGAAAAGGATGCAAAAAAGAAAAAAGATCAACAAAAAAGAAACATAATGGAGCGTCCTCTCGTCCACAGAGATCCTGAAAGTCAGCAACACATGAAAATGGACCGAGTTCGGCATTGGCGCGTGTACTCTTCAAGCCTCGCCGGTCTGATTCTCAAAGAAAGAGAACAATTCCTCTTCCTCCGGATCCAGTTCTGGCTGCACATCGCGATCATTTCCCTCTTCGTCATCGTCATCCTCGTCTTCATCCGAGGATTGGGTTGTTGTCGATTTTTTCTTCTTTTTCTTGTCCTTTTTGGCCTTCTTGGCTTTCTTCTTCTCCTTCTTTTCTCGTTTCTCTTTCTTCTTATCTTTCTTTGAAGGTGACTTTGAAACTATTTTCGATGAAGACCAAGAAGAGGGATCCCCCGACGATTTCTCCTCTTCTTCATCAGTTTCCACGGGAGATATGACTTTCCGTCGCGTAATAAGATGCCGATGGTGATGAGACAGAGCGGAGGAAGGAGGGGGGGATGAGGACGGCGACACGGCGGAAATCGATACATTCGGGTTATGTACTGGCTCACCCAATCTGTCCATGACAGACCTGAAAAAATGAGTTTCAATGCCGAAATGAAGACTTGTACGTTACGTCACAAAAATAGGCGGACAACTCACTTCTTCTTCGGACTGGGACCGATGGAGGCCGTTGTCGAGGATCGCTTCACTGCACGGGTTTCCAATGGATCATTTTCAGAGCCGCCGAGAATGATTCTTTTGTGAGGTTTGGGAAGGGACCCTCGGGAATGTACCTGGCGGGACAACACGGATTGTGATGCATCGTCGTCACTCTGGTGAGGTTCCACGGAATCTTTCAAGGGACTGAGTTGGGCGTGCTCTAATGCTTCGTCGAATTTGTCATTGCTCAACTCCTCAAGCTCTAGATTTGCTGGTGTGTGGTCTTTTCCTGAAATTACATGGCGGCGTCGTTTCTGATGTAATTGGACGCGAAGATCTGTTTGTGGATCAGGTTGGGGAGCACCTAAGAATATAAATAAACATTGAAACAGTGAATCCTTGCAAGCTTCGTTTTGGCGTGTCTTGTCGAATACAAACCTTTTTTGCCTCTCAATTTTTGACGCATGTCCGTCACTTTAGCTGCCTTTGAGTGTTCCTCTTGAAACATGTCGAGAGTGTCATCCACAGAGAGAGAAATCGAATCCCCGCCTTCTTCAGAGTTCAGTCGCTTATGTAACTTGGTCGGTAGGGCGTGGTTGTCCTCTTCCTTGTCGGTGAGAATCCGTCCAACCTTCACCGATTTCAAAGAAATGACTTTTTTTTCAGCTGTCAACGAACTCGATAAAGGTTGAGCAAATTTAGCATGACGGGCCAACAATCGTTCCCGTTCCGGCGAAGGGAGCTCCTGGAGTTTAGCTTGAAAATCCCGCTCCTCCTTGGCTTTTGAACGCTGGTCGTTGGATTGGTTTTCCAGATTAGAACCATTGTTTCCATTCACCCCCAAACGATCAGCGGACTTTCGAGCAGACTTGTGCTCTTCCCGAGACGGTGGCAGGGATCGGGCCTTGACATCGGGTTCTTTCAAAGAATGGGGGCTTAATCGATTACGGGTATGACGATCGTCATGTTTGGGCGCTGAGCCAGCCCGATGATCGAACCGCAGTCCTTGGTTAGGCGAGTACCGTGAGCCGCAGTCTCGCGAATGAGGTGAGGGCGTTCGCCGTCGCCGAGAGGGGGGCGAATATCGGCGCGGGGAACGCGAGTGCCGAGGAAGGGGTCGATAGCCCGGTGATGACCTTCGATAACGAGGGGAAGGACTTCGCCGTCGTCCCAAGGGACTATGGGGGCGCGCACGATAGGGAGATCGAGAACGGTAGGGACTGCGTGAATATCTTCTAGGCGGCGAACGGGTGCGGCGAAACTGGCCTTTGGGCGAATGGGATCGGCCGTCAGCCACGGGCTTCGGTTTGACACGCTTCCGCCGCTTGATCACGCGCTTCTTTTTCTTGACTTTGGCGGCTGAGATGGGTGCCTCCTCCTTCAACTCTTCTTCGAACTCATTGAGGAATGTGGTGAACTCGTCGGAACAATCTACTTGCAGCACATCGTCCTCGTCATTCTTGGTCGACTCCTTGGACATGGCCGTCCGCAACTTTCGCTGGGCACTGACATCCGCAACTTGGACCGTCGACTCGGCCGAAGCTGGAGTTTCGGGTTCAGTCTCTGAATCAGTGACATACTCGGAATACTCGGAATAGTCGGACTCGGACACCTCCGAGGCTGGCGGAGGGCTAGGGCGACGCTGTTGGCGGTAGTTCGAGCCCCGGTTCGATTCGGGCCACGACCCGCGAGTCGGCTCACGGTCAAACGAGCCTCTTGAGGGCGGTGAGCTGCGATAACCCCGACTGGTGGCGGTGGGGGCCGGTCTGGCGCCGCTCTCGGTGGATAGTCGGGTCGAAGCACGACTGGCCGGGATCATCCAGCCCGGAGGCGGAACGGAAGCGTCAAATTCGGGCGGCATAAGGGGCCGGGGCCTAGGGTGTTCACTACGCCCGCCTGGTTTAGCATCCACGGGAATGATGGCCAACAGGTTCTGATTCTTGGCATGGGCTTGGACCACGTAAGCCGGCTTCTTGGGCTTGAGCGTGCTGAGGGCAGCCAACCGAAGCGCCTCTAAATCATCGTCGTCGTCCTCCTCCTCATTATCCGCCGGATGGGCCGGATGGGCCGGATGGGGGCGTGTCTCGGGGTCCGGCTTGAGAAGATCTTGGGCTGAGGCCGCCATTCTGGCCACACTAAGTGACTCCACACACTCTACCTCAATTTCACCACACCTCGCCTCCTGAGGCTGGGAGGGGCCAACGATTCCGAACTCGACCGATCTGGACCAGAATGAATGGATGGATGGATGGATGGATGGATGAGGAGTAGCTCTGGGCTCTCTGTTTTTGGAGGGGACACTTCGAAAGATCGAATGTCCGGCCTGAGATCTGAAGATTGGCCCGTTGGCGTGGCGTGTCCACAAGTACAAGGGCGCTTCAGACTCAAGGGCACGCCACACACCAACGATAGCTGACTCATTCTGCGTCCAGTCTCCACCACACTTTTTAGTGATGAGGTTTTGAGCTTTAAAAATGGTCCAATCAGTGTGTTAGCTGTTGGTAAGTCTTATGGCTAAGAACTAATATGTGTGTAAGTGATGGATCAATGTATTTTTATTTTCATAAACTCTCGCTGCTTTTGGAAAAGGTACTTTGAATGTTTTTTTGGCTAAGGCTCGGCATGTCATATTCCACCAAATGGTTTTAAAGCCATTGAAATGGTGACCCTGATATTGGATCAGCTGTGGTTAGAGAGGCATAAGACTAAGTGACTGTTAATGTCAGGCATCGGTGGGTAAGAAGAAGCAGGCATTAGTTTAAGTTTCAGGCCACATCTCAAAACCTCTGGCTTTTTTCTGCCTACAATACCTAATGCCAATATTGCAGACGATTCATGACCCAAGCTATTTGTGAGGTATTTAAATGACCAATGCTCGTACTTTTAACCCGACATAACAGTCACCCTTAAGTCAGCATTGATAGGATCAAAACATGTTTCGATTTTCAACTTCATGAGCCGACCGACCAATTGAAACGAATGAATCCATTCAACTGAAAGAGTGAATGTCTAGGGAAACCCAAGTGCCAAATAACTGCGGCCGAGTGCAAGTGAACCTTGGACGGATTGGCCCAATCGATAAGTGCTAAAGACCAGGTAAATATACTGTAGACGTTTTTCTCCACCAGTTTGTAGACGATGTGGCTTTATGGACTTAACCTAATCCAAGTTAACCTAACAGCACCTAACCCCAGCTTAAACGATATTAATCTAAAATTTATAACAATGTGTTCCTAACTTAAGAACTAGCATAACACTGCCAACTATTTGGTGGAGAGTAACAGAGTCATCAATTGACTATCTAGTATGATCCAAGTGGCCTTCGAGCCATTGCCATTGATGTGTAAAGACATGTAAATTGACCTTGAATGAAGCCGATCGTCGTAGCGAAGGGTAGATTACACTTGATGCTGTTTTGATGAGCTTCAAAGCTGTCAAGATTGATTCATATGAATCGGTTTAAATTGTGTTCAAAGATTGTAGTCGCGAAATACCCGAAACTTTTGCCTCTCGTGATAAAATCAAAATGGGTTACAAGCTTTTTTTGTCCAGTATTTCAAATGCTCCTCGACAAAAAAGTAAAGCAAAACCCAGTCAAAAGAACACTTGGTGATTAAATTCGATATGTGCATAGGACTATACTATCCTCTTCTTTGGTCGAGACAAGAGACATAGCTACGGAAAGTGTTAGAAATTAACTGAAGCTATGTCTACGTAAGATAATAAGTAGGATTGAGGTCAAAGGATGACTTCCTAATTAGTCCATTGTCAGTGTGGATCAAACCTCGGAATCTCAAGCGTGAACAAGTCTTAACACCTCCCAAACATAGCAATTTGGTTTGGGAGCTTAGCTTCACTTCGATAAATATTTTTGCCGTGTGCAAGTTGGTGGTTATTCTTATTCTAATATTTGGAAGAAGAAAGTTCCAATTTTTGGCCATTTTCATATGGCTGCTCTTCCCAAATCTGAGCACTTTGGCATAACCTGACATCTGAGAACGAGTGTGCCTCATTTTATGTTCCTTTTGACCAAAGTTGTTTGTTCGTATTGATGTTGCCCTCCAAAGGAAAATAGGGCGCCAAGGCTTTTTGCACTGATCCTAACGTAGAGAGCACATGGGACTTCAATCATTTCTAATAGGGAATTCACTGAAGATATATCCTTCAACCCTAATCCGAAGTATGGCCTTCTTGCATTGGATACTATTCATTTTCACTTGCAGAGCATGTAGTATTTTGTTGTGGCACTCACCATCCCTCCAAGCATCAACCGTTACTCCAATCAGGGGATGGAGCATCGGTTAAAATGCGGTAATGAGCATACGGCAATGAACTTGATCAAGAAGATGTATCATCCGAATTACTGCTTTTTTCTCATACGATGATAAACTGAATCCTTTCTCACCTTTTTCTGCCATGGAATTAGTCACATCGGATGAATCTAAACCAGATTTCGCTCCTCATGACTCTTTTTTACTAGCTTTTCTGCCGGTACTGAAAATTTCGGACAAATTAAAAAAACGGAAACATTCGTAAACACAAGATGTGGAAGCGTTGGCGGTAGTTTTTGCACTCGTATTCGTAAATGCTCAAGTTAGAAATTTCTTTCGACGGGTGTTTTAGTACGTTTATGGAGACGGTTTATTTTGTGTTTACTAGTTAATTCAATGATACCGTTAACAAGGGGAATAGGCATGACGATTGGCAATGCTAGACCGATTAATGTTGGCAATATTGTAGCCTCAAAAAAATTATCAAAGATTCATCATGAGATTGTCATTTATGCGAAAAACTGAATTGTTGATTTTATTCATTTCTGAAGCATTTTATTTTTATTTTCGCAATAAAAAATCCACAAGTTTAGTATTAGATCATTATGAATGTAAACGATAGTGCATACTGTAAATTTCAGGTGACAGCATACCACAAAGTCAGTTGTTTCAATTGACGGAACTTTCAAGAAGCATTGGCAAAAAGTACAAGTGGCACATCTCTGCCGATATCCATTACTCCAGCTTAAGGATTCCTCGATCAAGACTTAAGAGAGATTTGAAGTAATTCTTAGTGGAAAAGGAATGAACATCAGTGGACAAGATTGGAAAAGTCGACTTAGAATGAGAGAACAGATTGAAGTTCTTTTGAACATAACATATTCTGGGTTATGCGATGGTTCTTGATAAGTCATAGGTTTACATTTTAATGTAGTTTTAAATTAAAATGAATCAAATTATTTTTTTAATATATGTACCATTGATATCTTGCAACCCTTTGTGTCAAAAGCATCGAATCAATAGAGTTTTTTTGGTAGTAGCCATCAAGGATGAGGTTGCGCCACGTTTTGTCGATTGAAATCTTGAAATGTGAGTTAATTCTGTAATTTCCAATATCATCACCAACGTATATGCAGTGGCTTAAGCATTTCTAAACTTGTGTTCCACAAACGACGATTTCCTCAACTTAGGAATTCAAGCAAGAGGCACGGTTTTCGAGATTGCATCTCGTCGTTATTGAGGCTGAACTCAAAAGTTAGGCGAACTTCCCCATGAACGACGAACGAACCTCATGCCCTAAAACATGTCTATCAAACTTCACAAAACAAATCCGCATTCCTAGTCCGAAATTGGAAATTGGCTTTCGGAAAGCATCTACGCACTCTCAGGTCATATTGCCACCAAGTAAAGTCGAGAAAGTTTAGAAACGAGATGAAACGTCCGAACTAAGCGCATCGGAGAAAAGTTTTCCGCTCGTGTACGTGTATATCCACCGGATTTGCGATAGCATTACAGATCGTTCGATCGATAAATGAACATGCCCAAATTGCTTCTCTCATACTCTTGGTTAGTTTATCGGTAAAAGCTCAGAGTTTCCGTTCTTTGGGGATCAAGACTCGAGCCATTCTCTGTCTTTGGGAGGGATTGGGAGGCCAATTGTAACGTTGGTACGATCGATCGTATCGCGATTTTTGGCAATGGCCTGACCCAAATCGAGATTGACATCACCCCAAGGCTATTCTATCCGCCTCTCGAGCTTCTTTAATGGAGGCTGGTGTTTTTGGCACGACCATTGAGCAGGCCCTCGAGTTTCTATTTGGGATTTTGGTTCTGCCTCGTATCATTTTGCATTCCCATCTATTGCGGATTAGGTTGAGGATCTGGTGAATAATTCATGATCCAAGTTCATGGTCAAGCATGGTGACAGAGTTTCCGGGTTTCTTTACACTCATCTATCTCCAAGAAATATTGAGTTGGTTTTCAGGGAAATATCATTCTCCTTATCGGCCTGTTCCATAGTCGGGACCTTGCTTGATCTCATCTTAAAGATGAGGGACAGAACTGTTTGGTCAAGAAATGTCTCTGACCTTGGACTTGGAGGGCTCAACTGTCAATAATATCGGATTTGAGTGATGCTCTGATGAACTCAAGGCTCGCTTCCTAGTCTCTGATCGTCTTATAATTGGAATATGTGTCTAAGCTTGGCAATGCCAATGCCACGTTAGTTTCAGTAGTTTTGGGGTCTTAAGACGTGGTCCAGAGAATGGACCACCTACAGTAGACAGTTTGCCATGTTTGTTAGTGATGTTTTTTTTTCCCTAATGAACGACCGATTTTTTTTCATTTTCGGCTTCGGTTGGTTTGGGAAAAATTTTCTCATTCAATTCAGATTGTGAATCTCAGCAAGACCATTTATAACAACTTAATGAGGGATAGAAATCGAAGTATCGATCGAGTAAAAGTCACAAGAGCCATGATATTGCCCGTTACGATTAATTGAACATTTTCTGAACTAAAATGAGATGTGAACGAGTCACTCGCATTAATGCACTAGTGGATGCCCACGAAATGTCTGAAAACTCATTTCTTCCTATTTGCAAGTTGGAAAAACTCTTACCATTTCGCGTCTTTGCACAAACACGATGGTTTGCAAAAAAATAGCGCTATCAAGTTCAGTGAAAGTTCCATTTAGCTATTCGGCGGAGCATGGAATTCTGAAATCTGGGCAATTCAATGGTACGTAAATGCAAGCTTGTGGGCTATTCATATTCCATGGTATGTAATCCCCCACTTGAAGGTCACATTTGTTTGAATAAGAGATGGAAATTCTTTCGCCGGCCTTGCATTTATTCACGGACCTCTGAACCATTCGAGTGTTCCTTGACCAGTTTTCCTGCTACCAAGAAACAATTGACCGAATTGGGAGCGTTTTTATCTCGATATATTAGTCTGTTCCTCGTAAACCTCAGGGTTGACCCACTTGTTTCAATAGAAAATTGTATAAGATCAGACCAACTGGTCGAAGACAGACAGACAGCCCTTTGTGGTTCCATGGTTTGAGGGCGCGTCTCGAGCAAGTCGAGCATGGGCCGCGCTCAAGTTCTGGCTTGGGGCGTTACGACTGTTGCTAACTAGATTCCATTATGGTTAATGTACATTCCCCCAACTTACAAGGGCTCCTATAATTGAGTAATGTATTTGGAGATCTACTGGTCGTTTGACCTCGGAGGAGAAATGTCGTAGAATCATGGTCGTCTATTTGTCACTGCCGTTGTTTTTTTTTCCTTCTGCTAATTGTGTTCCAGTGAACGTGAGATCTCAGGAAATCTAGACTCACCGTGGCTTAGCCCTTGGCGATTATAGGCACGAGCATTTTGTATTCTAACCATCGTTTCATGTTTTCATGTCTCTTGTCCAATTTGCACCTTTGGTCAATTGAGCATGAAGTGGTCCATGAAAGCGGCAAGAAATCGTGTCCAGAATCTGGAGCTCTTTTTCTCTTTCCCTCGCTCTCTCTCTCGTTCTCCCTCCAAATATTCGCCTTGGCCAGCTCGATTTTCCTTCCCTTTCTCTCGAGCACAGAAAGAGCCAGGGTCAGATCACGGACAACATCAGTCGAAAATTTAGTCAGGGAGGGTCTTAAAAAGGCTTTTACAAGTTATAAACATTTTTGCCATTTACGTTTCATTTGTAAAAAATGCAACCTCGTTCATTCTGTGTAGAGTTAAGCACTGAGTTTGGAGACAGTATAGTCTTCGACTTAATCGTTCGATTGAGCTGAATTTTGAAATGCGAAGTTTTAGTNGGATGTTTGAATTTTTCAATCTTAAATATTATTTCTTGACCTCAGGAGCCTGTCCACATTCCAGTGGTTCATGGTTTAGATCGTGAATTATGTTCAAAGTAGCTTGCCGACCAAGGACGGTAATTTCTATTTTAGAACCTATACATGAATTTATAAAAATTGCGGTATAAATCAAGAGAGCGAAATTCGGAATTGTTTGCAAAGTTGATATTGACAAAGAAAGAAAAGCACAGACGCATCAATATTAGCAAAAAGAAAGATTACTCAGCCGGAAATATTGATTTTTATTGATCTTGTATTTACCCCAAATGAATTGCTGCTTTTCTCTCTAAATTTGTCCTTTTTGGAAGCTTCATTTTTGTAGACGTGATTCATTTTGTTTGTCGAATTATTGACCTGCGCAGAACGCATCTACACTTTTGAGATCAGTGTTTATCAGTGTAGAGCTTGAGGAAAGGCGTTCTATCTAGCTTGAGTTGAATACGTGGATAGACTGTAGACACGATTCGGGTGCTTTTTGGCAAGTTCGCAATTTTGCAAGGACGTCGACATGGATGTTATATGCCCTGGAATTACTACAAGGGTGAGATGGGGGGAGCCAAGGCTTTGATGACTCACACGAGGACTACTTTTGTATTACTTCTCGGTAATAGAACTACCCACTCCAAAAACGTGTTTTTAGGTATTACTATAGTCTTGCTCCATGAGCTTTAAATTCAATGAATCCTGAGGAAAGAGGCGTCCAGAACGTTTCACGCCGTTTTTGAGCGAAAATCTGAGGAGAAAATGGGATCCCTTTTTCACATATTGTCTGGGCGGAATGCGTGCCAGTGAAGGCCCCGAGTTCATGAGAGAGCTAGCTGTTCATCGTGCTGTTGACAGATGGTGGTCGCTTGTGCATAAAGTATTTGCAAAGAGAAGTGAGGGGGGGGAAATCCAATTTTTCCCTTGAATAGCCCCCCAATTTGAATTGAACGCCTGCAAAGATTCGAGCAGGGTTTCGCTTTGGTATGGCCTTAAAAGGATAATTTAGAGCATTGATCCTTTGAGGATGCAGATTGCACTTATCCATTGTTCTTGTCTCGTAAGATGATGCTTTGGGTTGGAAACTTATTATGATTTTAATCACTCAACTATCCCTTTATGATGATATTCCTTATTCATGAGCTTGACGACGTAAAAACTCATGTCAAATTGAACAAATGACGATTAGAAGTGAAAAAATAGTGAAAAAAAAAGTTTTTGATTTTGTCATCACGCCCTTTTTCAGGCAATTTTTGGATAAAATACTAGAATCGAAATAATGAATGCGTGGTGCACTTAACTCAGGTGCATAGAATTTGCAAGCAAAAATTGTCACCTACGTTTATCAAAGATCCTTCACAAATGAGGCATCGTTTCAAGGACGTTTTAGCACGTAGCAAGGACAAGGGTATCATTTTGGGTATTCAATTTCCTTTGTGGCACAATTGTTCAACTCGAGAAAAAAAACATATTCGTTTTTCACTTCGATGCATGCCTGCTAAATATAACTACTGTGATGGACTTTAAAGGAAATGGGTTCGTGAATTGAACGCGGACATGATTTGTTCATTGCTTCTGTTGATGCTAGTATATGTACACTCAAGTTTGGAGCTTTTGCTCATCTACTTTAGCTGACAAAACTTGCTTACTCTGCTCCAGAGCTGGCAGCGATGAGCTCTCAAATTATGTGATGGTTGCCAAGTTTCCGGCAAGATCATTTATCACAGAGAACTTTGACTTCTTCCCCTTGAGAGGGTACTACTACAACAACGATGACGACGACTGGGCTACTCTTGTTGTGGACTCACTCAAAGGAACGAACCATCCTAGTTGGCTTTGAGCCGTTTGAGTCAAGGTCATGGCTGAGGAGGGACTCATTCCTTGGCCCAGTTTACACTTCCCTGGACGATGAGATGTATCACTAGTGGATCGACATACTTTGAGCTCGGTCGGTATTCATCATCCATAAGATATTTGTTGAGAGACATGCTTTATTTTGTTGGTCACATACAAAATACTGGGCATCGGTAACAAATACAAATGGCCAACTTTCGCAGTCTCATCATCAGAAACAGGAAGGCTAACCGTAGATATTAGGATCCAAGACTAACTTTCCTGCGGTGATGAGGGATGTAACGGTTGTTGCGATTATCATTGCTGGCTCGTCATGATGAGAGACTACTCTGTAAATGGCAGTGATTGTACTTCAATCTGAACTTCTAGCTGAAGGAGAAGACCTTTTCATGGCATCTACTTATGTCATGCTTCTGCCTTTTAATGTTTTCCATCGTCTTCTTCTTCTTCTTTATCGTCGTCGTTGTTGTTGTACAGTAGACTTCCTCCGGGTCAAGAGAGCTGATTTAGGAAGTAACTAGCACCTTAAAGGTCTTCACAATTGTGTGTGAGCGTGTAAGTAGAAAAAAAAGTTGCAGACATCGATTTCAGGAATCTGATATGTGATTGCTGGGCGTTGGGAGATAAAAGATCTCGTCGGGAAAATCTTCGTCATCTGTGATACCATTCTTGATAGGGTCGTCTATGGTGGACCAATGCCAACGTAGAGTGCGATTGGGTGGGGATGTGTTGGATGAGTTCATGGCCTTCAACGAGAAAGGCCATTTAGAGTTGGGTCAGGTGAGATCGCGACAGCAGCAATGATGGTATAAATGGTGATGGGATAGACTTGGACAAAGGTCGACGTTATGCCGAAATCCCATTCTTGAGCAATAGTAGATCGACGGGAGTTGACGCGGTGGGGGAGGAGGAGCGGGTGGTAAAGGAGGCGGAGTATAAGCTAGATGGGGTTGAGCACAAGCACCAGGACCAAATGGCAAGTGTGGCTGACAAGGACGGCGATGACGGCCCTTGGGCCAAGTTTCCAATCCAGCAGAAACTTGGGGCCTTGGTCAGAACTTTGAATTGAATGGGAATCCTCCATCGGGAACGTAACAACCCGCTCCGTTGCTGTCCGTCGTTTGATGACTCATGTGATGCCCTCCTGATGTGGCGCCGGCCAATGAGCCTGCACTACCATCTGCCCGGCTTTTGGGCCGCCCTCCAGGTGCGGGAGGGATGTCTCGAGGTAGTTCCGGATCCGGAGGCAAATGGCGGTTCAACCGATCGAGGGAAGCTCCGCTGGCAGCTAGAGACTTCTCTCGGGAGACGGCCAATTCCTCCTTGTCTTGAGAGAGCTTCCTTACGAAGTTCCACATCATGCCGGCGCACATTCCGAGTAGAATGACAGCCAGAACAAATATAATGATGATCACATGACTGGCGGAGAAGTCCAGCATTGTGTTGCCCGTGAACTCGGCGCACGATTCCTCGTCCCATCCAAACTTACAGTTTCGGATGGTATTGCAAACAAGATCTGGGTGAATACAAGTCGCATCATCACAATCATATTCAGTCTGGAAAAGAGATGAGATTGATTACCATGCAAGAGACAGACGCACGGAACATGACGGGGCTCGTTGTACGGAAACTTTGATGGAATACTGGGTACGAACCTGACGAAAGAAACACTTCTCTGCCAAAAGCCCTAAACCCGGTTTACTGTATGTAGAGCCAAAATTCGAAAGTACGAGTAACTGCATCAAAAGAGGCCAACATACACCATTCTTACTTCAGGATCGCAAGCTGCATTTGGCCCGTCCAGAACTCGCATCGCAGTGAAAACGGCGACAAATTGCGAATTGATACCGCTTTTCTCCGCATAAAACCGTATGTACACATCACTGGTTTTACTAGTCACTGATTCCGCTACCGATCCGCAAAAATTTTTGAGTCGATGCTCTTCGTCAGTCTTGCCGTCAAAAACCTAAAAGGGGTAAATTTGATTATTCCCAAAATTATTCGCAATTTTTTTTTGACGCATTGAATGACACCAGTCCGTTTTCTCACCTGAATGTAATTCAAATGACAATCGTTCGGATGATCCAATTGGTATTCAGGAAACTGGATATAGATTTGGAATCCTTTCTCTGCAGTAATTGTCCACACACAATCTATGGGAGCGTCGTAGGTCTTAGCGTGATCGATGCGGTCGACACTGATGTTGGCTGTGCCAATGAAGTCCTGGAAGCCTCCAGTTTCAAATGCACATTTGCCAATATCTGGCACGTTACTGAGCCTATTTTCAATGAACGTGTACACTGCTTTGAAACCCGTGTATTGAATGGTGGAGTCTGAAGAGAATCGCATCCATAGAGATCGTCCTGATGAAGTGATTATGGGGGGAAACTTGTCTCCGCAAAACTTTCCTGGAACAAAGAGATATTCCTTCTATTAACCGAGTTCTATCTTAAGCTCCATTATCGTGAGTTCAATTATCTCGCACTGTACTTGTAGGAACCAGGTTCATTTTTCAGATCGATGCACCTGCTTGGTCTTTCTTGTTTCACTTGGCTTTTTTCCGAAGCCCTGCAAGTTTCAAAGTTCCTTTTGGTAAACGAAGAAGTGAGACTTCAACTTGAATTGGGTGAGAGTTTAGCTCATCGATCAAATACAAAGTGACGGTTAGTGGTTGATTTCATCGGTCATTCATCCTCTTGTTCAATCCGAGACTTGGACACGAGTGCAAATATTCCCACTAAAGCAGATTCATTGCGTGTTGATAACTTCTTCTACTATTTAGACTTCATCTTTTTCCAACCTGAATGCTTGGTTTCCAAAAACGGGCCTCGGACGACTCCTTGGATGTTCATTAGAGACCTCTTTTAAGAGTTGCTCAAGTGGCCATTAAAGTCCACTCACCACCTCTTAGGGCTTGTCTGAAACTGTTAGTGGTAAGAAGAAAAAAAATCCTTTTTCTCCAATGACCCCCAAAAACGCAAGCTTGATGTTAGTTACATTTGATTGCTCGAGAAGTTTCATGAAAAGTTGTGGTTTACATTTTCAAAGCTTACTGTTTAGCGCCAGATGTGAATGATCATACATGCCTCTGCAGAGACAACAGAGCCTCGTGGCCTTGACGCAATACTCCGCATCATTCTGAGTTCAAGCCTAACTGAATGCTTTTTCATCAGACTAATGCCTCCATTGGGAGCAGAAATGAGTAGAAAGTTCTCAAGTATTTTCTGTGGACACAACTTGATTCAGATTTCCCTCTGGCGACCAATCTAGTACGTGAAAGAGAGGGGATCCAATCAATTTCTACTCAATGTGGGAGTCTTGCTTCTCGTACTGCTGCTCGTGGTGAGCCAGCGATAGAACTTCAGACTGACTGTCAGTTGCAATGGCATCGACTTGATTCTACCCTCTCTATATTTGAGTGCCTTCAATCAATACTTTTCCGTCCATTGTTGTGTGAGTGCGTGTGAGGCCTTTCTTGAGCTCCCGAGAGGGTGCCATAAGTCGTGCATGGCAAAGGACAACGCCGAATTCACCTTGGTTACTTGGTTACTACTCCCAAGTGAGGAGAGCCTCCCCCCAAGGTTCGTCTTGTCATCTCGAATGTGTGCCGTTGGTGGTTGGGGAAGTGAGATGTACATTTTAGAATGGAACAACAGTTGAGCACAGCCAGCGTTAACCTTTCTTTTTTTCAAAAGGGAAATGATGAGGAAAAGCCAGGATCTAACAGCTTTGATGATCACTCGCAAGTAGCAACTGCCAACAAGGCTCGTTCCAGGTCTAGTAGATCTTGGGCCCAGCCTTGTCGGTGCTTGGCTTCCGCCTCTGACTGGTTGCCTTCGAACCGACCAACCAACTAACCAAGTCACCCTGCAATCTAGTATTCAGTGAGTGAGTGAGTGTATGTGTGTGTGTGCTTTTTGGATGGGTCCTCTAGATCATTGGAGAGTAGAAGGGAGCGAAAAAGGACACAAAAGATTGGAGAAAAAGGGGTGATGGAAATAGGAGAAGATTTCATTTTGAAAGAGTTGTCTGTTCCATGCATCACTGATTTTCTCCTCCGCCGGTCTTAAGTGGAAAGCTTCATTCGAGGAACGCACATTGCACCTCATGTGGAACTCTTCAAATCAAACTAGAACTAACGAGTTGACCAACAAACTTTGACATTGCAGCTCTAATCAGCTTCGGTAGGAGATCTGGATGCCTTTGGAGTTTTTGCTCTAAGATATTCTGTCGTAATGAGCAGAAACCCATTCCACCCTGCGAGTGTCTGTTAAGTGCGCCAAGTTAAAAAAAAAAAGTTTCGTTCCGTTTCCTACAGCTAGCTATGAACACAAGACACCAAAATTTCGTGAAATCTGACGCTTTCCAATGCATTTTCTTTAGCTTTGCTATCCGAAAAAGTCCGACTTCCGGAGAGGCGACGGGGACAAAAAATCCGGTTTGGAAGCCAAACTCTGCGATTCGTGGAAAGTGCATCTCTCATTTGAGGATGTTTGTGTATGACTTACCTATGAGTGGAGAGTAGCCTTGATCACCGTCTCTGATTTCTAGGTAGTCGTAGTCACATTTGCTATCCGTACCGGGTGGTTCAATTCTGAACATATCACGAAAGTCTATCCTCACGAAGTAGCCGATATCGGCAGTGATAGTACGAAAACACGTTATGTCTTTGGGGTACATGTTGGGATACTGTGGGCTGTAGAACTCCATGGCATCGGGGTGTCCTACCGTGAAGTTCTTGCAGAATTCTTCCAATTGCTTGGGATCCATTCGACGACTCGGGGTTTGAGCCTCACTGAATTGGGTCAGGTGGCACAAGGATGAGAGAAGGATCAACGAGATTGAAGCAGACATAGAAGACTGAAAAGAAGAAAGCCGGAAGAGCGTCTCTGCCATTTCCATTGTTGGGCAGCTTCCATCAAAAGATGTAGTCCGACAGGTGACGATGACTCTTGATGCGTGCCTTATCCTTTCAAGTTACCAAGGCATATATCGACGACACCCTCTAAGTGCTTTGCCATTGAACCAGTTACGAACCAGAATGGACGCACTGCCACGTACTATTCTCTTCCTCCTCTTCTGCAACTGTTGTCGATGTTGTTGTTGTTGTCGTCGTTGTCACTGCTGCTGCTGCCGCCGTTGTTTTTGATGTTGTTGTTATTCCTGCACACTCCTCGTTCCTGTTATTCATCATTCCATTCGTAATTGTCTGCCCTCTCCAAGGGTAACAATCTTGCCTCGTTTACCAAACCTGAGTAGGAGTGAGATCTGAAGGGACAAGAGGCTGCTAGAGATGATGATCCACTTCCACGCATATCCCTTCTTGGCCAATGTTGTCGTTGCTGCTTCAAGATTGATGCCCTGGCAGAACGACGACATGTGTTGGAACAACAGACAACGATGGCAATGTTTTGACTGGCGGGCTCATTGCTCTCTGTTTCGTCTTTCTCCTCGATCTCTTCCTTCTTTTCTCCTCTCAATTGTACATACACCGTTCTTCTTTTACCCGTGGGAACTGGCGATCATGTGTGACAATACGAGGCTAAAGTTATAGTAACCAGGAGGCAAGCATTAGGATCTGTACTGTTGCTATCGTTGTTCTGGAGGTTGTTGTTGTTGTTGTTCTTGTTGGTAATGGTGTGCTGCTGCTTTTCGTATTGTGTGTTTTTCCTGACTTTTCCGTGAACTGACCGTCTAAAATCTTTGGTGATGGAATGGATTTTTTTTACATGAGAGATTGAGTGGTCGTTTGCTTTGGAGCTCGTCAAATTAAAGGAAGTAGAGGACCATGGGACAATCCCACAGCCCAAGTGGACGATGTATACTTTTTATTTCCACCACCAACCCCAAGTATAGGCAAGTCGGGGCACATAAATCTTGCGTGGGTTCCAATGTTTTTTATCCCTTGATTGTCTCGCATTGGGAGAATTGCTCTTGTTCTGAGCTAGCACTCCGTCGGCACTTTTTCTCAGGACACTTGAAGAAGAAGCGTTCAAGTTGGCACTGTATCAAATTGTCCAACACGGGCGACAGGTCAGTTTCCATGTCATAAATACCATCACCGCAAACACATCTCAAGGGCTCGTCACTAAAAGCCTTGAGACTGGAAACCAACCCGTGGTCCACGACCCCTCAATGGAGCTTAGATTTGGTCACACGATGTCGTTTCCATTTATCAGATCACAATGGCCCATGACAAGAGATGTATACTCCAACCGGAGGGAGAGAAAGAGAACGAGAAAGAAAAAAAACTGCCCACTAGAATTGCGTGAATGCTTCTTGTCCGGCTTCTAAAATTAGTCTGCCTGATCTTCGACTTATTCAGCAGCCTCTTTTCTTCTTCGTCTTCTCGCGTGCTTTTTCAATTCTAGACTACTACACTCTCCTCCGGCTCGTCCTCGTCGCCGTCGTCCTCATCCTCATCCTCTGCTTCTTCGTCTTCATCTGTTCATTCCATACGTCTCGGGAAAGGCAGAAGGAGAGCGAATACGCGCCACAAAACGGAGGACGAGGTCGTCTAAAGCGATCAAGAAGAAAAGGAAGACGGCCTTTGATTTTTGAGGAGCTCACCGGAGATGTTCCTTGAGCTTCCCTTATAAGTAATAGATGTGAGTTCGAAGGAACAGTGTTGTAGAACTACAACGTACCCCTAGTGGCGCGTAAAGCAATACTGCAAGTAGGGAACACGGCCAGGCGCGCACTGAAAACTCTTTCTAGCTTGTTAGCTGGACGAAACTTGGAACAAGACGAAGACGAAAGAGCGAGAGGAACATTATGCTGAAAATGAGCGCGAAATATGTAAAGAGTAGGAGAGAAACTGGGAAAGGAGCTGGACTATAGAATCTGGAGAAGCTCTATGACCGTGAAGTTGTGCGGAGCGAAGTTGAGGACATAGAGAAGCTTGAAGCAAGGCGAGGGTCCAAGTGTCTCGGAGATAAATTGGCACATTTTGTAATTTTTCCCCTGAAGGCCAATGTTATTCGTCCGAGGATTACCAAGGCCACCACAAGTTTGGTGGTACATCTTAATTCCAAACAAACTAAATAAACGAAAGAGGAGCCTGCCCATAAATATTAAAATAAGCTAAAATAAGCCTTCAAGTTGTCTCTTGGATTTGTTTCTACAAAAGTTTTTTCTTCGGGCTGGCATAAATTCACCTCATAGAAGGGGAATGACAGACTTGCAAGGAGGCCAAAGTGGGTGTTCCTCGAACATTAGCACTCATTGTTGAATTGCCCCCACATTCTCGCGAGAAAATGACTCGAAATAGTTAAGGTGTACATCGTTCAATACAATGTGCGTACTTTCGAATTGAAATGTCAAAGTATCTCTGCAGAATAATTTACGGAAAAACGAAGCCTCGAGGTTTGTTTTCTGAAGAAATTTATTCCTACTCACGGTGGTGTCAATCGTCGCCAAGCACAACTTTCAAATCTGTTCAAAGGTGTTAAAAGCCTGGTCAGCTTCGTCGAGATGTCTAGATTCGAGACAGTATTCAGTGTTTACTTGCACAAGTTACTTTGAAGGACAGGCTGCTATAATATCTAATGTGCTTGCTCATAGCAACAACTATAAACTTTTTTTGTGATTGAAATTGGAGTTTCCCCAAAATCGTTCACGATTTAAGTCTTCAATATCATTCCTGTGAGTGGGCAATGACAGTCCCATTAATGTGTAGGTCATCAACGTTTTGTTTGAAATAAATAGCGCTCTTATGCTCCATATATGCCAACCAATATTAGTGTACTTTACCAAAAAGCAAGTGCAAGGAAAAATATTTTGACAACTCTTAAAGTCTGTTTACCTTTCCGAATGAGAATCAAGTCACTTCACGTGTAACCTAAACTTAGGCCATTCGATATTTTCACAAGGGCCGCCAAGTGAGTTTCAAAGGTCCTTGAGTTGCTTTGCTTTTGAATCTCTAGGGACAGAGTCGAGTCCGATTTGATCATTCTTTTGATGACTAGTTCTTTGCATGCAGATTTACTGTCTGCTATATTTTGAGTTATCATCCCATTTTTACATGCGAAGCGAGGAACCCTGGACACATTCTACTTGTCCTTGTTCCAATGTCGCTAAGTCAATGAGCGTAAACAATCAGGACTGTGGGGGAACACATCCTCTGGCCAAGGCATCAGATCTGACTGAATTAGAGGAACAAGGTCATCTTTCTGTCGGGATATAAACCAACAACTGCTTATTGTACACGTGCGATTTATATTGTAGTCTTGTCAAGACAAAGCCATTGAGGCTAGTGCTCTATTATGACGCATAAGCTCTGTAGATTAATACGAATATAGGAGCAAGATTGACGGAGTCATTTCGGAGCTATCTGTTGTACTTCAGTGCAACGCTGTTGCAATCTCGACAAGGAGGATCCCAGATAGGCCAACTTTCTTATCAATTTCCTAGGAGATTACAAACTTTTCCACCAAAGCTGCACCATTATCCTGTACTGCGTTCTATTCAGAGTAAAGAATCGAAAGCAAGTGGGAGTGAGACATTAAAATACAGTAGCTTGTTGCTGTCGACTTTGCCCTTCGTTATTGTCAAGGATTGCTATAAATATAGGTAGACACCTCACCGCCAAAGCAATTGATTTTGAGCCAACCCTTTGAATATATAGATTCTTATAGCCATGATTCTGACTTCATTGAAAATAGAGAATCAAGAGTTGGTAAAAAAAGCCCGGATATTTTTTTAGGAAACTGGCATGTACTTGCGAGACCAATTCATGGTTCAATTCATGGGGCCAAGTGTTACCACAGTATGGCTAAGGCGTGCATTACGGAGTTAGTTATAAAGATCTCTTTTGGTTAAATTGGTGAAAAACCTTGATGAAGGGGAGGAGAAAGACGTTGATTTGGAGAGCTGGCAGGTGTCCTAACTTTTCTTTGAGACCTATCGTCAATCTTAGGTCTGCCAAAGGGCCGCCGTCTCCGTATTTCTCTGATGCTCCAATCAGCACAGCAGAAAAGAACCTTGAGCTAGGAATTTGGTCCTGATGATTCCAAGTTTCTTTTCAACCAAATTGACACTGGATACGAAAACACCTATCTATAGTTAGACTAAACGATAAAAGGATGGTTGTTTAGCGTTGATAATGGCTTGAGGAACGAGTATTTGTTGATTGCCATTAACAAAAAAATACCAGGTTTAATGGCGTTGCTGGTCGAAGAAATCAGCTCGGCAAATATTTGAATTTGACCCTCATTTTCTGAAACGGTTTCCAAATTGTTTCGTAAACTTTGGTCTAGAGTTGTCCCAATGAAAACGATGAAAGGAGAACTTAAATCAGAGCGAAACATTTCTCGAAAGAGTCCATATCCAGTTATTTTTTAAGTTTCATCATTTCACTAAGTGATTCCTTTCAGGACATGTTCCCAAGAGCACATTAATAACTTTCCTTGGCGCAAATGCTCATCTCAAATTATTTTTGCGATAGATGCATTATCTTGAAAATGATGAGTCTCATAATGGTAAAATGTACTGTAATCGCTTGATAGCATAGCTCCAGAGTTGCTCATACCTGCTTCACCATACACTAGATGAACAATGCTCACCCTCAAAATTTAAATGCTCTGCACCTTCCTTACCCGAAAGCGCTATCTCAGGAGAACAACAAGCGATTCAACACTGGACATGTCCCCTTGCTCCTCTTGTACGGAATTTATCATGATTTATGTTAAGGCTCGCTCGTGACGAAGACACTAGCGGCATTTCTTGATTCGACCTTCATCATCAGGGAAAAGAATCCAGCCACTAATCTGGGTTCTCCCAATGAGAAACTCTGTCAAGAAAAACAATTGCTCACTGTTAAGCAAACACTGTCTGTGGGGCGATTTTCACCACCCTAACCTCGTCGGTCTATATCCACCGCATTGTCCCATGTGCCTGTTCCCTTGGCTAGGTTAGAAATGTTCCGGCCTCTCTGATATTATTATTCAGAATGTATATACCCGAGTCATCCATTAAAAAATCTGCCTGAGCTTTCGAGTCTTCTTTTGTATGGCAGGCATCAGTCACGTGCTCTCTTGCTGGTGGGGGCTCTCGTATTCATCAAGTGCCTTATGCTTCAATTTATTACGTATATGACGCGACAATGTGAGCAAGCGATATTGTAGAGAGAGTGGAGGGGGACTACATACAGCCACAACAAGAGGTGATAGATCCATCTTCAGAAAACAGTGACACGTTAAACAATTTCCAACAACACGGAGGCAAAATGCCAAGAGACGATGCTAAGAGCTTCTTCTATGTACACTGACTTGGGGAGTATTTCTTAACTCTCCTAGTCTCCAACCGTCCTTTCTTATTTTTTCCCCTTCTAGTACATACGTATATACCGTACATACATACGCGTGTACCTGGATAGCGAGTCGAGATACAGGCACATGATGTACTATGTATTATCTAAAACAGAGGGACGTGCATTGCCTCCAACACCATCTGCTCCAGATCTCTTCTGAATCGTTCCACCGGGTTTCCCTCCATCAGATGGCATACCTGAAATATTTCCAATTGTTACACGCGAGATGATTAGTAAGAATGTCTTAATGTTCCTCCATCTGCAATTGCAATTCATTTGGCGGAGATTACTATCTGCCTAGTACATGTCGAAAATATAAATTTCCTTTTGTGAAATCGTTGTCGCGCGGGTATCTCAGGAATGTCGAAACAGGGTCAAATAATGGGAAAATGCTCGTGCCCAATGTACTGTATGCAGTGTTAAGAGCATGTAACAAGTGCACCACCTCTCAAGAGCGAATTTCTGTGTCCTTTCAGGTAAGTGTATGCTAAGGCAGACTGTACGTACGTACTTACAAGTGAGCGAGAGAGCAAGGTCATCAGCCTATGTCCATTTCGAGCGATGCGACGCAAGGGTTACTTGGAAAAAATAACCTACGCCAAGTTGTCCGAAAAGCTGGCAAAGAAAGCTGAGGCGGCATCTCGAGTTCCTCAAATGATGATTGCCGAATTTGAGAAGGTCGAGCTAGGAGCGCCCGGTTTTGGGTTTTGAGCTCTAATTATCTTATCGCAAATTGAAATGAACTCTTGAGTCGCTACGTAAGATGCCGGTCAGACCCCGAAAAGAAGTTGAGCCTTCAATAGATCGTATATCTTGTCGTTGGAATGGCCTCGTTTGCTCACTGGGGTGAGGTTGTTCTCGTGTTTGATTGTGCATCTTGGTAGGGCGCATAAATCTGCTCACGTTAAGTTTTGTCAGTCAGGATCATTTTTCACCGACAACCTGAATGCCTGTGGGACAAAACGACGAAACGAAAAAGTAAGAAGTGGGGGTCGAACGACAAACTGGAAGAAGTATGCGGTCAAACATCCTAATTTTAATGTATCTGTATACGTGGTCAGGCATTAGAATGTTGCTCTCAAGTTCAAGGGAAGTATCCACTTCTCATTGTTCGGTGCAAAAAGACAACACGATCCGTCTGAAATGGAGGCGATGATGCTGGATTGTCAAGATGGCTCTTTTTGTAACGCTTCTCAAGGGTTGTCCTCATTTCTTCAATGGCTGTGAAAAAAAGCGTTGCTTAATTCAAGGGGTTGGCTCGAGAGGTCGGTAAGAAAACTCGAAAGTTCTCGGATCCTTGGCTTTATGCCTCATTCAATGTCTTCATATCCCAAATCTAGTTTAGGAAAACTATCTCGGAGGGGGAACATTGAGTTAATAAAACATGAAATTATCTCTGTGGTCGTTGTGCTTAATTAATCTTGACGAGGGACACAACAACACACTTGGTCTTGATGAAACGGTTCTGCATTACTGAAGATAAATGCATGTCGCCTTGGCTTTCTGGATGAGAGGAAACGAGTATTTTATATGCCAACTTTCCGTCAGATGTGCACTCTTTCATGAGCCCCTAATGCATTGGAGGAAAGTGTTGGAAAATGAATTTGTGCAGTTTTTTTCTACAGTAAATTGGACAGGTAGAGCGTTGATTTTGCATCAGGCATTTAATACAAGAACGGCCATTAAGAAAAGACTGTTCTTCATGCTAGATGAGGTTCATTGGTCTATCCCTTAGTATTGTGAATCTTGATATGGATGATAAACCTTCCTTAATGATTTGGAAAGGACCAGGGGTGAGCATAAAGATTACCGTCCGAAATTGATGGTCGGTTCCATCTGCCGCGAAAGACGAGCGTAATTGTAGGTTGCGTGTTTTCCGATTTGCCATTCCGAGCTTGTTTCTCCAAGTTCCAAGGCCATCTGCATTTTCCTCTAGCCTAAAAGTAGAGAAGGATAACGGCTGAGGTTGCGCGGTTGAGAAATCTAAACATTTAACTTTACTCATTGAAGGAAACTTTTGAAGAAAGTGAATGAGGTAGCTCAAAAGAAAGGAGGGTTTGACTTGGACATTTTGCGCGGAAGATATGTACGACTTTGTGTTCATGAAATCGCATTCGATCTAATCTTGGGAAGGTAAGGTACCAGGATTTATTGACAGGGGCGTGTTGACGATACTCCTGAATGGTTCTCGCATTGATTCCATTACCAATCGTTTCTCTTTGGTGTTGATGTTGTCAGATTTGAGTGTATTTTTAATGGCACGCATCCTTTTCGCGAATTCTTCTTCCATATGGACACACTCGGCCACATACACGAGCGCTTCCTGAAAGATGAACAATCCATAATTTCGAAACCAAAGTTTTAAATGCCTTTCAAAAACATACTCTCAGTTTTTAAGTGGTCATTTTCGATGGAGGCCTTAATCTTACCCTGAATTACGTCCAACTATTTTTAAAGACTAGCCACAATTACTGAATTCGAACTACTTGTACGTCATGTTGCTAGTTTGCAACTCTTTTTCTTCTCATACTTTGGAACTTTTGTTTGTGTACCCACCTTTCGGAACGCATTCAGAAATGGCTAGATTTGAGCAAACTTCCTCGAAAACTGAACCTAATTTGGCAATGGCTGCATCTATGGACAGTGCCTGTTTCAGAATTGACACACTTATAAATTAGGGAAATTAGTCATCGGCATGAATAGAAATAATTCACCTCATCTTCGACGGTTTCAACCCCGTCGACGACAATCGTCGTCCCATTGCTGGTTGGAACCCCATCAGTGACGTCCCTTACACCCACGGTTTCAACCCCGTCGACGAACACCGGTCCAGCGACGGTTTTAACCCTATCATCAGCCGAGATCGATGATGCTCTGTCATCGCAATCGGATACCGCATTCGGAGTTAATCGCTCCGATAACATCAAAATGTGCGAGTGTTTACATGAATTTCTATAGAAATGAAACAAAAGTGATTGTCAGTAAGTGGGAAACGTAAGAACTGAATTTTGGAAAGTGGAAGTTGAATCTTGTACCTGTATGCATATTGCTGACACGTGCAAGTATACTCATGAGCGCAAGCGATGCCCTTCGGACAGCGTTCACATTGAACTAAACACAAGGCGGAGTTGCAAGGGAAACGGTTCTTCTGCAACGTGTAGAAGTTCAGATCTCCCGTTGGCTCTTGTTTGGAAATTCTGAAGCAATTCTCGTCCATTCTTTCGACGCTGTGGTTGTCCAATTCGTTTACGGATGGGTGGTATTTGTTGAAATCAACCATTGCTTGTGCCATCAAAATTGCTTGTGCTGGTGCAATTAAGCTTTGGCTTTTTCCTTGCAGTAAAAACAGAATATGGTTTTTTAACTATTTCCCAAGTATAAGACGTGATAAGTTTTTGCGCCGATCATACTTACCAAACATCATAACGGTGATCAAAACAAATTTGGCCGCATTG
>NC_081443.1:6625586-6625768 GCF_007210705.1 Tigriopus californicus
GAATGGTGAAGAACTGAATTCCGTGATTCGTTCAAATCAACCGCCGTAAATCTGTTGGTTAACTCGAGCTGTCAGAACTAATTTCCATACACCGTGTCTAAAAATGGCACATTGAGATTTTTTCCCCCCACTTCCGCTCTGAAATTAAAAGCAATTTAGACAATTTTTGTTCCGTCCCTGGG
>NC_081443.1:6625804-6626700 GCF_007210705.1 Tigriopus californicus
CCCCCACTTCCGCTCTGAAATTAAAAGCAATTTAGACAATTTTTGTTCCGTCCCTGGCGCTCCAGATAATAGAGGGAGAGTTTAAACATGGGTGGAGGCTGTTTGGGTCCATGTTGGTGGCTCCTCATTCTTTTTGGGTTCCAGTTTTATGGGTTTACACCTTGGGGCGATCCAACGACGACCGAGCCTGTTTCATGCTAAAAACACCGACTATCCTGTCCTCGACTGACTAAAGTGTGTGCCCGATTTGAAGTGTGGCTCGGCCGCCGAGCCAACGTTTTTCGCCCTGAAAAGTGAGCAGCAGGAGAAGAGACGCCGACTTGGGTTTGATAATGCCACCATAATTCAGAAAGAGTATTCACGAAATGGCGATGACAACGAATAAACGACTCCACTTTTTTTTATCTAAAAGAGAAAGAGGGCTGTCAGGCCCTGGAGAGGTTCTTGTCCTTCATTTAGTCTTTGGCACAAATTGAGTAGTGTCAGCGACACGCTTAGGAGACTCTGATTCTTGGTGCCATGTACCCTGAATATACAGTAATATTAGGCAGTTCTTAACGTCCCAAAGTTTGATTGAATAGCATTGCCTTTATCTTCGTGAAAATAAACATTTAGCAAAGCTGCGAGATGGCGATAATAGGGGACTTTGTCGAGCAAAAGGGCCTTTTATGATCCACTGTTGACTTTCACGACAGTTGCTTTTGTTGGTTGCCAGTTGGGATCTCAATCCATATGGACGTGAACTGTCCGACACTTTGTTACACAGAGAATAGCCAAAAGTGATAACTTTAGAAAAGTCTGTTTACTCACAGACGCACACAATGGTCCTTTCTTCACGGCCATTATTCGGCCATTCAGGGATCAGTACAAAACGTCGAGCCCAACTCTATTCCTAC
>NC_081443.1:6629964-6635199 GCF_007210705.1 Tigriopus californicus
TACGTGCATCACATTTTGGAAAGCGAAGATGTATGAAAAGAGAAATCATGTTTTTTAGTCACGGATTCTATTAATTTGATCCTATAAATGAAGTGCAATAAGTAATTTGCTATGTAGTCCTAATATCTCAGGAACTGGTTGCATGTATATAGGTAAATCCAACGTATTTTCCGCGATTTATTCTTGTACATTTCTCTGTGTTCAGTGGACACCCTGGCCTCAATTGTTTGGAATCGATGGACTCTCGCTAATCTGCGGAAAAAGAGAAATGTCAGCGTCAGGAAAAACAAATATGAGAAGAATTGCAGTCAGTTCCAACACATGCAATCAATGCCATTGTTTTCGTCCCATTTTTTTCTTTTCACAATCGATGGACTCTCGCTAATCTGCGGAAAAAGAGAAATGTCAGCGTCAGGAAAAACAAATATGAGAAGAATTGCAGTCAGCTGCCACACATGCAATCAATGCCATTGTTTTCGTCCCATTTTTTTCTTTTCACAAAGAGGATCTTCGTTGGTCCTTGAAAATGTGCAAAGTAACTCTAATCTCCTCGTTTCTATTGTACCCTAAAAGAAGCAACATACTTAAATATGCATATGTTTGTAAGCCTATGGTCAGATGATTGGAGATGCATCAGTTTGATTGTCTGGCTAATGCGCAAAAGCACGTACATGAGTGCTTCTTTTCCAATACAGGAATTGCCATGACTTTCCTGAAATGGAACGAGGATAAGATTGCAATGGTTGAAAAATCTAAAGTCTCGACAATAAAAGGCTATCCAATTTGTCTGACAAGTGCCGGTGTATTCGCTTCACCTAGAGACTTGCTGGTACTTGCCCAATCCGATAGGGAGTGTGATATTTGAGTTTCCATTCCATTCCGTTGAACAGTTGTTGATGGTAAACATGCAATATCTCAAAAGATTGAATGATTTCCCTTGTGACAAGCGTACCTACAGTAGACTGGAACATCCTTATTTGGAGACTGCTTCCTGCTTATTGGTGCGTTCCAACTGATCATTCAAGAGCAGATCTGTGCTTGTTCGACGTTGGGAACAATGCTTACGGAGTTCAGCCGCAATGGTGACCATTATCTCCTTTGTTGGCCTTTGAAATCCGAAAACTGCTGTTGATTCTCTGTTCCCGTTCCATTCTACTGTAGTTAGTTGTTCCCTTTGTTCCAAATCAAAGCGGCGGGAAATTCTCAATGGATTCCAATTTCAGAGGCGTCGTATCCACAAGAGGGTTCATCTGATTAAGTGGTCAATCCAATTTTCTTTTGATGTTATTTCGCTTCAGGGACTGACTGTTCTNGCTTACGGAGTTCAGCCGCAATGGTGACCATTATCTCCTTTGTTGGCCTTTGAAATCCGAAAACTGCTGTTGATTCTCTGTTCCCGTTCCATTCTGTCCAGGTTAGTTGTTCCCTTTGTTCCAAATCAAAGCGGCGGGAAATTCTCAATGGATTCCAATTTGGGACGTCTGTTGTGCTACGTGTATTTCGACAACTATTGACGAACAATTCAGTTAAGCAATGTTCCAGTTCCAGTTCTTTCATGATACATAAGATGGGTTAAGTACTCGTGTAGTCTTGAACCAAAACCTCCACAAAAGTTTTTTTGCCATGCTCCTTGAAGTGTATTTGTTGCTTATGCGTGCTATCGGTAACATTGGTTGGTGTTTAGAAACATCGTCTTCATCGGAGGGCGCGTAGTAAAAAGACAACTGAGCAACAATGGAAAATCATGGTCCGAATCGACACTCTTGGAGTCCAAGTCGCGGCCTTTGAATGGAATCCATTCCATTGTGATTGTAACTTCAGCGAAGATACTCTCTAGTTGTGGAAGATGTAGCATGGTCTCCTTGTTGTGACCTTCTTCACATGGACTTCATTTGACTTTCAGAGGCGTCGTATCCACAAGAGGGTTCATCTGATTAAGTGGTCAATCCAATTTTCTTTTGATGTTATTTCGCTTCAGGGACTGACTGTTCTTGAGCTTGATTCGCTCCAATACAAACACAAATGACGAGTCAACGATATTTGGGTTTCAGTCCTGTTCGGTGAAGCTCCTTCATTAACCCAAGTCCAACCATCTATCTATCCACTCTCCGCCAAACCAACATGGTTTCTTTGGATTGGGGTTCATTCTCTACTCCCCCCCTTTGGATCACCTTATTTGGATTCCCCCATTCTTCAAAACAAAGGACTGATTGCCCAAACCCTGACCAAAATGAACCCGTGGCTCGTGTCTTTCCAATAATACCCCTACCCCTAAGACCGACTTTACCCTCTCCCTGTCAAAGACTCTTTTCATACAGTTTAGTTTAGATCCACCAATATAATCCCGTCATGGACTTGATGTTTCCTTTTGATGTTGTGATGAAGTTTCCTGGATCAGAGGTAAGAGTTGAATCGGCTTGCCAAGTTCAGAAATCTCTAGCAATGAAATCAGCCTTTAAGAGTTAAAGAGATCGGGGCAGAAACTGCACCCGCTTCAATTGTCTCCCAAGGCAGATCCTCTCTTGTTTTTCCAGAGAGGCAAACTTCAAATGACTTTGAGTTTGTTTTCGATTATTGGGAATCGACTGGATGATGGTGGAGAACACCACTCTAGCAATCACCTTAGACAAACTTTCCAAAGCAAACTTTACCTTCTGCCGTTGTTCAAAGAGAGTCAGTCCTTCTCCTCTTCTCAATGGGAGCTTTGTCAGTTCGTTCTCCTTACGTACATCGAAGGACGTGGAAAGACGAGGGAACCAAGTGTTCCCAAATCTGTACGTACAACCGAGATCCTTTACCTTTTTTTGACGTAGTGCACACTGTACATAGGTGCCATGGCTCATGTCAAGGAATCCAGAAGTAAGGAAACAATTGTGAAAACGCCGACAAAGGCGAACGCATTTGTAACTGTCTTTGAGCCGAAATGTTTCTTGGATGCTTTGAGGCGTATTCAATCTTCCATATGGTACGAGTATGAATCTCTCTTTTTCTTGTAACGTATGAGACGGAGGTATGATCGGTTCACGAGCGTGGTTTTAAATCGGCATGAGTTGTTCCGCTCATAATTTCGAAATTCTCTCACACGAGACTCTTCAGTACATTTAGAGAGAATGCCACACTCAATCGATTAGTCTCGTCTCATTCTAAACTCTAAAAAATACTGCGAAGTGTCTCTCTGGTAGATGAAGGTTCTGCTGTCGGCAGAATTTAAATTAAAGACATTTTCTATTTAACTGGATGATAATATAAAAGAAATGATCATATACCAAGACCCTGATTCCTCTTATTCCTTTAGTAAGCAAACTGTACCTTCTCGTGGCTTTAAGAAGGTTTGAGGTCATTCCAATCATTCTAGAGACCCTGCCGTGAGATTTGACAGACCTGGCTTGTTGAAGTATCCAAAACAAATTGAATTACATGAACTCAAGGTGAGGTAAGATGCAAAAAAGACATCCACTTTCAGCTCATTCAATGAATAATCCCACCCTATTAAGAGGATATCCCTTGGATTTTCCAAATTTCAGTTTCTACTTAACACCTCATCATAAGAACACGAGACGACACGATCAACAACTCGTTCAAAATACTCAAAGTATAGGGTACACAGAGATACCCTATATCCCCCACGAGGAAGCTAATTTATGCTGTCAAGATCGTCAAATTTGTTCGGATCATTGCTTTGACGTTTCTCTGTCATTCTCTCAGTTTGAGCTCGAAAGATTTTTCAGATTCCTTTAGGGGGCCATTACCTTCTGGCCAGGAATGTGATGTGAGGACTCATTACCATTTATGCAAAGAGCACTCACAAAACCACATACAACATCCGACCAAGAGGCATAGTATATTGAGCTACATTTTTTTTAAAACTGATTCAGAGCATCTACAACGTCTCTCCCATAAGATGGTTCACCGGCAAAGCTGGAACATTGTCAATCTTGCTTTTATTTCTAACCGGTGGTTCAATAACTAGGTCAAACAAAAACTCAACAGTAATGATAAATTAGGGTCTATGGTCTGGTCAGGGCGAAGATGTTGGAATGACATTGGGAATGAGGCAATTCGTGGTATTGGCCGCAGGATCGGGTAACTGAGCGATTGGCCTTCGAACGTGACCGAGATTGAGGCTTCCAGAATTCAGGAGACTCCCACTCATTGACGGCATGTGCCCCATGTGCGGTCCCATCGCATAAGGTGGGACCGCAGGGAGCAGACCCGCTGCGATGTAGGTCGAAATGAGACCGGGATTCATGTAGCAGTTCGTGTATAAAGTTGAGAGATCAAGTAAAGGCAAGGGCTGATTGGTACTAGTTTTCTCTGGACTCGGGGACGAAAGACTGCGGCCTTGCGATGCGGGCCCAACAGCCGTGGGCGATGACGATCCCGGAGAGGCTTTAGAAATTGAAGGGGGTGGACTAGTAGTCGAATCAGGATGTGAGGGTGAATCTCGATGGAAAGAAGCACTTTTGGCATGAGCCAACACTGTGGTTGAAGATGTTGGAAGATACGTCCGGGTCAATGGATGATGTACCAAAGAGTCCACTGAATGAGGAGTGACCTTTACCACGGTTTGATCTGACCAAAACAAAGGACTTTCGGTCATTTTTCAATCTTCAGATTGACCGCGGCTTGTACTTTCACTTACCTTTTTCAAGTGATGGAATTGAGTCGTCGTTGGTGTTGGATTCGTCGGAATCGCCCACACTTTGGTTGTCCGCCAGGCTTTCTTGATGCATTTGCATGAATGCTGACAAATCTGAGTGAGATGGCAAACCATTTGTGTGCATGAGATTTCTTCCACTGGGTACATTTGAGGAAAAGGGTTGGAACATGCCAGAGTTGTCCCAATCTGAGGTCGTTGTTTGCAAGTGTTTAATCATGGCCTCATAAGAAGGCAACCCTGAGAAAGGGGAAAACAAGGATCGAGCAAAAACTGCGGACGCGGGATCAAATCCGGGCGGAAAAAAATGGAGTGGCAGATTGAATTTCCCAGCCTCTTTTTTGATCAAGGGCTTTGGCTTTCTTCGAGGTCGGTATTTGTAGTCCGGGTGTTCCTTCATGTGCAGAGCTCTAAGAACAGAAAAAAGTCGACACGAATTCAGGAACCATATCGTACGTCGTATTCCTCCATCATTGGACAATGAGGCACTTACCTCAAGCGCTTGGCCTCATCAATGAAAGGCCGTTTCTCGAGCTCACTCAAGACCTTCCATTCCGCACCCAATCGCTTGGAGATTT
>NC_081443.1:6635226-6705572 GCF_007210705.1 Tigriopus californicus
CTCGAGCTCACTCAAGACCTTCCATTCCGCACCCAATCGCTTGGAGATTTCCGAGTTATGCATCTTGGGATTGTCTTGTGCCATCTTTCTGCGCTGACCTCGTGACCAAACCATGAACGCGTTCATGGGTCTTTTGATATGATCCTGGCTTTTGGATCCACTCATGTTAGCACCACTAAACATGATCTCCGTCTAGTCCGCTGGACCGATGTGAAATGAACTGAAAAATCCTTCAGTTCATTTATCTCGGAGTTCCCTTGGCCTCGGCGACTTTCTGATGCGGTGCAAGAAGAACAGAGCGAGCTGCGATGGGTGGGTGAGTGGGTGGGTGTGTATGTGTTTGGGTGAATGGATGGATGGATGGATGGATAGATGGATAGATGGGTGAATCAGTGAACGGAGCGCGCGTTTTCTCACCCCTAAGACAAGAGCCAGCTTCTCAAAGATTGCTGCCGGTGCTACTGCTCGCCGTGCCGTTGTTGTTCAAATCGCATCTCACACAACTGTGTCACACTCGCACGTTCCCTGTCCTCAGTCAGTGCTCGAGAACAAGCGGAAGAAACGAGACACGTCGGTTGAGGTAAAGACACTCGGCCATTTGTGCACGCACAACGAGGAGAAACATTTAAACCCGAGGAAAAGGGCTCCTAATTCAAAAACTAAGAAGCAATGCGACTCTCCACGAGAAGAAGAAAAAAATACTTTCCGTCTGGTTGGCTCGCGTCGCAGCGAAATCCCGCATCCTTTCTTTTCCCCGAGACGGGGGGGGGCTGCTCCCCACGCTCTTTTCGCTTCTTTTCTTCATTCGCCTCTTGTTCTTGTTGTTCGCTCCCGATTTCCCTGCTGACTTATTCGTCGTCAAGTCTTTATGGCCATTGTATGTGTGCGTGTGTGTGCGTGTGTGTGCGTGTGTGTGTGTGTCACTCACACACTCAAACACACCCTCCGTGAATGGAGGGGAATCTATCTATCTATCCTCCTCTTCTCTTTCTTTGGCCCATTGTTTAACTCCTCCCCTGGAATGCCTTCGAGCTTGACTCTCATTGGTGGAAAGGACGAAAAGAGGGCCGAAAACAAAAGGAATGCCTACCCAGAAACACAAGAAGCGAGGAGGCTCACCGTCTCGCTCTCACCCGAAACGCACGCAGAACACCACGCACTACCACTTAAACTCGTAAAACCAATACCAGAAGAATGGCGATGAATGCTCCTTTGAGAGTGGACAGACAATCTGTCCGAACCAGACGAACGGAGCCTCAAGACATTGCGATAATAAGATGGACTCAATTTGGCAAGTCGGGAAGCCTCAGAGTTTCAAGCAACCATTTGAATGGTGCATCATAGGATAGGAGTTGGGTTGAAACTTGGAATCTGGCTATCAGACTTTGTCCCCACCCGAATGAGCACAATGAGCAGGGTCCTCTGAGCCTCCTTGCTTGGGTTGCCATTCTTTTCTTGGGCATCTACCGCCCGGGCCCCTCACAAACACTATCTAAGACTAGCTATGGTTGCGGCGGGTTCATTCGTATTGTCTTTCGCAATCAAGTTGCTATTCATTGCCGCCACAAAGGGGATTGACAAAGGCTAAATTCAGGTGCGAAAGAAAAGGGGAGCAAAGATCGTAACATCAAACTTCGGGACTCTATAAGTGGGACATAGGTCAGCACAGGCGCACGGATTTCGTGGACTCGTCATTTGGTGAAAGGGAGATGAATGAATGAAAGATTAAGAGATGTGGAGGGATTGGACAGGGATGTGAGCAGATATGCTGGCGCAGCGGACAGATCATTCGGGTGGTTCCATTCGTTCTTTGAAACCGACTTGAAATAAATTGATTCAAATTAATCATCTCAAATCGTGGGTCTAGCTTGCTCTATCGAACAAACGAAGCACCGCGTTGTTGATTTCATGTTTCAGGTCGTATTGTTCGACGTCCTCTCACGTGCAACTTCAACTTTTTACGACTTGTTTTTTAATCTATTTTTGTTTCGACTACTAAAACTGAACTATTTTTAGCTTTTATGGTCTTTGTTTATCCATTTATTCCATCTATTCTCGATTTCTTGACTGCAACTGTAGCCACAATAAATCAATTAGGTGATTGACGTACTGATTTCATAATACGTCGTTCCTCCTCGATATGAAGTAGTTGTTGTTTAGTCGAAGTGACATTATATTGGGTTGATATTTTCATAGAAACAAAAGAAATCAGCTATATCGTGTTTTTTCGTTCTACTCTTTATTATTAATCTCGTTTTAGTCTCTGTCTTTTGTGACCAGGGGCGCTTTAATCGGTGTTCCGATAGGTTCAATAAAAACCTCCCTTTTTGTCTGTTTGGTAGCTCTATCTGGCGGATATTTTAGAAACTAACCTCATCATTAAACTCTCATGAAAGTGAATAAATATCCTTCCGACGTTATGGTTAAATCATCTTCATCAACTCGTTAGAGGAATCCGATATCATTGCATTTACTAATAGTTGACGACACCTTAAAAATGCATAGGTAACCCTGAAGTTTGGCATGATTAGTATAAGCAAGACGTAATGGAAGATGGTGACACTTTTTATCTTAAATGGTTTTCCTAAAATATGAGCTTATGTCTATGCATTTACTTGAGTGTTTTCAGGACCTCCGGTTAAAAGCGTTGCTTTCCACCATCCAACTAGAATTTTTTTAGTACCAAAAAAAAGTGAATATGTGGCTCTTTCGGCTAGGAAAATGACTTTATTCTGCTGGTACGAGGGAAATATTTGTTTGAACTAAAAGCAGTGACTGGTATGAGGAATTTTTACTCATGATCTTTGTAGTGCATTTGATAGGCACACAATGCATTTAATGCACGATGTGATGATTTGCCCTTAGGGTTTTGATTGAACTAATAGAAACATGCACACTTGTAGTCCATTGACAGTATTTGTATGTAAGCGTAGGATCCCCAGGAATAAAATCCGTCTCTCCCTCATGTTTGCAGCTTAAAAGAGGTCTGTCAGAACAGTAATGATTTAAACGATTACATCAGGAAACAACCACACTTCACGTTCTGTGCCCAACAATTACTTCCGGAACCTTTAAATATAGTTAAACCTTGAGAAATTTTTCGAATAATCCTTTTGGAAATACAACTATCAGATCATGGCGATGTCAATCACGTAATCGTGCAACTAAAAGCAAAATGTGATGAAGTGAAAAGTGATAGCTTTGAAAATGCTGTCCTGGTTTTCCTTGGCCTTTGGATGTTTTGATTAGGTGTTGAAATTTTTATGATGTGGGTTATGCCGCCATATTATTTAATGGAGGTGACAAGGCCACCAAATCGTTGCAGTTTCTGGGCGTTGACATTAGTGTGGTAGCTTAACTATGACTCGAATTCAAAATTCAAACCACATTAAAAGTTCGTCATCTGATGAGCCTCAAGATCCCAAATGGAAGACAGGTTCCAAAATGGGCCTTGTAATGGTTTTTTGGGTCATAGGCCAAAGATCTTGTTCCATTATCTGCGCTAGTGAAAATATTTTTGCTATACATTTAAGACAAATTTATACACGAATTTCACCTCATTAATGTCGTTTATTACTTTTTAGACGATTTTTACCAAACCTATTTTAGTTGCACATTTATTGACGGAGATTTTCGCGGCACTACTGTATTCTTCTCTCTTGTTTGTTCTTTCTTGTCTCGTTCTATAATTTGATTAACTTTGAAGTTTGAAGAGAAACTCAGTAGGCAATCAAGTTGAACCAACTTGCAAATAACGATAGGCTAAGGCAAAGACTGATAAGCACTGAAAGTATCGCATACGTTTCTATCATAATTCTTGTTTTCTTGGAAAGCTAGATACAACATACATCGTCAATGTTTAATCGAAAATGTGACCTCATACACAAGACATTGGTGGACGATAAAGGCTGAATGCCTAAAGGCGAGGCAAACAATGCACGTTTTTCTTCTTTCCCCATTGGGCTTTGTCTTGCTTTTGGTAAGGCAAGGTGGTAAGAAAGGCTGTACGTACTTTGTTATTGTTGGTTCATGAAAAGTTATATACGATAGGAACGCCAGGCTGAACTGTTCTCAGTCTCATTGTCTTGAGGAGAGTTCTCGGGTGTGTCTGGCAGAGTTTATTCTGCTTGAAACCTCGTTGCAATCCCGTGGGTGGTTTCCTCCAAGTCGAATGAGCGAACGTCGGCTGGAGCTTTGACTAGCAGGCACCTTCATCCAAAGGTTCTCGTGAGCCTTTCCAGTTGAACCGACCCAAATCGAGTGAGCCTCGGCAGTCAGTCAGTGTTGGTGGTTTTAGGTTTGATTCGATGTAACCATGCATTGTCAGTGAGAGGACCGAGGGATCTAGAATGGCACGAAAGCAACGAAGAAAGGAAGGGCGGAAGGAAGGAAAAGAAGGGACGCAAGAAGAGTACAAGAAGGGAGAGGAGAAGGAGGAGGAGGAAGGAACGTGAAGGGATAGTGGGATAGATGGAAGCTGCCTCGTCGCATTGTTCCTTGACAAAGGCCGGTTCCCATTCAGGTCTATTCAAAACGACGAGGCCACGGAGGCCGCCGGCCAAAGGATAAAAGAACGCCAATCCCGTTGGAGAATGGCAAAGAATGGAGGAGGACTGAAAGGAAGACGAAAAATCCCATTTTGGAAGAATGAACGCCTTTTGTTGGTGATATGCAAGACGAAGAAGAAGAGAAAGAAGGAGGAGAGGTAGCTTCAGCCAAAGACGAGAGAAACACATTCAAGGCGATGGAACAGAACGTCCAGGAGGATCAACCACGGAGCAGTAGGCCAAGTTCCATGTGAATGGAACAAGATTGGTGATATCACCAGAAATTGGATATCATTGTGCACGAGCTGAGAAGAAGAAGGAGATAAATTCAAGGAAGAACACAACCATTTATTATGTAGCTCAAAGGAGCAAAGGAAAAAGAAGCCTAAACAAACACGACACAACATGTGTGTAGTCTCCATGGTTTGAAGAAGCACGTCCGTTCTTGCCGTGCTTATAGCAAATGCCATAACAGTTTAAGAGTTGGATAGAATGAACGATTCAAATGACAACATTCTACCAATTTCCTGTTTGTGAGGGGCACTTGAAACTCAAAAGCTATTCCTCGTTGACGATGTACTCGTCGTACACATACAATAGAGTACGTATTACTGTACAGTGTCGGTGGTATCAGAGCTAGTCTTCCTAATCCCTTCTCTATTGGGTTTCAAATTTGAGCTCACTGAATAAACATCATTTGGAATTGAAGTTTGTGTTGTCATGATAGTAGATGTGCCAAATTTGCAACACCCAGACCCTGTATCACTTCCAACAACGAACGTAAGTGGGTGAGCTCCTAAATAAATAAAACAAAACTTGGTCCAAATGGACCACTTCCATTCGGGTTCCACTTTTTTCCAACCACTAGCACCTTTTCAAACGAAACTGAATTTAAGTGAGTTTGTTGGAACGGTGGTTGGAATTATTCTGAAAACATTTTTTTTTTCCTTTCGAGTTCTTTTCCCTCCAAATCTTTGCTTCCTGTTGGTTTTCTGCAAACGAATGCAAATGTCAAAGTCAGATCTTGTCAGGGGAGTGTTCCGCTCACCTCACTTTGTTCCATTTATCTCCATCTTGTTCCCATTTCCCCACAAAGAACCCTCCATTTGTGGAAGTCTTGCATTCCCAATTCATGGTACGCTAGACGACCCTAGGGATCAGCGAATCCACCCGGGGGATGGATCCTTTTTGGAACGGGAATGCCTCAGTTGAGTGTAGGCAATGCTCCGTTCCATGTTCACGTGGATTCCAATGGCACCCAAAATACTTCATGGGTCATGAAAACCAACCTAGGATTTGCACCGGGTTTTGAGGGGTTAAATGAAATTGGTTGTCAATATTTCACCTTTAGGACAGTCACGATGGACAAAAAAAACAGAAGCATTGAAACGATTGCCCACGAAACAGCGAGTAAGCGTTAGCACAGGTCGTTCGTTAACTAAGCTGTGCCTTCGGGCGATTGTGTGAATAATCCATGTGAGGGCTCTCAATTCTTGTGGTGTGAGTAGAATCCATCATCTTCATCATGGTCCCTACTACCACTTCCACTACCACCGCCATCTCCGACATTGGCTAGTCGTTCACTTCTGCTATATTGAAGTGGAAATTAAACGGCGTCTATTATCTACCCATCTTGGGTTGATGAAAGGCCAGAGAGAAGCCAGGAGCCTTATTATTGTCTATTAGACCATTGTGTTCACTTCTTCTTCTTCTTCTACTACCACTTCTTCTTTTTCTTCTTCTTTGGCTCCGTCGTCTTGATGTGTGGAGATGGATGAATAGAGGATGTATGGACACTACCGTACACGGACGCTTCTACACTCTCCAGTCACAACCACCACCATCATCTACCATCGTCAGGGCCAAGCAACTTGGTAGCAGTTGAGCTTCCTTCAAAGCTCATTCTCCATCTACTTATCTTGGGTATTGTTCGTATGTAAATGTGATCACCTATTGAATGCGAGAGATTCAGGGGAGAGAAATTGCCTTCAGCTAAGGGTGTTAACTCAAATAAATGCTTCACCACAATTTGACCTACTCTTAATTTGCGCCAGAACACTACTGATTGTAGGTACAGTCGGATGAAGATATCGAACCTAGTTTAAATCTAGAAATTCGGTTCTTCTGCCAATCTTTAGTTGAATGAGATGCGTAGATGATAAATGTTCTTGACAAATTTCAAATGTTGAACTCCAATTCATTGTGGGGGACCAAAGGGACCCATTTCATCGTGATTTCAGAGGGCAAATATCCTTATGTTGGAGAGCTGGTCCCGTCCGTGTCTCGATTCTCGTGTCTCCTTCGTTCATTCTGTCTCTGTTTCCTTTTCTCTTTTCTCCTTCCCTTCGTCCCCTGTTCTCACCCTTCCTCATTTCCAACCAATATTCAATTTGTTCCACGTAATATGGAACCACACTCCCCATTCACTGGCAAAATTATAAGCCCAGAGGGACTTGTCGAGTTATGGAACTTTAAACAGGGCTCTCTTCCCTCCAACGCTCCCACCCAGACATGACATCATGGGCTAAAACATCCAATTTACCTCAGTGGCGTGCCACCCTAAGTAGTGCTATATTGCTGTCCTTATGAGTGATGACTTTCTATTTACTGGTGTTGTGTCTTTCCTGAACAAAGTGGGACCGAGAGGGTGGAATAGCTCCGATGGTCTGACTGAGGGTGAATTCGTGGGTGTTTGGTTGGTTGGTTGGTTGGTGGTATTCATGGATATTTGTGACACCGTTTTCCTCTTCCTCCCGACAGCCAACGCACGCAAACAGGGAAGGAACATTGATGGAAAGAAGGTTGCCAAGGGAGATAGATGGCATTGGTTAAAAGTACGTGGAGAAGTGCTTGGCACGAGTTCCCATTTGTTACGGCATTGTCGGTCGAGGACATGGAGACTTCCTGCCACTTCATGCAGCATGATCCACCATATTTTGATCCGTTTCGTCTCATAAAGAAAATGAGAATGAGGAGATTAGGATTGTCTGATTGTTCGTGAACATTAAACAGTTTCAGTTATATCCAGCGGTTTGGAAACAACACCTAATGGGATCTAGCTAGCTCTCTCAACGCTCCGTGGACCTTGATTCCTGCCTCAATGGACTGGATGGAATTTGCTTGTTGTTCTTGGTCACGAAGGAGTGTGCAATGTAAGAATTGGTTCTTACTCCAACGAGCGAGTATGTGAGCAACCCGCCACGGACTACAGTATTTGCAAGCAGGCTACTTAATTAGCACTGTGATGATTGCCTTTTTGTGCCCCACAATACAAACAAACTATCCGTTTCGCTACAGCCGCACTCGTGAATAGCAAATGTGACAACGCCTAATGTGCTTGCTTGGACCACTATAAACGACGTAAGGTACATACTGTACATACTACTACTACTGCACGTACCACATCTAGTCTCTACATATAGTGTGCGACGTACATTCGAGTGAACGAGTTCAACACTTGACGCACTCACTAAACGTCAACTCCAAAGGCCATCGTCGTGCAGACTCAGTCAATTGGGAAGTTCAATCCATCCATTAGTCACCAACCACAACGTCAAATGAGTGCATTCAGGTCCTATTAGACTAAATTTCTTTCTTTCTTTTCTCCTCTTTGTTGCAGGTGAGTTTTCTGTGGACGTGGCATCGAAGTGGAACTTTTTGGATTCCCTCTATTTCAAGAGTATATTTTCGCTTGGAGGTTGGTAGTTGTTTATGGAAGAGAAAGGGGTGAGATGGATTAGCCGAGATATTGAAAGGCTTAATAATGCTTGGCCACCTTTTCAACCGATTGAGTGGATTCAAAATCAGTACCTATCGTTCCTTGGACAGTGAGGGGATAGACTGGAGAGGAACGCTTTAACGAAGCAATTTGCGATGCTTTGTAGGGGTCCCATGTGCAAGGGCGAAGAATCCACAAATTGAGAATTCAGATGACATCAAAACTTTCTCACACTTATTTACTCTGGGTTGAAGAGAACTAGCCAGGGAGATCGATTTTTTTTACCTTTGGTTGCTTTGGTCATTTCAAAATTTTCGCCAGGGAAACATAAGCCAAACGAAATAAAGGTTCTCATCGTCCTGTTCGAGTAATAATGATTTTACAATTGAGATAAATGCGTGAGAGTTTCGATGAATGGGACTGGCAATAAGTGGTCATATCTTGTTTGCCAACGCTTGAAATTTTATTGAATTATAAATTCGCCAAAAAGGCTACAGTCTCAAGACAAACAGAAATAATAATCTTTCTTCCTATTCACGTCCGCTCTCAAAGTTGATCCCCAAGCTAGTAATAATAGAGCTCTCACATGAAACTGTACACATCGAAAAAAAACTAATGTCCCAAACTTATTGACTTAATGGTTCTGATTTACTAACATTCAATTGACAACTGTGCATGGCCTTTTCCATGTCCCAAGAGTAAATTCACCTTGTCGTTAGTTTCATTATAGAGGTTGGGTTCTAGAGTATCATATGTACAAGCTTCGTTTCATTGGCGAAGGATGGCGGTCGACTTGGCGATTAGCGTGGTCGGCAAAGTTCCTCCTTCAAAAAGAAAACCCTGCAATTACGTTGCCTCTAAAACATACAGAGATGGCTTGGGAGATGAGTAACGACATATTTTAATTACCCCATTGCCCCTTTCAGGCTATGCAGCCCCACACTCATACATCCAGATATACCCTATTCGTCGGCTTAGAACGAAAAATCCTGCACGCATTTCATTTTACCTCATAAACTCAACAGGAAAAATCCCCCAGCCACACCTTAAATATTTTGGGAATTTCATAAACACTCACGAATCAAATGTGCAGCTCATTCGACCTACTTATACATCAATAAATAAGCTTGGCTTAGATCTGCGGATCTTAGGGCGCTACCTTTTATGACCAAGAACAATCTGCCCATTATATCATTTTAGTACACCGAAATCTCAGAGAGCGCGAGGGAAATAAATTTTCATTACGCGGTTCATAATTGTCCCATTAACTGAAGCGACTGTTGGAAAAAACAACACGCTTCAAAGCCCGAATGGAACTCCATTGAAGCCCAAAATTGGGCGGTCAAGTCTTCAATGTCCCCTTTTTCAAAACTTAGATGTCGGATCTAGGTAGATGGGCTTCATCGCCACCTACAAGCTTTTATATTTATCGACCATAGCTCATGAAATGCAGTCGAACTCGTGTGTGGTTGGCTCCTCACGATTATTGTTCATGGTGTGTTTGCTCTCCGTAGTTTATTGCTCTAACGAAGAACACTCCGTTTCCTCAGCAGTCTTTCTGGCAGCATGTCGACTTCAAATTGAATGGTTGGTTGAGACAGTCAACTGATAAGCTCCGCCTGGTTTCTTGGAGGTTTCCACCACAATCAACCAACTGTGTAGTGTGCAACAATGTAGGTACATTTGAGATTCAGAGTTGAACCTGGACAGCGGAGAATACGTCGAAAGGAAGCACGTCAAGACTAGACTCTTTGCCGAGCTTTGTTGTTTGAATGTGGTGCTTCATTGTTATGGATATTGTCTTCGGCATGAAGGGAAAACCAATATGGCTTCTTTCTTTAATTGTGTACCAAGTGAGTTAGACCAAAGAAGATGACTTGGTGGGCTTGAATGGAGGTGAATGAAAAGAGGTGTTGTTATTGCATTTTCAGTCTTTCAAACTCATTACAGGACTTGTCTGTCAAGTTGTCCATCCTGTCAATTATTAACTTATTCCTCAAGTTGCAGTCTCTTCTTCAAGTCGTTACCGATCTTTAAGCCCAAAGGGCCTATAACAATGATGGTTCTATGAACAATCGTAGACTAAAACTCTTTTTATTATTCATTTGAAAGCTGAATTTCCTATTTATCTGGTGATGGTATCGACGATGGTTATCGATGATATTATTACTGTTTTACTGCACTAGTAGGAACTGGCGTAATGTTGTCATTATTCAAGAATCAACAATTTCTTATATGTACATGGCTTACGGTGAATGGTACTATTCAAGGTTGGGAAAAACAAGCGTGGTATAATAAAACGGACAGTGGGACGGGGGAAATATGAAAACAAATCAATCAAAGAAACAACTTGGTCACCAGAAAGTCAGAATGCATATTTACATGACCCTGGGTATCAGGACAAAAGAGAAAATTAATGGAAGCAATTTTCAAAACTTGGGAGGGAATGGGAGGAAACCGCCATTACTCGAACCAAGGCGACGACGAGACTTGGACATAATAATGGCTATATTGCCAAACTTGGGATCTTTGTGACCATTTGTAAGTCTTGGTTATTAGTGCGTTGGTGGTCAGACAAGTTTCGGCCAACATCTTCGTATTGCCGGGATATAACATCACAGAACCTCAAAAACAAATCTGGATTTTCAATTCATTGCATCATGGAAAAGCACATTTAGAATAATACTGAAAGTGGTCTTCTGTATTCGCCGGACCCGCTTTGGCTGGCTGCTGCCGTAGCCGCCGTTCCTTGGTTGTAGTTACCCGAGGCTGCCGCTGCACCCGCGTATTGGCTCAATTGGGCGGCCATGGGGAGGAGGGGCGGTAGACCACCCACACTACCCCCACCGCCTTGCCCCATCATGCCCCCAGCGGCCATACTTTGACTGTAATAGGCCTGGAGAGCGGCTTGTTGGCTACTAAAGTTGTTGGAGGCCGCCACAGAGTGCTGATCTAGGGCAGAGTTCGTGTCTGACTTCACCATCTTCATATCAGGGGAATCGGCGGAGGTACGCCCACTACCCATGGAGTCCGGTGTGAAGGAATTGTGGTCAAAACCCCCTGTTCCGCCACCGCCACCGCCACCACCACCGCCGCCGCCCACCTGGCCTCTTTGAGCCGCCTCGTTGTAGCCTTTGAGGGCCATTGAGGCTGCACTGTCAAAGTAGGAGCGACTCAATGAGTCGGCGGAGTAACTTGTTTTCGCTTGGCTGTTCACCAAACCGTTGGCGTCCATGTTATTGCTATAGGGAGATTTGGACTCGGACTCCATGGGTGACATTTGAGGGTAGTTGGCATGGGCCGCCAATCCGGATTTACTGTGGTGGTCCAAAGATGAAGGGGAGAGGGAATTGACGGTCGACAGGGAAGAATTTCCAGCCGTGGATGTGACGGAAGAGCCTCCGTAGAGCCCCGAGGTGAGATGGGAAGCAGCCGAGAGATAGCTGTTATATTTCATCGGATCCATCATCTGAAACAAGGGCAACATGTATTGATTGCATCAATGCCATTCACGCTCTAAGCTAAGTCACGCTTTCGCTATCCAAGCACCTTGCACCAAGCAACTACATCATCAACAACAACAACAACATTATTGACAAAGCCTATTAAACCGTGAGAGCCGGCGAGGTTCACGGTAGCAAACAATCAATGTCGGGCTCTGAGAACACTCCAATGCAGTATGCCAGATGAAGTGCTGACGATGGTGTTCTGTTTGTTTGCTGGCAATCCATTCTTTGGCTACAAATAACCCTCAATCCATAAACGTTTTCATAAACAAGCAGATCAAAGTTGATCCCTATTTCGTCGTTGTCATTATCGTCATCATCAAGTTTGCCGAGAGTAGGCACTACGATGAATGTATAGAATTGGAAAAAGAGCTTACCTGTGATGATTGCGCCGCCAATTGAGCTGCTACAGCTGCAGAGTATCCGCCAGCATAGGGCGAGAAATATCCACCCATTTGACCTGAAATCAAAGTAACCGAGGTGAAAAGAGAACATCTCTTAAATACTCCTTGATCCTTGGGATTGAATAGTGATAAGTTTCGATTTCCTATCTATTCTCCTTTATGAAGGACTAGTTGTCTTATTAAGTGGATATGTTTTTTCCATATCTAGTGGTGCTTTGGCGACGCCTCATTAACCTAGTTAAAGTGTATAAAATTGATTGCCTCATTACTAGCAGTGACACGGTGTTACTCAAAATGTACCACATTCTACTGAGTCCATGCAAACCGTGCACAAACTCATTCCATACGCATGGCCTCTAAACCCATTTGATTATTTCCTGAATTCATGGCTGAATGAATTAAAAAAGAAATCCCCCTTCCATCATCCTACGCGTCTTAGTCCTTTTACCTCTCCTCATGCATTCATTGATGATGCCAAATGCTGTCGTCGACGTCGACAAATCGATTAAAACCTGAGAGACCAACGAAAACGGCCCAACAACAACAGCAGCAACAACAACGTCGAATCCTATAGTCCCAATACTACTGCACCATACAACAGAAGCAGCAACAACAGCAGCATTGCTCTATGCAGACCATCAGTCCACACCATCACTAACTCGAAATGTTGATTGTCATTCCAAACTGATGACAAAGCATAATGACGAAAAAACCTTTTCTCTGGCTGAATAATAGGAACAACTTCCACATTGTACGGCCACAGTCGGAGTGGATGTACTATACTGTGTGTGCATGCAGCTATGCTAGTGGTACTGTAACATTGTGCGTTCTCCCTGAGCGGTAAAAGTGTACAAGAGTAAAAGAACTAGTAGGATCGTCGACGTCTACCTTAATGCATTCAAAGCATTGATCTGCGTCCGGAAGTGTTTCCCAAATCATTCACGATCAATATGTTGTATTTATCTTGCCTTAAAATACAATCGAATCGATCAGATCCAATCAGTGCAGGAGACTACGCGGTAACTTCACACAGCTACATACCTTATTGAACAATTAGTTTGTTTGCACTAGAGCGATTCATATCCAGATTAGCCCTTCCTGTTTGCACTAAGAATGTACCAACCAACCAACGGGTTCAAATCGGCAGCCCTATTGATTCACATTAGTCAAACCCGTGTTGTTGGTACATGGGTTGTTGGATGAATGGATGGATGGATAGATACTAGCTACTATGTACAGTAGATAGAAAGAGAGGCGGATAGCTGGATAGCTGGATAGTTGGATGGATGGAAGGAAGTGAGGCATGCAAAAAACGGTTGGTAAAAATTCATCTTCGACATCATTTGTCAAACGGCTAATGTATCCTCAGACAGATTGGTTTGTGGATACGATGTGTGTCTGTGTCTTTGGTAGATGGTGGAGCTAGCTCGTGGCTCGGTTATGAGTCATGATAAAGCATGATTTCCTCGCCTTTTTGAGGAATAAAAAGAGCTGTTCAGAAGTGTTTTAGCCCATAAATATTTGACTGCCTCGTTTCTCAGACTGTGCCTAGTTCACTTTCAGCCTAGAGTCGGTTGGCTAAGAGGATCCCACCCTTCAAAGTGTACTAGTAGTATGCATGTCTACCAAGTGTGTAGTGTAGCAGTCTGAACTGAAAACGAAATTGCCATGGCAAAAACCTGTCTTGTGTGGATGGAGACGAGAAGGCGATCGGGACTTGAGGTGGAATGGCTCTTTCGAATTAGGAGTGACAGAATATGGTTGGTATATTCATAAGAATTTTGGCGTGACTAGCTCCATTCTTTGGCTGACAAAAGAGCCAAGGCATGGTCCTGCTTGCCTGGAGGGGCACCAATATACTGTAGTAGAAGTAGTATCCATTGTAGTACATACATTCGTTGCACGTACAGTACATACACACATCCACAGTGAAGCAGCTCGTTTTACAGTGTTCTGAAGGAGCACCCAATCACTTCTTTCTCCCATTTTTTATGACCATGTCTCTCTCAGTTTGATGGCTCATCGAGTTGTTGCGGGGATTAGAAGCCTTTCAAACTGGTCTTCATTCTCCAGCTAACCCAGAAATCAACCTCTCATCAAAAGGAAAGTAGATCTTGGCGAATTCATAGCACTTTTTCAAGAGTGTAGCACTCGAGTTACTAATATGCGTTCTGTACTTCGTAGAAGTGAGAGTTTGAATGACAGGAATGTAATTGATTTTCACGCCTTATGAAATAGTAGAGGGGGAATGAAGAGAACCTATCATCGCATCTCTCTACATCGGGATGAACCACGACTCGTGCATTCATAACCCTCGAACACAAAGCACGGTTGGTTGCTGAGCTTTCCTTCGAGATTGGGAAAGTTTTGGAACTCCGTGAGATTGACTCGGTTTCGGGTTTCGGAACAAGATTACGTTCACTCATCCAGTCGTAGGGACCGTTGACTGGCGTGTGAGCTTTGATCCGATCCAGGAGGATGGCTATTGAGACCAATGAGACAACCTCGATTGTTCTACATACAGTTTCGATATTTTGAAGTTGGCCTCATTCATGTCTGTATGCACAATCCATTCCTTCAAAAGAGACAGTAGGGTTCTTTTTTCCAGTTCGTTGGACCTGGTTGAGTCGTGGACTTTGAAAGAGACAATTTTAGCCTTGTCATTCTTGTGTATGTGATACTCTTCCATTTTGGCCCGAGATTCTCGTGACTGGGATAAAAAAGAGGTTTTTGAGGTTCTTTCAATACCCGAGCTAGTTATCATTAGTGAAACGTGTTTGACCAATGCGAAAGTCATTATTTTGACGTGTTCTTTGATTTAATGAACAACCTCGTAGCCGAGTTTGTGACAAATATTTGGGAACATTGTCCACAAGCTCCAATCGCCAAGCCGCACGCTCAATCTCAGTTGTCATCATCGAAGCTTCGAATTGACCCTTGGAGGTTTTGCGCGACTCATTTCCGAGACTCCAGACAGTACAGACGGACGGACTCACCTACAATTTGTTTGGGTGGGATGACTCTGGCTTTCCCATTACGTACATTAGTCTACTTTTTCCTGCACCGTTCTTGAGAGTTCGAGATGGACGCACGAGCAAGCAGAAGAGTTCGAGATCAGTTTCATGCACTGTTGGCCTCGATATGAGGTAGTTGAATGAAATCCAGCTCCAGATGATCAACTAGCATGTGCCAAAGAATAGGTAGCCTCCGTAGTGTAGTAGGCACAATGTAGTATGTACTAACCTGCTCGGAGAGCTTCCATGGAGACGGATGGATAAGGCATTGTGTAGGGATATCCAGGAGCTTTGAGATTCTTTGGTTTCCGTCTTGGCCGGTATTTGTAGTCGGGATGATCTTGCATATGTTTGGCCCGAATCCGTTTCGCCTCATCAATAAAAGGGCGCTTTTGAGCCTCTGTCAACGTTTTCCACTCGGAACCCAATCGCTTTGAAATCTCGGAATTGTGCATCTTGGGATTCTCTTGGGCGATCTGTCTTCGCTTCATCCGGGACCAAACCATGAATGCATTCATGGGTCGTTTGATGTGGTTGTCATCCATTTTCTTCTTCTCCCCCAATGCTGAAATGGACAAGGAAAGAAGTGGATTTGAAAATAAATAAAACCAAACACTTTAAGACTTTTCAACCAAGCTCGCTCTGCGTAATCTAGATGAGCCATGCCTGAGAGTGCGGATTGGTACTTTGAAGGAAAAATCTCCAATTCTTAATTCCTGATGGTTATGAGCATGATGGGGTTATTGTGCGATTTTTTTTACATCTCGCCTAGTCATCATCGCCATCATGATCATGATCATCATCATCACTATTGTGGTAGCATTGGTGGTTTAACTCAAATACTCACAGTACGTACCTGTGGCACCAGGTGGTTGAGGTGGGGAAATCGAGTTCGTCATTGAAGTCATCCGAGACAATGAGTCTTGGTGATGGAATCCAAAAGCCGAGGACATCATTCCGTCCACCATTTCTTTGGGATCACCGTGTAGACCAGGAAACTCAGAAGCCCCAACAGAATGGTAGGGGGCAGCAGATTCAAGCCCTGAACCACCGGTGCTTCTATTTGTGATGGCTAATGATGACGAAGAAATAGGGGATAAGGAGGAGGACGGCGGCGGCGAAGACGAGGAGGTGGAGGATGACCTAGGCAGAAACGAGCGCGGCGGATGTGCGGCCGTCAGCGGACTGTTTGTGAAAGATGTCGCAAAGGATCCCGTTGCCGCACCCTTAACGGCTGTCTCCGGTGCAATACTGAAATTCAAGTAATGAGAAATTAAACCTTGAAATTGATCATCGTCATGGGAATGGGGCACCAAGATTATCTAGTCCAGTGCTATTCAAGTATAGGAGGGGACACTTCAAATTTTCCAGACTTCAAGGACAACCTCTTTGAGTCGGGTTGGATTTAAGGCCGTCTTTTTATTTATTAGTCATCATAGGTGTAGAGAGCCAAAATAAATGGTTCATGATGGGAAAGTAATATCACGTTTATGGCATTTGGGCAAGAGCAACAGGATTAGACTCGTAATCTAGTCCCACAAGATCCTGGCACAAAAAGCCGCATCTGCCACATGCGATTAGCTTAGCCAGAGAGTGCGAGGAGGGAAGGACAGAGAGCGACAGAGAGACCCGTCAAAGCTTGGAAAGGGGGGGGATCTAGCAAAATCAGGAGAATCCACTTCTATCCGTTTGGCGTGTTGTATCTCGAGGGTGGTGGTTGTGGATGTTGGTAGACTAGTGTGGTCTCTTCTTTACAATAGAGGGATTCAATGCTATCTCTTCAACACCATGTGTGTAACTCGACAAGCCCAACTTAATTAAATCGACCTTTTATCTCGGTGGATATCTTCCGTTCTTTGTTGAATACCAATCCGAAAACCCCCAGTGAGATTGAGAGGGACAGACAGGCAAAGAGAGACAGGCAGAAAGGCAGGGTAGTAGGGCAACTGATATGAGAATGATTTCACACGAGAAGATCCACGTGACACATGCGGCGGGTGAGATCCTTTCGTGGAGACAAAATCAAACGGACGCGTCACATTTCATTTCAAACCAGAACAATTAGAGCGGGTTTGATCATCAGCGTAACTACTCGTAGTTTGCTTGCTCATCGACCATTGCGTGCGTCTCTCTGTGGTCTCCAAAACATTGCTCCAAACCACTTGGTGGTGAATTGGGGTGTGGAAATAGGGCTCATTTCTGTCAATCTGAATCATGTCCAAAAAAAAAACCTCTCAAGGCAAACCTCCCCGTGTCCAACATAACCCATACTAGTACCACCACTACAAGCCCCTCTTCAAACTCCCATCACGTGAACGTTTTCTAACCCCCACCGAGATTGGAGACGACTTTCAGTACATATACTAGTGTACATACAGTAGTAGAGGCTGGAGCCAGAGAAGGAGAGAACCAATGCGAGCGTGTTCCACTACGTGATTTCCCTCTTTTTAACACCCGCCTAGGATTGAGTCTTGTTGTTCCCTCATCAGACAAGCGGCTCATTCACTCAGTTTACTACAAGTATCGGTACTTTCATTCGGGATAGTACTGACATATAGGAGTTTCTAAAGGCGGATCAGAAGACAAGCTCCATCCAAAAAGAAAATCCACTCAAAAGTCCTCACATGCGCAATGAATATGAAGAGCTTTATTTTGGAGAGGGGTCTGGGATCACCTCCATTTCGACTGGAACGGAGTATTGTGCCCAAAAATCATTTGACGAAATCCCCCCCTGAACACAGATCCAACAGCGACAACGACAGCAACAACAAATATTGGAAGAAAGAAAGAACGAGAGGGAGGAGGGATCAGCAAATACAAAAATGCCAAGATGAAATCGTGGTCCCATTTTAAAAACTTCTCCTTTTTCAGACACTTTCAATCTGATCTGGAGTTATGTCAGCCGGATTGAACCTTTGTTACTTGGATCTGAATCCAGAGGGGGAGATTGATATCAGAAATTAGTATGGTATTGACACAATGCCACATGGCTTGACTACCCCGCTCAAGAATTTATTCAGGTTCCACGGCCAACATTTAGGGCTACCATCCAAATGAACCTTGCTTTGTGTGAGGAGAGCCCACCACATTTTTCAAGGACTACTCACTTTTCGATCATGTTGTCGATTGAATATCGCATGGTGCTGATATGGTTGGTGTTTGATGATGCTAATTGGTGTTGAGTCAGGCTGTTGGGAGCCATTGGATAAGAGGAATACGAGGATGTGGGGTAGTGAGATGGATCAAAATGGTGGGGATCGGAAGGAGGAGGAGGAAGAGGAGGATGACGATGGTATTGCAAGTCAGAGTGCATAACTTGAATTCACCTTCAACCCTCAGGTTGTAAGATCACCGAGAGAGGGCAGCAGTCACACAGGCAGTCAGTCAGTCAGGCAAGTACTAACTAGGAAGGTTGGTGAATAATCAGGAAGGATGTGTCTGTGAGTTGTTAGGCTTTGATGGGTCGCTGCTTGAAATTTGTTCGACCTCCTGGCATTCACACAAGCCCAATGCTTCTTTTCCTTTAGGTTCAGCTCAAAGACACGCCAATAAAAGCCAAACTTTAAAAGAATGGGAAGAAAGCTAGGCTATTCACTACTAGCTCTCAAATGAAACTGAGCTGGGTCGTAAGGGCAACAAAAGACCCTTTGTGGCTGTTCTACAGGAGGACAGTGGTATTGGTAGTACTCTTGGTGCTGCTCGCAATAATGAGAACAACAACAACACCATCACAACATCACCATCTCCACTTCAGCCATAACCACGATGGGGATTGTCGTCGCACAGTCTGGTTGGTCAACGAACGACATCCTTCAAGTGATGACCCTCGACTTTGGATTGGTGTCCTTGCCGGTACCCGTCCTCAAACAAGTACCCCCGAGCTAACAACGACTGACTTGATGGCGATAGAAATTCCTACTTGCTCTCTTCTAGCTCTCCGGGTCCAATACTAGATGATCTCCCCGGCTATCTTGTTCTACCAACAAGGAAGGTACTTGGTGAGCACCTTCGTCCCCCTATAGGGCAGGTTATCCCTGACAAAACTGTCCCTAAATAAATGTCCGCAACTACCCCCTGAGTAGGGGGTCAAAAGCAGAGACAATTTTGATGAACAAGATTCGTTTTCCACCCCCGGGTACGCTGAACATTGATTGCTTTGGGGAGGGTACACGAGAGAATAGCCGTTGGTTTTTCACCTTGGTCTAATAAAGTCTTAAGCATCCGCACAAGGTTTATAAGGATTCAAGTCGAGAGTTGCCTCATTTTTTGGAAGAGGGCATTGAGGGTTTTAGGAGCTAATTTTGACTGGAACCAGAGGTTTTGACTCCCAATGGAGTACTATCGCCACTAATAATATTTGTTTAGGTTCATAGGTTCATGACCTGACCGAGAGATCTGGTCCTTGAGCTGTTGACGTTGGGGCAACACCATTCATGAATGATGGCGGGATAAAGGATTATTTAGTTTTGAATTCTTTTCCCTCAGGACGGACAATTTACGGTGGTGGTGACTGATCGACTCTGCTATTCATGAGGACACCTTGTTTAACCCAGAAGGATCTCTCTCAATCTCCAGGAGGGATCCCAGCTCTTCCGATCTTTCTAGACAAACTGTCTCCTTTTTGCATTCAAGGGTCATCCAGAGCAACCCCCGAAAAATTGGGCCATATCTCCTCCTCCTTCAGGAGCAACGACAGACCCCAAGGCGTAAATAATCTAAGATCGCCAGGTCCCAACCAGCCTACTATACGACTTGATACGGTAGTCCTTTCTCGAAGCTAAAGGGCAATGAACAATTGTGAAAAATCTCGGTCACTCATAATTGGTGGGGGTTACGAAAACAGTTATCGGCTCTCAATCTTATGGTACCGAAGCGATCCCTTTGACAATGAAATCACTGTAATAAGAACTCTTAGGGCTCGCACTAAAGTGTCACGGATGACACTAATCATGTTTCAACTCAAAGGCGATATTTGATGAACTGGAGAGTTCAGCGAGCTCGGGTCGACTAGAGAACAACCCCGGATTAAAAACCTAAAACCGTCATCGTAATCGGGGATTGCGAGTCAAGATTTTCACACCTTCCCACAATCATGAGACCGATGGCGATGATGAACTCGTTGACATGCAATTCACACGTTGGTATTCCGGTAATCTCACTAGACTCACCTTTATAATCTGTCGAGATGGTTTCGATTCAGTAGGCGACCCATTGGGTAGGGAAGTCTTAGGCTGAGGTATATAATTTTTCACTTGGCCATGATTCTCGCACAGTGTTTAACGACCTGGCGCACCTTGAATAGCGACAATAGGGTTGCCTTTTTTTCAATCCAATCACTTCATTTATTCATGTTTCTTTCTGATAGGGGTATTATAGGGCTTATGAAGAGCCACTATTATGAGCCAACAATACCAAAGGCATAAAAGGGGAGCCTCACAATTCGTCTTGAGAGACGTGTAATTCCTTTGCACAATTACGACTGATCCAGGCATTCAAAGGCATTCTCCGGGGAAGATGAGAAAACACAAGAAGCCATACACTCACACACAAAGCGGCCCAGAAATGGCTTGAACGCTTTTTTGTCTCCGTCGCCATCGCCGTGCCTGCTGCTACTTGGCTGGCCTGTTTTGTGCCTGGGACGACGAGCCAACCAGGCAGACAGCAATTCAGACACAGGCATATGAGGATTGGGGGCGATTCCGCTCCTAGCGATGCGTTCTCCTCAAAAACGGCGAATGAGCTCGCCATTCCCCGTCGTCGGCTAGTCGATTCCACGCTGTTTCCCTGATAGAACGACTGTCCGCCGTTTTGTTCAGGGGCGAGCGAGGGCGACAACGACGACAACGCATCATTTGTCTTGTCCGTGACGTCACAATAGGAGCCGACCAATCAGGGCTTTGTCCGATAGCGGGGCGAGAAAATGTGGCGGAACGCAAAGATCAGCATGCCATGCGAGCAGCATGGAGGCTAATAGTTGGCCTGAGAGCGAGATTCACCACTACCACCACTACCACCATTACCAAGGTATAAGATGGTTTCTTGAGGCGGCAAGACGTAAGCCTGAGCCAGCCTACCATTGCCCTCTCTGCTGTGGGTATGTATATACCTCACTCAACGAGGCTCTTGGACAGGAGCTTCTGAACCAGGGACGGGAGGCTGAGTGGTGTTGTAATGGTACATGTACATTGTACATTGTGCACGGTCCAAACCGTTCTCCCTCCGGTGTGTGTGTACGTATGTCGCTTTGGCTAAGTCTCCTTGTGCGTGCGTGAGTGTGTGAGCCATTTTGGGTGCCTTGTCGAGGGTAAGGGAATGCAATTCTTCACTTCTCTATTTCCCTGAAAAGAGCACAATACGAAAAGGGCTCAAGGAAAAATGGGCCCCTTCTTTTCCCATTGGATGAAAGTCGCAGAAATGGCTGAGAGCCAAAAAGTCACGGAATAAAAAAGACGACAGCCTAGCACCAATCTTTGACTGACTTGGCCTGGTTTCTCTCCATGCTTTTAGCTTTCCTCAACTCAGAAAAACCAGGCTAACAATAACAGTAAAGTTGAAGAACGAGTTTCGATTTTTTTAGTCGCCATGACGAACTTTTCTGTCACAATGCCATGATTCAATTTGGCCGTTTCTCGATGAAGAAATATTGTACAGTATACATACAAGGCATATTTTCTTTCACTTTCGTCGCCAGATTTCCAAGACCATCATATTTATTTACTATGTTTCTTATTTGGATCCTCCTGACATGTTGATAAGGGAAGAATTATGATACCCTGGGATGTAATTCTCGAGAATGCCATCCCCTGCCAGTTTATGTGCATGAACTGTGCAAGTGAACAACCCAATGATAATGATAATTGTTATATACCACCACTATATCCACCTCATAATGGATTGAGCACATTAGCGAAGAAAACCTCTTGAAAGGGAGCTTTTATCATATCCATAAAAGTACAATAAAAAGGTTTGCAGTTTTTTGCTACAAAGAAGCTTCCAAATGGGCTCTTAGCCAAGCAGTGAGCGTTTCACAATGAAGCAAGAAAGAGAGAGGAAAAGGGAATTCCAAGTCGACTACGACAACAACAACAACACCGACGAATAGGCGGAGTATCATTTATTGCCACCAGTCCAAGATTTCTGTGCGGAAGAGCCCTGTATTCATTTGCTTGAGCCGTGCGTATGTACGAGTATTATTTCCCTTAAAGCCTTGAAGCAGCCCATTAACAAGCCAGACAACAATAGAGTTCATGTTTTATTCTTTTTGCTTGACAATCAGTGGTTATTGTCACAAACACACATGCGTCCATGCTACACACTCGTACTCAGAACTCGCAAGCTTTAGTGAGATAGAAGTCTCAAACAGTAAAAGAGTGGTGCGTTCTGGTGTGGAAAGCCGAAGAATGCGACGAGGACAACCACGCACTTTTGTGTCATGCCCTTGTTCTGCTCTTCGTGAAAAGAAATGTCTTTCATCAGAGCATAATTGCAATTTGTCAACAACAAAAGTCTGTACATAGATGTAGTGGCTGCTGTGGCTGCTGTGACGGCTACTGTTCTACGACCATGTTGGTTTGGGTGGTTTTGAGCGATTGCATAGCGGTGTAGCCTGGAGGGTAGTTACAGGGCTCCCTCCCGCCCTCAACATTACCTTCGGCAACAACAACAACAACATCGACGGCAGTTTGATGGACGGAGTTTGTTCTATTTTTTCCAGAGCTATTGTGTGTGTGATTTGGATTGCGCGTTTCACCCACCACAGGCAAAGAGCAAAAGCAATCAATAAGCTTCCGGATTAAATGCAATCCTTTTCAGAAAATGCAACATTCTCGATCGGTCTGAATAGATTTACTTAGACATGAGAATTGAAAAACTTTTTAACCCACTGGGCTGGAGGGAGGACACAACCAACCCGCACCGCTCATTCCTTCCACAATTGGGTAGGGAGGTCGTTCAGTGCCCACCGTGTACGACCAACTCGACATGTAAATACAGCCGGCAGCCTAGAGTCCCTAGTCGGCCAAATCGTTTCAGAGAGGGGGAAAGACCACCCCAGAGTTAGTACTCGAAAATCGCAATGACCCTGGTTGAGTTTCTTAACCTACCTAATGTTTCTCTTCTGAGTAATTTGGAGGGGAAAAAAGTTCTAACACGAAGTCATGAAGCATGTACACAAGTTGCATCTCTTTTAAGGGCCTGTGTGTGTTGATCACTGGAAATTCGGATCAGTTGTAAGCTCGTTTCACTAGTCTTCACTCGATATGGTTTGTTAGCTTTAGAATGAAGTGATGATGCTTCAAAGTGCACAGCATGAGTTAAATGTTTGTTTTAGAAACCGAACGAAAACAGGTTGAACCACATCAACAGGCCTAAACTCGTTTGAAAACGGTCAAAGTTCAAAGTTTGCAGCTGACGGGAACGAAGCTCACGAGCAAAATGGTGGGCTTGGTCGGAGTTTAGTATTTGGTTTCTTTGGCAGCCCTGAGTCGAGTTTGGAAAATTGAATTTTGAAGATTGGAGACCACCCTGATGGCCGGACCTCGATGGACGGACATTAGACATTGTTGGTAGCCAAATACATCAGAATTTAATCACTTCATTATAGATTTACGAGGATTGAAAACGAGTCTATTCGAGGTTCTCTCGGCTACGAAGTTGGAGAGGGAAATAATCCAAATTGGGGATGGGTTATTTTGAGTGCATTTACTGAATTAGTGGATGAAGGATTGAAGGGTCCGTTCAAAAAAAGAGCCACTTGAAACGACCAACAACAATACACACATTTCGAGATAATTGAATATTAGGGAGCCCCGCACTTGAAACCGTCGAGGAGAACGAACAGCGAGCCTAGCTCTTTGATAGCTCCTTTGAAACTGTTTCCACCAAATCGTTGTTGAGCCCTATTTTACAGATTCATCTCGTTCGAAAATGGATTCGAACTTAAATCGTAGCCATTCTCGTGGTCCTCGGGAGGTGGTCTTCTGCCATCCACTCCGTATGCATGTTCTCATGGGAACCATCAAATGGCCATAAAAAGAAAAGGTTGACAAGCACATTGCATTAATTCAATGAGTTTAAGTCAAGTTGGAAATTCCGAGTAATGTATTCGTGTGCCACGTGGCTGGAACTTGGAGGAATATGTTTCTCGTTTAAGTACCGTATCCAGAGTTTCTACTTTTGTCATGAGCATTTATCTTTTCGTTTCCGAGATTTCAACAACAAATGCACTTAGATATTTAATACTGAGGTATATCCAATCGAGTTTAAATGGACTAGCTTTCAAAATAAGCAAAGAAAACTAGCTTGCAATATTATCCCAAGATAATGCGAAATATGTTTTAGCGCAGCATTCCATCCAGATTCAGGAGCGTGACCGGGGCGTTGCAGCTCATCCCATATTGACGACCCAATGATGGAGATTGAGCTTTTTATATACGTACTGGATGAACATTATAGTCGAGATCTCCCTCTTCCAAGAGTGCACGTAGTCTGCTGCATCCACATCAAGATTTTCGGAGGGCGGACTGACTCCTATCTTTGGAATAGATATGGGAACACACTTTCTCCCATGTTCCTATGCACCAAACCCAGTTAGTTGGCTCCTGATGGAACAAACTGGAAAGGGACCATCCCAAAGAGAGCCTGAGAGCGAAAGAAAGAGAGAGAGAGAGAGAGAGAGAGAGAGTATCAATTCCATACCGGTCCCATCATCGCCCATTGTTGCTGTCCAACGAGCCATTCACTCCAAGATGCAGCGGGAGCCTTAGTCTCAATCTCGAGATTCTCCAGGGCTCTTTTATATTCAGATTGATGTATTCAGAATGACTTTTTGCTTGTTCCAATCTCCGAGTTCGCTCGCGTATGGCATACTCCCAACATGATGCTGGCATAGCCCAAACAGCAACCAGACATACATACATAGTCCCCGAATCACCCGCCTGCCAGTCCCTCCTCTTTCAGGCCAATTGCCATGACGAAGGGAAAAATTGACACTTTTCAAGATCGATGGATCAATAGCTAGGGATCAAATGGAACTTTTGCATACAAAAGGTTCAGTCCTTTGTCCACAAAGGGAAGAAAGCCTTCCGGACCTTGATCCAAGATTACTGCCGAGGGTTAGTGGAAGAGGGAAGCTGTCTTTGATAGAGAAAATTAAATTTGACCCTCCCATCTTTGCATACAACAAAAAGGTCTTTGTGGCCTTTAATGTGATTTGGCTATCGTGTTTCTATCTGAGAAAAGGTTCAGAAGCTTCCGAAGCTGGTTGGAGGGTACAATAAGCTTATATCCTGAGCCCAATCGTCGATTGGACTTGGCCTGATCGGTTGAAAAGGCATAGGCAATGAAACAGTTGAAGTGGGTCCACCTTTAATGTATTCAGGCTCTTTGGCTAAATTGGACTAATTGAGCCTAAGGTGCTCATTTTCTCATTTTGAAGCGCGCTTCGACCGCATCGCCTTTCAAGATTGCGGTGAGAGCAAAGAAGTGAGATGAACGAGTCTCGAATACCATCCTAGACAGTACCTGTGCCTACAACAGCTTAAATGGAAGACGAGCGATGAAGTGAAATGGCCGAGCAGCAAAACATTGAAAGACCAAGAAGAAGAAAAAGAGATTCATTGCGAATGATCTGAATTTATATGGGGAAGACACGAAAAGAGTGTCTTGAACCTTGACTCCAATTGCTCTCGGTCATGATATCCATCTCGAGCTCTTGAGCACCTCATATGATTGTACCATTGCCAAAACCTGTCATAGCTATTAAGTAGGTCTCTCAGGACTGACTCTAGATGATTGTGACTAAATTTATGACTAGCAAGAAAACCGCATGCTCTTGATATTATGTCTCAATTGTATCGTAATAACGGTGTCAAAGACCAATGTAACTACACAAATAGCACTATCTACAAACATATTGTATATTGGCATGGTGATCCTGTAAGTCTTTTTCCAATGTTTCCATTGCATTTCAAGCCCTAGCCAAGGGTAAGAAATGGCAGGCATTTGCATAACAGATAATCGAGCTAGAAATAACTCTTCTCCTTCTTCACGAAGGAACGAAACCTTTTCATTAGAACACTGAAACTACTTGAGCACGTACGATGCATATAGATTCAATTCACTATTTGGCTCCAACACCAAAGTAGCGTCTTAGGAGAATGGAAGAGTGCTTCTGACTGAAAAGAACCCAAAGACGAGTTGGAAGTTTTGAATGGCCAGAGGGCAGAATTTGAATGTTAATATGATAATGCTCCTGTTGGCTGGAAAGGGAAGATTGGGCGGAAAAGCCTCGCCCCCCTTTGTATACATTTATTCCCGTAATGTTGGACTCATTCGGGTCAATCCAACGCAAACGGAGCCATATTTCCGAGAGTATTTTTGCTTGAAAGTGAAATGTCTGACTGACAAGGTGTGTTGATTTGGCCACAAAAAATGTGATTTGTGGATTATGAACCACATTGAGATCACTTCATATTGCCCTATACCCCTCTCGACGATGTATGTACGTACAGTACCTAGTGCAAGTTGTAAGGTACAATGTACAGGCTAATCAATCGACTTTGGCTCCATCCAAAGATGGAATATTTTGATCCGCATGGAGGAAAAAACTCGAGAATTAGTGGGCATCTATGAAGATGGTATGTAAATGGGTGTGAGGCACACCCTCTGCTGTCTTTAGAAAACCTTTGGATAACGACATACTCATGACCAGTTCATTTTAACTTGGCTGGACTGTACGTGCCAAATCTGAGGAAGTGATTGTTCCTGAAGGAAAAGATTGGTAGCAATTGTGTGGCAGCAGGTTTTATTCATCCTCCCCAAAAGAATAAAGCCTTCTTTTGTACATGTCAGACCATGTGAAAGGAGCTCAAGAACAGGATCCTCACTTTTTGGGCTGTGCCTCCTACTTGAATGGGGCTGGTCCGTCGCCAATAAGACTATTCCATTGCGGAGTTCGTCGTGGCACACTAGGAATACGTACATTCAAGGGGGAGTGCAACGCTACTACTAATGCTAAAAACCAACTCCAGCAGCAACGACATCAGTAGCAGAACCATCACCACCTTGGTCACTGTCAAATTCAATCACGGACAGAAGAAAAATAAGAGACAGCTGTTGCTTTAAGCGATTTATCAGCTGCTGGCTGAAGAGTATGAGTCGCATGCACACACACACACACATACTCATATGCTTGGAGGAGGATGGTACGTGAGTGAGTGAGTGCATGTGTGTGTGTGTGTGTCCATTGAGAGCTGGCATGTGAGAGTGTTGGGCAATATCCCAGGGGATCAGATGACATATTCGCACCCTAGTCCCAAAAACCATTTTCCCAACTCCCAGACAGGGAGGTTCCACATCCATCCACCCTGACTAGCCACCCAACCGACCGATCAGTAACCCATCGTGCCCGTGGACTGGACTAGTCGAGTGGGGAGTGGCTGTGATTCAACACGCATTGAATGTTGCCTAGAGTGTTTGATGATGAAAAAAGTGAAATCTTATTCCTTTTTCGGGGGTTCCCGATTTAGTGACTAGATTACACGATGATGAGAATAGAGTTAGAGTAACTATTACCACGATGTGTTCTTCAACAGGAGAACATGAGGGAGAAAGATAGAGAGAGAGAGAAAGAGCGCTAGAGAAAGAAAAGACATATTGTTCCATTCAGAAAAAAAGCTAATCCTCTGAGGAGGGGTTGTTGGGATTGGCAATTATCTCCTAGCCCATGGATCCCAAGTCTCTTTTTTGTTCCCTCATGACATAAGCCGATGGGTTTTGTAGCTTGCACAATTACAACCCTTTTTAGTAATCCTAATGGCTTAGGCCGACTCGATATATTTTGCTTCAGATTTCATTCAACTCAGTCACGCTCTTGTTACTTGAGAGAACAGGGAGAAGCCATGGTCAATAGCATCCTAATTGCGATTCCCATGGTCACACTAAAAGCTTGAAAGTATCACCTCCACTGCCACCATAGATACCGCCACGCTATGTACAAACGCTATAACAAGCGCACTGTCTCTCCTAGTCTAGTATTAGATGGTATGATTGTGTTTCCAAGTCGTGGTCTCTACCTACATCACCCGCACTCGATTATCCTCATTAACATTCATTAGGAGGCTTTCAAGTCGTGCAACTCTTGGCATTTACTCCCGGTATATTGTAGGTAAACTAACGAAGAAGGCTGAAAATCAAGGTTTGCCACTTGTTGCATAGCTGATGTCGTTGTATCTAAAACACTTGCATGGAAAGAAAATACTCCATTAAATAACATCCTTTGAAGGCTCTCTCTCTCTGTCTCTGTCTCTCTCTTTCTCTCCCATGGAGTGATGAAATTATTCATTCATAAATCAGTGAACAATGGAGGTTTTCTCCGTCAGATTTGTTTGTTGATGTTGCATTCTCTGCTCCAACCGCGTTATTATGCTTGTCGTTCTACAATGTAGGAACATCTCCCCCACTAGTTCGAGCTGGATGTAGGTACGTATGTAGATAGGGCACTCACTGTACATGGACGTACACATTGTAGGGTACATGCACAGAAAGACTGGCTTGGTCGATGTTGGTCGTTGGGTGCTGGTGCAAAGAATAGCGGATTCATTTACCAATCCATTATGCTATCCATCTTCCTCAATGGCTGCGAGACAGATACACAGTGGTTTCAAGGTGTGCAATACCAACACACAGGTTAGCTTTTCAAAGCCAACTTCGCACCACTCATTCGCTCAAAAGGCACCTCGTTATGGCTCTCAAAAAGGGACGGTGATCTTTTTCTACCTCCAACCTCCAACCAATGGGTGCCTTTTTTGCTCACTCTTCGTTGCTCATTAAGCGTCGTTGGTAATCATGGGGAAGTTGCGATACCCACAATGCTTCAATGAGCCACCAAAATCAAAGCCATCATTGGTAATCTGAGAGCACGGGAAGATATTCAGTGGTGGTATTAGACTGCACTATGTTTGACTTTGGGCATTCTTTGCCGTGCTTTAGTGCGTGTAGTAAGTCATGTAAATATCTTTTCTAGTTGTCTCGTAATTTCCAAAGTCATTTGTTTGCCGTGCCAATGAGCACAGCCCTGTGGGTCCTTGGTGCATAAATCTTCCACTTCAGGTTCCAAGGGGGGTCCCTCTCTAAATTCCAGTCAAGGTGTTAAAACTTCTCTTTCAAAAACTGAAATCAACCCATGTTTGTCCGCCTGACCCATAGATTCTCCAGGACGAGTGGCTTCTTTGCCCGTGCATGGTTTATCTCTTTTGGTAGGTGGTTCCCTGTTGCCGACAATCGCCCCGAAGAAATGTTTCGGCTCTGCGACAATCTTTGCTTTGCTCACCCAAGACAACGGCCAGATCTCTCTCACAAAAGGTGTCGCTTGTCTTAATGGAAATATTAACAGGTTAAGGCTGGGTGACACATATTTCACATGTTTCCGACCATTGAGACTCCAAAGGGGGTGAATGTTGAGTCGTAGGCGTCTTGGGGTCAGGGTTGCCATCGGACAGTGTCCCCGCTTTTAGGGCTTGAGCGACACTCTAAAGAATAGATGCGCTCTAGATCTGAGAGGGTGAATATGTTATTGTGGGATGAGTACCATTCTGTTCTGCATAAGAATGTGTCAATGAACACTTGAAGTGCAAATGAGGCGCGTTAGCAAAGTAAGCTTAGCTCTTTTGGCAACCTGCTTGCCATTGCCGTAAGCCGGTTGATGAGGTAGCTCTGTTGGCGGCAATGTTCATGATGTCCCATGATGTTCGTCGATCTTCTTCGTCTTCTTTCTTGGTCGTCGGCATGTTTTCCAGAGTTTTATGTGAGTCATCCTGGCAGGGGTTGGAATTCAAAGATTCTTCTTTTATGCAAAACTCATGCGCGGTGTGCCTTGGCGACGTGCATGCATTGATTTTCGATGGTTCACTGCTTCACTCCGTTAGCTCACTTTACGAATCTCGATCGACATTCACGAAAATGATCATTTCAAGCTCCGCTCCAATGTTCCTTCCAACATGATGTTTTTTCCTGGAAGTGTCCTGTTGGGAGGTGGGTGCAAATCGGTTAGGTGGGAACGTCGTACGGATCTTCACATGGCGGATGTGGTACCACGTTACACACACTTGAGCGAGTACAAGAACCTGGGGAGAAATTCCTGCTCCATCTCCATTTTTCTGCTCGCTCTCTAATTTGTGGACGACTCAAACACACCGCTCCGAGATATGACCGTTTATTGGGGACATTTAAATGCCCGTCTTCTAAAGCAGGTCGGGAAAAATTCCTCTCGATTCAACAATGCCCTACAGAAAGAGGGGAGTATTTTATTCTTTTGTTTTCGGCCAAGTGTCTTGCAGGTTTTTCAAACTGGAACGATCCAAGCTAGGGTCCTTCTTGGGTTAATATGACCCGGTCTTGTCCCAGTCCACCACTAACTTAGCAAGCCCCAAATAGGCTGTAGTACTTGCTCCTGATGCGATACATTCGGGTCTACTCCATGACACAATAACCTGGATTATCTTGCCCAAGGGATGAGAGCGAGCTGAAGAGAGCCATTGATAGCCCCTGAACACTGCCTCAGCTCGTCGGATCATAAAACTTCACTTGAAAAGGAATCAGGGAAAACATGGAAACCTATTAACATTCACATTTGTACCCGTCTCAACCGATCTCCATGCCTACTCATCAACGCTTTGGGATTCGATATTTCGGGTCGTTTTCTCAGGTCAATAAAGCCATTTGGGTTAACGTCCCGCCGAATTTCTGGGAACGGTGTGAAGTGACCCAAAAACACCGATTGTACTCAGGACCGAGAGTCCAATACTTGAACCTCCTTAGACCATCAGTGGGATGTGCTCAGAGCAAAGATTAAATGCAATGCCTGCTCCGTCCAAAATGACTGATGTTGCTGATGATGATAAGGGTTTTTTACCTCGCTCTGAATGAGCCACTCTACCTGATGTTTGTTGTGTGAACGCAGCCCGATTGATCAAAAGTGGCTAACTGCATCTGGAACTGAGAACCCGTCCGGACCCTCGTACAACACGCCATTCCCCCACCCGGTCTTCGTGTGTCTGTCTCAAAATGTCCATGCTGTCTTTTGCTCCTTTTGATTTGTCGTCATTCATCAAAAGAACGAAGAGGAGAAGAAGGATGAAGAGGAATTGACGTCATGTGTTGTTACTAGAAAGCTGAAAAACACCTCATCATCATGATCGTCGTCAACCTCGTCGTCGTCGCCGTCGTCGTCATCGTCATCACAGGCTTTTGATCCTTTTGGAAGGTGAACAAATCAAAGAGAACCAGCCACACATCTGGAAAACTAGTATGATGAACTGGAGGTATACTTTGCTTCCATTGATTATGGTTGATAAGGTTATTGCTGTGGGACCGTTCGAATTTGGATATCACTTGATTGATAATTTTCGGTTTTGTGAGCCTACCCATAGTAATGTAGCCTGGGTGTCTCTTTCACTTTTGCTTCATGCATCAGCATGAAAACCGACGGAGCTCTCTAGAAGTTGTTCTTCTTCTCATCAGGTGGGAAAGTAAACACGAAGGTGGATCATGGAGTCACTCCCCATGTTGCAGTTTGGTGCAGTTTAGTGGGCTTGATGGAAGAGAAGCATACGCTACAATGATCGAAGATTTCAGTTCGGTTCGTTTTTCTTTCTTTTTATATTCGGAACTGATTTTGCCACAATCCTGATCAACAAACACTTTGTAGTTAATCTTAGTAATGGCGCTTACTTTTGGAGGAGAATGTTACTCTCTAAACAGAACTCTGATACCATTCTCCTAATCAACTTGGGGGAAGGGTGAATCAAACCTGATAAAAGAGGGTTCGAAGGCAGGATCATATCAAAGTGTCGGATCACCAGTCTGCTTGCTGGCAAGCCAGCCAGATTGAATGGGACAAATTACATCAAATTGGTGTTTGCTTTACGGACTACAAAGCCAATATCTGCTAGCTTGTTCTCAGCAATGTGTTCTAGAAGTACCATTCGTTACTAAATCGAGCAATGAAGTATTTGCAGTGAAAGAAAGAAGAGAAGGAAAAACTGAAGAAAAAAAAAACCTCATTTGTAGACAGAGGGACGAACACTGTTAGCTTTAGTTGGTTGACATTTTGGAATTGAAAAAAGCAATGCTTTATTCCCCTTTTGTGTCAGGAAGGCAGGTACAAAAGGTGTTGTTTATTCTCCGAAGGGTGTTGTTCATGTATTTTTTCTCTCTCTCTCTTTCTCCCTCTCCTTTCAGAAGCCCTTGGGGCCTTTTGTGTTGCTCAAATATCATTGATCAAATAAATGGCTCGATGTCACTTGAACATAAAATTCTTTTTGCCTTTTCTTCAAAAGAAAGGCTCTCCATTCTTGCGCTTTGAAAGGATCCAATCCTGCCATTTTCACCAACAATCATCACACACTTCCAATTCAATGTGTACATTGTGTGTCTAGTGTACCACTTGTTCGTCCTTCGATGAGAACGTCGGGCGCGTTGAACTGACGAGGGTCATACATAGTATTACCATTATCGAAGCTAGCTTTTTCTTGCACACAATCAGATTGCAGCGAGACGACACTTTTATGACGTATGTAGATTCATTCGAGAAGTGCTTTTTTCTTCTTCTTCTTCTTCTTCGTCCGTCTGTCTCTCCTTATTTTCAATGATGAACGATTCGACCCATCTGAAAATCTTGATCATCCTAAAAGTTTCTCATGCCTGCCAAAAGCTTCCATTCCCCATCATCCCATCACTACTGCTTCGGCAGTCGACGTAGCACCACTCCGATCCCTGCATGCACTAGCCTTGAACGAAAAGGAGGAGTGGGACTCCCTCAAAGAAGCTGCCTTCAAATTTGAATGGAGTTTGATTGAAATCTTTTCAGTGGTGTGCATATCTCGCGATCATGTTATGTCAAGTCCTCCTCACAGGCCAACCAGCCAACAGCCTAAGAACGACATTCACTCACTCACTCACTCACTCACTCATTCGTTCATACATTCCTTCATCTTGGGTCCTACCCATTTCACTCATGAGATCGTCCGTCGTTGGTTGGTACTTCTGAAAAGGAAGGAACGCGAGCGACGAGCTGCTTGCTCATCAGAGAACCAAAGATTCTCCGGTCTGGACTGTACGTATATCCAGTACTGTAGCGCCACCAGAAGGATGAAGGGAAGGTGGTCTTCACAAAATCAATCAAATCTATGCAAAGTGATTTTTTTCGTCCAGCCCTTTCCTACTCTACCCTTCCCATTCCATTGTCATGCCTGTGTGATGGAATAGCAATTGCATAGCTTGCTTTTCTTTAGTCTAAAAGTCTAGTCCCAGGGCTTCAGGGTCGGAAGTATCGTATGTACCGTACTACTGAATATCGGCATAGAGAGAATGGTTTATTGGGGAAATTGCTTCATAATTCGAGTTCGTCTCAAATTTGGGCACAATGAGTCAGCCACAATGGCGTGTTTGACCCTTTATCGGAAGTGTTGCTAATCTGCTCAGTGGGATCCTCTTCAATCCGTTCATTCTTGCCTGGGTTCATCTTTTGAGCCCTCATTAATATAATGAACCCCCTTTGAGTCCAATGAATGCCATCAATACCCTTTCACGCCTTTGTATTGCGGATTCAAGGTGCAAGCCAGCTAGCCAGCCAGCCAACCAACTAACCAACCAACCATCCAACCAGCCCAACGACCATTGGGTCATCGAGTAACAACCAATTCGTGCTCAACAGACCCACTACTGTACTCGATAAAGTGCCCACTGGCTGCCGCTTTTATTGTTGCCAAAATGGCCCGGAAAGTATTGCAATCTCAGTGACTGACAGTGAGGATACCACCAACCCCACTGATCAGTTAGCGGACCATACAAACAAATAGATTGAAATACTATTCGATTAAGAAATTAGTGGCAGGAATCCTTCTGCATTACTGGGAGGAGCATAGTGCAGAATCATCGCTAATTGACAAGTTGGAGCTTGCACCCATAGCGAAAGGCCCTTTGACCTGTGGTTGGGTCACACTACCACTTTGAATGATTTTTCCTCGTCAAGTTTGGTATTTCTCCCAATATCTATCTGGTTGGCATTCCATAAACCTCGGGGGTTGGTGAGTGCCTCCAAAATCGCCTCCTCTCTGTCTATGAGTCTCATCAGGGACGAGCCAGCGACCATTGGAATTGTCAGACCCCATGTCTCTTGTGACAGTCTGCGGGATATCCCAGGTCTTCACGGGAGAAATATTAGTCCTCCGACACTCACTCTCCAGATTCGAGAACAAGAATGGCGGTAGTGCAACATGAACCACCCGAGATCGGATTTGAGATCGACACAAAACTCGAGCTGGAGGTGTTTTGGGCGGACTTGTTCCAAGCTTTTTGTCATAACATCTTCAGAGTCGAGCTCTCAGAGCCGGCTTGACATATCTAGGGATGGATCGGCAAATCACATATTGGTAGAATTTCTCCGGTGGTTTCCAGCGCATTTTTGTCCGCCGATGTCGATGATGTTCATATTTTCAATGCAATCCATAGTTTTGGACACTGATTTTGATCTCCGGGTAATCTAGGTTACAATCAACTCCATGTCAGCTTATAGATCATTGAGCTGGGGGTTTATTGGCAATGATAAAAACAACAAAGGCACTACATTTTGTAGTAGAACTAGCAAAAATGATTCTCTCAGCCCAGCCCCCTGAACTACTAGTACATTCATTTTGAACATATAGGGTTGATACTCCCAAAAAAATCAGAGTGCCTCTTTCTCAACCTGCCAAACGACCATTGTAAATTGGGTTCCATTAAGAAGACATGGCCATTCAAGAGAAATTCCTCAGAGAGTTTTTCTTTCTCTGTGGCTCCCTCTCTCTCTCTCTCCCTCTTCGTCTCTCAAGTTGTTTTCAATGCAAGAGCGGCAACACTATTGGACGAATCAATCAGCATGTCTAGCAAACTACCTCACTTCCAAATAAATTGGAGCTGAATTTCTTTCGAAATCTTTAAACCAATGACCACGATCCCTGACATTGTGACCCAGTAATTAGGGCGACGATATGTCTCTCTCTGTGATTCGATTCTACGATAGCAGTACAGAAGTGGGGGTTTATGAGGGACTCGTTGCTGGAGCGCAAGAGGAATTCACCTGGAATATCCATTCGACCTGGTTGGGATCTCCCCGTGAAGTTCATCAAGCCACGCAGACGGCTTGGCGGCACAAACAATTTTAAGATCACGACAACGACCCCAAATGCTCACTTCTTCATTATGAGCTACTGTGCCACGAATATACTGTTGGCTGTTAGTAGACCCGGTCAAGACATTCGAGGACAATGGTAATTGTCCACAAAGCTGTAAACGTATTGCTATTCATTTCGGATTATTGGGAACGAACCATGTCGGTTATGACAACTGGTCGTTACCCCAGATCTTGATGGCATTAGTCCGATTGAGATCGAAATCAATGTGAGTGGTTCTTTTTTATATTCAGCCTCATTTTCTCGAGTGATCCAGGTTCATCTCTCATTTTCACAATATAGAGATTGCCACATGATTCTCTCTTCTCGTTCTCTCTCTCTCTCTCTCTCCCCTCTCTTGATGCAGTACAGGTAGAACGAGTGATATATCTTGGATCTTTTCAATTGAAAATGTGACAGATTCTAGATCCCCATTCAAAAACCTCCGTTGGCAGCTCAAAAAAATATCTTTGCCTCATTGCGGGAAAATTCTTTCGCGTCACGATTGTCATTCATTCATTGATCAGCCGGTCCTCTTAGTGCTTCAATAGTTCAATGCTTCTTCAGCCTCGTCTCCAGATCTCTCACCCCCGAGCTCACCATTGCACCACCACCATCACCACTGTCACCTTTAAGTGGTTTGTTCATTCGGTCGTCCGCAACCCCATTTGAAGCACCGACCCCAATCACATCGAGACCACGAATTTTCCTCTCACATTTTTCTGCACCCTGGCCTATCTGTATAGGTTTAAATAGGGAAAACTGAATATTGCCAAAAGAAAGCTAGTTATCAACACAAATTACACGAATCAAACCTAACTCAACCACTTCAATACATAAAGAAAGACACGTTAAGGAATAATATTATTCATGTGTGTTCGGTCCAAAACAAGTATGTTAACTGTTAAGAACATGACGCCGTAATTGTTCGGTCGTAAAATTGAAATGACCTGGCTCGCAAAACGCTTAGTTGGGTATTCCCTAATGGTCTGGTTTCTACTGGGCATCTCTCGTGGTGTTGTTTCCCTAGCTCACTCATTTGTGAGCTAGAGACACCCCGAGGGTCGCCAGTCAAAGAAGGTCCCGAAAAATGTCGCTCTTGAGGAGTCGTCAGACAGCGTGGCACCTACCGGTATCTTTTTTGCCATTCCGAACATGGCGAAGCCACATTGCTTCTGATGATCCCATTCATTCATTGGGGACAAACTGGGGATGGTTTGGAAAATAGAAAGGATATTAAGGAATCTGATCGTTGTACCGGTCAATGGTGGCAAGGTGTGATGTTGGATCAGATCTGCTGCGGACAATCAGAAGATGAGATGCTGCGATTGGACAGTATTGGGTGTCATTATCTTATTTATGGCTACAAAAGCTGCTTTGGAAGACAACAATTTGTGTCAAATAGAAATTCCAAGAATGTCTCTGGCCGGCTTAGTGGTCGTCATAGAAAAATTTCCTGTGGATTGGGGACTTGTTCCATCTGATAAGTAAGTGTTGGGCTCGAAAAGCGCCTTGTCATGGTCGGAAGAAAAACTTTCAGGGAACATCTGATAATATTCGAGTGAGTGTCGCCGCCGTCACTTCAACGTGGACCAAACTGGGTGAAGGAAGCTGCCTGGATTGCTTGGCATGAATACCCACTGCCACATGTGCTGTTACTGTTGATTCAAAAGCATAAATCAACAATATTGATGAGTCCCAGATTGAATTCAAGCGGAGAGAAAGTGTCGAAAAAACCTGAAATGCAAACTATTCTCATTCATGGCCACCATATGTTGGTTGTCTGCTCGAATAGGTGGGATTTAAATTTGATTTTCAATCTGGAGATCGATTTCCGAGCCCCTATAGATCTCCCAGTACTCGGGTTGGTGCTGATAACATAGATTGCTGGTCTTCGCCCTCGAGGGTCAGAAATTAAGATATTATCTGAGCAAATCTCAATTAAGCTCCCCTCTGATCATTGCCCTGCATTCCTGAACTGGGCAAGAGTCCTTCTTTGGCAACCAAGACACATTCTTTTCACTCTTAAGAGCCCTAGAAATTGCCTCTGGAATGGTGGCAATCACGGCCATAGATTTCTTCCAGGGGCAGGTAATCAACAAGTACATACACTTTCATTCCGATTCCCTAATGCAGCTTTCAAGTCGGATCCAATTCATCGATATTTCCCATGAGCAATAGCAAGTTACTGCCTTTGGAATGTTCAGACCGCATAGTTTCGTCTCAACCTCAACCTGGTGGTCAGGTACATACACTCACCTCGTCCAAGGGCATCAACCCGTATCGACAGCCATCCATTCGACCACGGGGTAGAGTCTGGGGGAGGCGAAGGAGGAGGAGGAGCAGGAGCAGGAGGAGCAGAAGTAAGAGAGCTCTCCTCTCGAACGCCATATAGTCACTCGAGACTCACAGTAAGTGGCCTAACCCTGAGACCCACGGGGACCTGAATGACCACGATTAAGTAATCGTGAGAAAAAGCGTAGATTGGGTTTGACAGAGAACATGGGTATTAGCCTTGTTCGCTGGGCAATAAATTGTCAATGCGTTCTGGATCTTATCCGTGAATATTTGTTCGAGGGAATGTAGGTGGAATAATTGAGATGGTGGATTTTCGGCGCTGAGAACGAGATGGTGGATTTTCGGCGCTGAGAACGGAGAAGGCATGTCATTTGTAACAAACCACAGGGGGAGGGGAACTAGCGATCTAGCGATCTCCATCGGCTTGAGCGAGTTTGAGATCTTAACCTGGTTCCACTTAGAGGATGGAGCAACCAACATTGATACCGCTTTCTAATCCAAGGGATGGCCGCTTGCCAAACGCTTTCCCCTTTTGACGTCGAGTTGTGAGACAATAGTTCACCCGTGTTGTCTATTCCTTTGGAGACTTGCCAATTTTCCATTGCTCACCGTTCTTCGCTCTCTTTATTTGCAGAAGACCCACCAAGTCATCAGCTGATTGTTGATCCCCCAATTCACCTCCTGATTCGCGTCCCATCCCGTGATCGTTGGACCATAGTAGAAAAATGCGGAACCGCCGCCCCAAACTGCCCGATTTCTTCCGGCACAAGATCCAGAACTTTGTGCGGAACTTTGTGTTCATGTCCATCGGATGGATCACCATTTGGTCCGTGTACGCCACGTTCAGCGAGTTCTTCCGCAATGGTGATGTGACCCGTCGATTTGGATTCGGCCCTCATCATTTCCTCTGATCTGATCTCATTCAACCATAATTTTGTACCTTTTTTTCCACTCGACCATGTGTTTTTATCCGAATAAACCGAATTAAATGGATTCAATCGTGAGGGTTCAAAAAAAGAGAAGTGACTCCAAGTTCGAGACAACAGGACAGCCTCGTCATTCCAAAGCCATAATGATGGGATCCTCGGCGGAGAGAAAAACGTGGGCTCCGTGCTTTGCGCTCTGTACTGCTTTAGCACTGTCCCATTGTCCGTACAGATCAGGAGGCGTACTGTTGCTTTACTACTATTCGGGAGGGTTTTGGTACTAATTTTCTGGCCGATGACGGGGCAAAATCAATGAATCCATCCATACATCCATCCATCGACTGAGCTAGTAGCCACGTCTGTTGGGGTTGACGCCTCGTCCTCTCTTTCCAGTCTATGTGCACGTACAACACAGTAGGAAATACACGACAAACAAAGGTCACATCTGGAGAAAGAATTAAAACTGGATCCAATTGAAATGATTGAAATTGCAGAAAGGGTCTCCATTTGATCCGAACTAAGGATGGAGGGAAACTCGTGGAACTCTCGAATTTTTGATTGGGTTGAAAACATGATGCTTGGTGTGAAATGGCTGTGGATGGTAAGTAAACTGAGGAACGAAAAGGCTTCTTGAGTGTGTCAATAACGAAATAATGTCTGAAAAGAGCTCATCATTTTCTTGAATGACATGGCCAGATCTATCTCGGTCTCTCTTTCTTTGGTTCGTTCTTTCATTCTTTCGTTTTTTTTCTCTCTTTCTTTCTTCTCTCCATTCAAAGAAGAGTTGAGAGATGATTTTGGTTTGCGGCATCGTCGTGACAGATGTGCTTCAAACCTTGAAATCAAACCCACCAACAAACCAAACCAAATCTATAACGCTCAAGGAATGGTTAAATATGATGCCATTGCAGATATCTACAGCAATACTTTTATGTGTATCCCATCCAATAGGTTTTTGTATTCGGTTAAGACAAGATTCAGTGTTCGTTTACATATACATTAAAAATCAGGAAAAATACATCGTTGTATTATAAAGTGCGTATGTATTGTGCGCAGGTGAGGTGATGAGGGTCTGGCTCCTGGGTTCCTTGTGCATGAACTGGAAGAGAGACAATACGTAGGTAAAGTGAAGGAGTGATATGCAAGAACTATTGTTGAACAAAAGAAGGCTTCTTCCGAGTGTTTGGACCCTTTCTCACGACCTGCTCACACGAGATATTATATACTTGGTACAGTACTTGGGATTTCCAAATCCCCGACGAACATTGGAAAACACTGTTACAATACTACACTTCCAGGAAATGCAGCACCAGCCTTCGCTAAAACACCCGGATGAGTTGAGTGAATGGAATGAACGATTTGAAGCTACGCAGGCTTCAGGACTTTAGGCCTGTGGATTATTCCAGAGTTTTCTGTTTGTCTTGGTCAGATGCTCGCGGTTTTGACGTGTTGACACGAGGTGGAAAAAAAACGAGAGTTTGAGTTTTCTCACGACTTTGGCTTTATTAAATGACTCTCAAAATAACCATGATAATACAGATGGTGATGATGGTGACTCCGACGATCGAGGTGGCAGTGGTGGATTTGTAGTGGTAGTTGTGATGATGGCGATGATGATAATGATGACGACGCTGAAATTATCTAGTGGGAATGAGTCATTCAAAATTTTCGCCTAATAGCGAGATGCAAAAAAAGTCAAAACTCTTATATGGCATTAGATCTCATTGAGAGGCAATGAAAACAAAATCGGGTTCGGAACCCCATCAAAAGTAGCACTAGATTATTGGAAGGTCTCAATTGTTCTGGTTCATCCGAGTTAGAGGCAAGCCAAGTTTTACGAAAAACGAAGTAACGCTCATAAATCAAGGTTTTAGTACCAAACGAATCAGCTCGTTGAGAATCAAATTGATCGTATTCAAATCATCTGCAAAAAACGCCATTTGGAGAATGATTCAGCCAACATAATGGAAAGTCAATAAGGGTTTTCCAGTTAAATCGTGCATTGACGGGTTTGATTTATGTTTGACGTTCCAACATTGGCACACACAAAGGGACGAGAACAGAATATGCGCTGACACCGTGGACACTACAAAACTGCCATGCCGACTGCATCGTAAGTAATCATACCCAGTTGAACTCCGAAGCCCGATTCAGTGAATCAAATACACAGTTTTATACTCTAGCTCCTCCATACTCCGGGTTAAGGGTGGATGGTGATTCAACGGTTCAATGCCAGGCAAAGAGAGCTCAAGCAGCAGTGCGGCCGTCAAAGGGTTGAATGAAAAGCAAATAATGATTTCGCAGCTCTGAATTTGTAATGGTCACCTTTTCACACTGCATTTGATATCCATTCCAGTTCGACTGCGTCACCCCACACGATATGTTTGGCACCCTGACCTGGCCAAAAAAGAAACTTGCATCCTGTTAAATTGTTTTTTGGGGGAATACCACATTTCAAAAAGCTGCTTCTCGTTTTGATTATTGCTGTGTGTATGGGTATAAGAAGAACGTACTCACATTACAGTATTAGGGATAAACCCCATGCTTAGTTGAATATGGAAAACCCTTTTAATGATCTATATCTTCCAAAAATGGTCTTGATTACATGTTTTCATTTACTCTTTTTAAGCACAAATTATCCTTGCTTTGGCGCATCAAAATCGGCGTTAACGTTTTCCCTTGAGGAACGCCCTTCCTCCAACCACCGCTTTCTGTTCGCTGTACATAATGCATTAGAGTACTTAAAAGCGATCCACATCCAATTGACCTCTTCAATGAATGAACGATCGGGGCGTTAAATTGGGGAGAAAACATGACCTCGGTGTATCACAAACCATTATTCACCCATCCCCTGCCGCATTGTGAACGTGTTGGTGGCGTAGCAGTAGGTACTCGAAATAGGAGTGTTGGCATCACTTCCATTGGCAGAAAGAAGCATCCGTCTACCGTCTACTGGTATATCGTATAGTGACAATGCTGTGTGGCCGATGAAGGAGACTCCTTCGAAATCCTTATTTGAAGCGCGAAATGTCGATGAGACACCGTGACATATCAAACTGAAGTGGCTTTTCAGAAGGGAATGGTGTCGCTTAGTGCATGTGTGAGTGTGTGGAGGTGGGGTGCAGTACGTATTTATACCAACCATGAGATTGGTCGAGCGCTTCGAGAATAAAATATGAGCACTTGGAACCAATTAATGGGTGTAATTGTCACCACTGCAACTGCTACTACATGCTCGTACTAGTGTGCATTCTAAATGCGTCGTTGCCCTCGATGGATACCCTTGAGATTTTACTCTACCCAGATGGATAGTTTGCTCCATGTGGAATGAATAGCGAATTCAAGTGGATCGCAATAAGAATTCGCCATGCTTATTCAATAGTAAGTACACATAAGGATACGTACAAGAGACCAGTACAAATGCCAAATGTTTTGATCAATATTCCAGTTATGAGGAATGTATCTTTTTGTGTTCCATGTTGATATGAGGAATATAGGAAATTTTGCTTATCATTTTAGCATCAGGCTTGAGCTTCATAATAAAATTTGACGAAATTTTCAAGAAAGTGTTTTGCAATTGTCATGAAACCATTTCCCGGTTTGTTTATTAAAGGGTAGAAATATTGAACGTTTCTTGGGACGTTGATTTGTTTAGTATACTCGAACCGTATCTCTATTTTTGCAAAAATTTGCCTTGGTTCAGTACTGCACAAAGCTTATGTAGAAAACCAAAGGTCAATCATAGCTCATGTGTTTTGCTAACATTATATTTGGGTTGATCAAGGGTCTTGAATCAGGCATTTTATTCTCGTATGGAGGCAAGCGTTATTGGCTCGAACACTCGAGTTGTTGAGAATGTATCTCATTCAGCTGAGATTGTTCAATTATCCACAGTCGAGTGTCAAACGGGGACAAAAATTATTGTAAGTGTGGCTAATCAAAACTGGCTTCAAGGGGGCTTTATTTGCTTCATAGCGCTTTGGAAATGGAGAATGAGAAAGAGGGAGAGAGAGAGAGAAAAAAAAATCATCGTCATTTTTTACCCGTTCTTTAGCACCCACCCAGATGGGCCGAAGCCCGTCAGCCACTGGCTCACAATGATATCAAAAATCAAAATCTATCCTTGTTATAAAAATCCACACCCGTGGGGAAAATCTAAAGGGGACAGCGATTAAACGATTTTCAGTTTTCGGTTAACGAAACAAAATCGCCCAGCTTGAAACCTCAAGTGGGCGCAATTTGTTGGTTCGGAGTCCCTAATTGGGCCCGGGTCTTTTGGCTTTGATCTGGCACAATTGGACCATTCCAGGTGTTTCATGGATCTGTCTACGTGTCATCTGGTGGTTGAACTTGGAAAAGAGTCCAAGAGAGAGGGCGAAATGTTCGGTTCGAGATTGAGCCAAAGATGAAACGATCCGATGCCATTCTACCACTACCCTCTTCTCTGTCCACTAGGTATTCATGCCCTGGGAGGGGTGTGTACGAGTGCATAGGTTATAGCGTAGCATATTTGGCCGGGATTTTTCGTTCGTTCGTTCTTGACTACGTGATCGAATGACCCCAGTCAGACTCAAAGGACCCCAAAGATGACAACCTTGTAAAACGCCTGCTCACGAGAGAAGGATGACCAACCAGCACGAATCATGGGTGTGATTACGTGCATAGTCACTCAGGGATAGCTGATTGGCTGGATGGATCGTTGAAGCCAACCAAGATGACATTGGATCATGAAAGGTCTGACCATGACGGTGGTGCATCCAACATTGTTAATTGGCATAAGAAATGTATCTCAGTATGTATATCATGAGATGGATTTTAAGGATATAATAAATATAAGTTTTGAAGAACATTTTACTACAAAGGTGCTTATTCAGGTCAATCAGTGAAATTGTCAGGCGGTTGTTGCTTTTATTGGAGAATATGAAATCGCAAGTTAGAGTTACTTAAAACTCCGAGTTCTTTCTCAAGGCACAATTCATCCTGGTTTGAAACCCGAAGACAAAGCTCGGTTTCAATCTTGGATCTCCCGGCAACGCTCTCAGCACCCGATTAGCCATAATTTCCTTTCTTAGAGCCTTGGAATTTGAATTGGCGTGACGGATTGGACCAAGAAGATGGAGAAAGAGAGGAAGAGAAGAACGCGGCCATCCGACTCCTATCTTATGTTTGGCAGGTGATTTCAATATGAATTCGTATCCAATGGAAAGGAGGAAAAGCTGGAATGTTGCCCACCGCATGGAGAGTAGGGAGTTACTAATCCTAGTCGTAGTAGTTCATCGGCATCGTTCTCTTCTCCTTCATCTTGTTCTTGTGCGTTGGCTCTATCTTTAGCTCGGATCTTCTTTTATGCAAAAACGCCAACACATGCCGAATCAGACACGCCAAATTACATCATCCGCTCCGGAACGCGACACAGATACCGTCCAATCATGAAGAACACCCCAGAAACGTGTTCAAATCCTCTTAAAACGAGCATAGGGTCAAAAGATCCAGACTTGAAGGTCATTCCAAGGAAATTCATTTCAAACTTAGGGCCTCAAAAAATGCTCTCCATTTCAATCGGACTGGTCGAAAAGTCAGGCCTGAAAAACGAAGGCAGTCTGGGAAACCTCAGTCTGTACACAGCATGCAAGAAGACCCATGCAATCATACTGCACTGCGCCCAATTCGGCATTACTAGTATACGTACATTCCAATCTGGGTTCTCGCAAGCTAGTCAGTCCTGTCGCAAGTTGGTTGGTCAGTGATCTCAATCAGAGCCGATCGGAACAGATTTAGTGAGTGAGAGAAATTCCAATCGGGTTTATTAGGAGCAAAGCCGTGGGGGAGAATCAAAGCGACCGAGCATTAGTTCCAAAGACTTGGGCTCCGACTGCCTTGCCTTGGGGAGGGTATTCGAGCATCGCCGCCCATGACCGAGATTTCCTGAGCAACACATCCACACGAAGCCACATGGAGAGCAAAGTTACATACTGTACCTGCCGCCCTGTGCGAGTACTGGATAGTGCGAGATCGACCAGACGGAATCGAAGCTGAACATGAATCTATTTATGGCCCATAACTTGCATCCATGTGGTGCAAAGCAAGACGTGATTCGCCTCTCTTCTCATTCTCATTCCCTTTCTATCCCGATTTAGGCTGCTCACTCAGCTTCAGCTTCTGGGCATTCCATCTCATTGTGCAATCATAAAAGGGACTTTTGTGCTTTTGTCGGAATAGTGGGTGAAAAAAATTGTGACAAACATTGGGATAAGAATAAGGGAGAGAGAAAGACGACAACCATCGGACCATGGGTAAAAGGAGGGTAGTGATGATGATTGTGGTGGGTTTGCTGCAATTTGGTATTTGGTAGTTAGTTGGCTGGTAGGTAGGTCGTGGTGTTGAGAATCAAGCCTCATTGGTGTGGTCACATTCAATTTGGGGGACCAGAAAAAGAGCTCCTGAGACCATGATAAAGCGGAGCAAACATTCTTTGTGTGGGAATCTCACTAGGGATTACAGTCATTTTAAAGAGAGACTTGAGTCCAAACTGCAGTCTATGGTGAATATTAAAGCACCCTTTTATTCTTGCTTGTTGTTTGGCGGGGTGAACTGAAGAACTTTGGGAGCCGCTCTCGTCATCCAATTGTTCAAAGACTTAAAAGGACACTACTTTCCAATCTGCAATCGTCATCACTGGCACTATCATCGTTCTCTTCTTCTTCTTCTTGGTCGTCGTTCTTCTTTTCATCCACTTTTTGGGTTGGTTCGTCCTTTCTTTCGTTCTTTCTTTCTTTTTTCCTTCGTTCATTCTTGCCTCCATCTTCTTATTCTCTGGCAGGAGCTTTTGTGAAAGTCATTCATTCTGTTCTGGACCAATCTGAAAAGGTGAATGGAATCCTTTATAAAGGTCACAATGCCCTTGCCAACCACTGAAGCTGATGGATGCCATTCTTTCGAGGCAACCTCACTGAACGAAGAATGGGAAGGAGAAGAAAGACGGAGAAGAAGAGAAGAAAGGAGAGAAGACCAGGCTCACGGAAAAAAGAAGAAAAGTCAAAGAAAGAGCCAAAGACGGTCAATTCCAAAGGCACAAAAGAGGTCGCCTTTCGGTCTCCCTTATCCTCATCCTCCTACGTTCTCCTCCTACTCCTACTCCTGTTCTTCGTCCAGCCAGTTTTGGTGACGATGGTGGTGATGCTCCTCCTCCTCGTCCTCGTCCTCTTCCTCATTTCCCTTCTCTGGCTAAAACAAGGGAGAAATCCAGCAGGAGCGAATAATACGATAACGACGCTCCTTACCAACCAACCTCGGATCCTCTTGTTCAAGGGAACTATTTTAGCTACGACATAATGGTTCTTTCCTTTTCTGTGAAGTTGCAATACTCGAATAGAAAAACGTGAATGACGAAAAAGCGGGTTTATCCCCCTCAAAGATTAATACTCAGTGAATTATCAGGGCAATCATTTTGATGGCAGCCGAACCAGACTTTGTATTTCTTTATTTCTTGAAAATCTAAACTTGAAGCTCAATTCATGTCTTTGGCAATGAATGTTGCCACAAGGAGTCCATGGGACTCAATGCATGTATGTATATTCTGTAAGCTTAAAACCCTTTCAGTTTTACTGCGCGACTCATATCCTCCCTGAATAAAATGGAGCCGAAGCTGTGAAAGTAAAATCCAATATAAGATACCTGACCCGTATTGCCTCTGTTCTCTGGCCGTCCATGCGTATTTTTGGAACAATTTCAGCCACTAGGGCTCTCAAGCATTGTTGGTTTATTGAGTTGCCGCCACTTTAGTTGAAACGAACAGCGATTGTTCGGTGGGCAGCTCTATAGTTTGGTTAGGTCTCTCAACCCCTCCAATCTCCGAGGTCTTCAATCTAGAACGAGCAGGGTTCAGCGGAGCTTTGGTCAAGGAGAAGTGAAGGAATTTCCTGGATTGTGTTTGACCGTGGATCTTGCCAGACAGCTTGGTGCCACCATTGGGTGTCACAATGTCACCTGAACGAACGCACCAAGTTCACTCAGAGGTGGACACCAGCCAACCAACCAACCATCTTGGCACCCGAAACGAAAAATGTGCAGCAATTGTGGTCGTTGTTCTAGAATCCTACTAGGTGGTTCCAAACTCAAAAGGGCATTCATTTTGGCAACAATGGAGCCCTTAAAGCCGGCTTAACTCAAAACCTATTACTCTCAAATCGTCTCTGGGTTAGAGCACTGTCAAAAATGTAATCTCGTATTTTTGCAAGTTGGGTGGATCAAGACTTATTGTTATAAAGCCGGCATATATTGAAAAATGTTAGAATAACTTCAGGAATTCGAGCATAGCTTAAATCAATAAAACCCAAAAAACTTGGCAGTGATAGTGGAAGCATCTTGTGTCTCGTTGGAGCCGCATTTTTTAACAGGAAGACATTTATTTGGCTTCATTAAGTTTGACACCTGACAAAGGTAGCCAGGCATCTTGTTCCAGTGGGATTGGACAAACCCTCGTTTTGTTATGCATGAAAAGAATCAATTTTTCAAACGATTGTCTCGCAATTCCAAAGCAAATTCCAAGTCTCCCGCTATTTATTTTCACAACCTTGGTTCATGAATGCAATTCAACGTTGTCTTAAGGAGCAATAATCCGGTCGTTCCAAATTTAGAAACCCTAGGAACCAGCCTACAAACTAAAGGCAAAAGAGCGCTACTTTCAATTCATAGAAGCTAATGCGGCCTCTCTCAAGGACTCAAGGCCCAAACCCTTGCCTTTAAGAATGTGGAATTCCTGTTCTTGAGTGGATTTGGCATTGCCTTGACTTGATCTTTGAACCCACTTTCGTCCTGTCCCGCCAACCACTGAAAATGGTACAAGCGGTTAGCTGATTGCTCACTCACTCACTCACTTTCTCACTCACTTCGGGGCTCGTTCTGATCAGAATTCCAGGTAATCAGAGCTTTATCTTAATGCCTCTCTGTCATTCTCTCAATTGATAGCTATCTTGATCGGCTCGAGAATTTAAAGAACTTCAAGGAAGAAACGGAGAGCTAAGGCCAACCTGCCCAGGATCACGTCTCATGAATTATTGGCTCTCAAGCGCTTAGTCTGACTATTTCGGTTGAACAAGCCTTTGATTACGGAAAAAGCTCAAGCGGAACACGGTTGAATTCAATTTTTACAGAGACATCAAAAGTGATCTATGTTTGGTTTTGTGTCTCTGTCTATGCCGGGCGATCCATGTGGTTGAAGTCAGCCCATTGACCTCCCTTGAACTTTTTCAATCCATTTTAGGGAGTATATCGAGAATGGCACTCAAGATGATCTTGAAGTGCTATCCCAACTAGACATGGGCTAATCAGGGTTGCCTGGTCTCCAAAGGTAGTAAGACATATCTTGTCTCACGAGAAAAGTCGATCTCATAAGCTGTGTTGGGCAAATAACAATCGTGGAACAGGAGATGATGCTACGTTACTATTTCATTGCTCAATAGTAGGGCTGTTTTTGTAACTTGAACTATGTGCTCTTTTTCTCGTTACCCTGTTGAACACAATGAGCAGAACCTTTGAGATAAGAAGACCTGATTTAAAAGGTGTTGGCTTATGTCATAATGGTGGTACGTACTCGAGTCTTCGAGAGTTTTTGGGTCCTATCTGATAGCAACCAACTGTAGTACAGCCTGTGCGTAGCTACCTAGGGCGATGCGCAAGATTCAATTTGGGATCGCTGTCAGGCTTGTTTCTGGCTCTGGGGTTCATATGAGAGAAAAGTTCTTTTTGAGACATCTCAATCCTGAGTCGGCGACGGTGACGAAGTCCCGGATTACTGTGTCCAATGGTTGTATGGAAAGAATTGAATAATCTTAATTTGATCATGTGCTCTACTCAGTCTTTAGATTATTGAAAGACGTGCAGGGTTCTCATTCAAATAACATGAGAATGAGTTTTCCTTTGTGCGACACAAAGGACTTTATTGGCTACGCTGACAATCATCCAACTCTTTTTATGCATGGGTTCTTATTATAAACACCGGGAATCAAATGGTCCTCTTTTGCCTGTAGTCGGTCGTGATGCTTCAACATTTGCAACACCAACGACTACTACTACCACCACTACTACTACTCCTACTATTACTTCTACCACTACTTCTAGTACTACTTCTCCTTCTACCAAAGAACCTATTGCTGCGTACAATGCATACCTGCTATTAAATAGGCTCAGGTTGAATGGGTTGGTTATCTTGGCTCACTTGCTACTGTACAATACTCTATCGCCTCATCTCTCCAAACTTGAGAAGAACTTTCGGCCTATGAGGATGGGCTTCGAGTGGACAGGGTGTCAAGATCCAGCATATTGAGTGGGTATCAAACTCACCAGGATTCGAACAAGCGACCCTTGTCATTGGTGTCCAAATTAGAATGTGAATTACTATAAAGATGGGACCACTCGAGTGAGTTTGAACACCCTGTCCAAGCTTACGTTGTCTGAATCGAAATAAGCCGATGAGATATGCTTAGGGAGAAGAAAAAGAGTTAAAGAAATACGTCAAGCCTGTTTGAGTGTCTGAGATGTGAGAAGAGTTGAGGAAGACGAGCGAGATAGCAACAGCCGCCATTTATCCCAACCAACCAACCAACGAAACACCCAAGCAGCCAAGTGGCCAACCAACCAGCCAAAGCTAGAGTGCGACCAACTAGACTAGTCGTGCATCGCCTTCAAAACGACCATAGGTACTTAGCTGAGACATCATCTATTCAACGAGATGCCAAACATGATTAGTACTAAACGACATTTAAGAGCTGTTCTCTGCTCATACGTACGTGCGTGTTGTTGTTACGAGTGCAAAACCAAAGAGGCATACAACAAAAAGATGCTTTGGTTTGTGTCATTGTTCTGGAGTCGCATTGAACAAAGGTGATTGCTTTGTTAATGAGTAACGCGCAAAAATCTGTTGCTTCTCCAACACGTGCAATAAAAAGATGTCAGAGCACAAGTTCTGGAACTGATTCTCTGGGTATTTTTTTTTTAATCGAACTGAGAGCCCAGAGTGGATTTGACGTTCCCTTATTCTTTGACCAATGTTCAATTGTTCATCCAATACTGGAGTAAAAAAGAGAGAATAAAGCCGGAGGAAAGGACGAACCAACCGGCCAACCAACCCACGAGTTGACGAGCCAACGATTCGAGAGGTCGTCGGATGAGGCAAGCGATTCCTGGATGGACCGTTTACATCTTTGGGGAGGAGAAAAAACGGCGAACAAAGCCCAAAATTTACGACGGGCAATATCCGCCGCTCCAAGAAAAGTCGAGACGCTAAAGCAAAACGCGAAGAAAAAAAAAGATTCCTACGGACTGTACTATACATCCCATCTTGGAGAAAGAGAGAGAGACAGAGAGACAGAGAGACAGAGGTCGGAGAATAGCAGTTGGTTTTGTCCGTTTTGTCCTTCATTGTTTTGTTTAGGAGACCTAGAGCTAGTCAAGGATTTGTTGGCTCAACCTCCCGAGGGACGATTGAGCATGATCACGACGGTAGGTTTCTTTTAAACTCAAGTTGCTCCCATTCAATGCGACAACGTTACCCTCCATCATTGTCAAAGCCCTTTCTCTTGACCAGCTCAGTGGTGTCCTGGGAAAGACTCACAGCATGAGTTGGTCAGCTGCTTCACCGTCATCCATTATGAGCTGGTCAGCTGATTGACCGGCCAACACAAGGCAGCGGAGCTCGGACAACCAGGATAACCAGAGCACCCGCCCCCAGCTAGTGGGAGGTCAATTCAGGGACAATGCATAACAATAACCAAGGTGAGAAACGGACAATTAAAAGTGGACTTTATACGCTTTAGGTTTGTTGGAAGAGCGAGAGCTCCTCAGTAACTAGCTCCCTGTTGAAGAGGTTCTGCTTCTCTGTGGAATGTCGGTGGTAACATGGCTCTTTCATAGATCCACAATGGGCACAATGGGGAAATTTCTCTTCGGGTCCTCCTCCTCCTTCCTCTTTTTTCTTTTTCTCGGATCATTTTAGTCTCCATCCGCTCTAGATGTTGAATCGTTCAAAGTAACTTTGGCGAAGCTATCCCTTGATCGTGATTGGGCAACGGACCCGTGAAGCCATTGCAAATAATGATTCGAAACACCTTAGAAAGAGAAACACAGCCAGCTGGACATTTCCGGAATCGCTTGACAATAGACGAACAACATGGGCTCCACCATCAATGGGGGGGCAAATTCTTAACGAGATTATGCTTATGGCCCCATGAAGTTCAATCTCGCACCTTTCCAAGACCATGAAAATGGAGNCGAAACACCTTAGAAAGAGAAACACAGCCAGCTGGACATTTCCGGAATCGCTTGACAATAGACGAACAACATGGGCTCCACCATCAATGGGGGGGGGGGAAATTCTTAACGAGATTATATTTATGGCCCCATAAAGTTCAATCTCGCACCTTTCCAAGACCGTGAAAATGGAATAGCAACCCTTCGGATTGACCAATGACCACTTGACATGACTGGAAGTTCAAAGGACCAATGTCATGAATCGTCATTTGGCCTTCTTTTTCGACCATTTCCTACGCAAATATAGAAGTTGTTTCGATCAACTCATATTTTTTTTATTTCATTGCTCTGCTCGTTTTGGGAGGTTAATAATTTAATTGCACCATATCCTTGCTCACTTGTGAAATATAAATGAGTAAAAAAGTGTTAGACTAGAAACTAGACTAATACGTATTGCTTTAAAGATCACCCTTCCTCTTGGCATCACAGGTTGACACTACTCAACGTTCCGAAAATATGAGATTTGAATGACAAGGAATTCCTATCCCAACAATCAATAAGTCAATAACCAAATGTTTAGTGGTCCTTGGACCAAGCAATAGAACTGCAACAGAGGATTTATCCCCATAAAAAACATCATGATAGTCAGTCGATTTTGATTCTTGAACCGTAGGTTCAACGTTTATACATTCATATAATATTAGGTTATTTGAGAGGCACAAACAGTGCCCACCAATATCAAAGCGCAAAATTAACTCAGGGAACAGATTATGATAACAATTGAAAGTAACGAAGCCACTGAGGAACTGTTAATACCTGTGCAACCTTTTCCACACCAGAAGCAATTTCCCTTTTCTAAAGAAAAAAGTCCAGTTGGAAACAAAAATGATTCCTTTCATGCATAAGACAAGATTTACTGAATATACCTACCTAGGTTTGTGTACATGTGTGTATGCAGACGTAAAAGTTATGGTTCTAAACCCTGTGTTCCTAGTGCGTTGGTTGGTCTGTTTCAGTGAGGTGGAATTTGCAGGTGTTCTTCCCATGTTTGACCCCCCACAGATTATTCACACTGAATATTCAGCTAAATCCCAAATCTCCACCGAGCTAAAGTGTCGTTAACGATTAGACGCAGAGATCTCTGTGACTGTGAGTGTGAGTGCGTAGGAACTGACGAGATTTGAGGGGCGCTTTTTCCATACACGTTGGTTAAAGCAAAAGCCTGAAAAAATGTGTCGTCGTCGTTATTGTCGTTGTTCTAAAGGATCCTTCTTGTCCGGGTCTAGCTAGTTCGGTTTTGGATTGGGTGTGAAAGAAAAGTGAAAAAAAGCGGTCTTGGTTTTTTCTCAGACACTTCTAAAGATGACCTTCGCCTTCGATTTCAATTTTCTAGATCTATGAGGAAATGGATTCTAAAACGGAGGTTCTAATTTTGTTGAGATTTCTGAATAATTGTGAATGCCTTACAACTCGAAAGGCGTATCCTCTTACTGGAAGAATAGGCTTGACTAGCTTGAGAACGATATTGTCATGTGTGAAATACTTGCTCAACTATGAGCTCTTGCCAGACATTGGATTCTGTCAATGAATGCATCTCGCTATTGACACCATTCCAATGGGGGTCACTTTGGTTCCTTTTTGTCATGGTGAGAAAAGTTTGACCGTGATTTAAACACATCCTGCCTCAAAATTTCACAAGAGCTCACGTCGTTGACGTCGTTGTTGAAGTTGAGCCAAATGCTTGGGAATTCGGGAATAATGGATTAGTGGAAAAAAAAACTTTCGAACCACCGGAAGATTCTACAGATTCTCAAGGTCTGGAACTGAGCTAAACTTTTTATCATGGCATTCATGTTTGAGTCAATATTCATAAATCGCTGAAATCGAGCCATCCAACGAGTGTGTGTGTGTGTGTGTGAGAGAGAGAGAGAGACACACACATACACACATATACGCAAATACATTGGGCAAAACCATATGACCATATGAACAGTCAGAGTTTCGGTTAGATTAATAGCATTCTGAAAGAGGGGTTTGTGAAAGCATTCACATTGTGAGAGAGCCTGTTGAATTGCAAATGACATGAACACAAGCCAAGCAGACAAAACTTTTAGCATAAACTGTCCATTCAAGTCACCTACAATTTCCCCTCCCAGCTTATGATGGTGAACACCAGGGACCCCAAAAACAGTCCCTGGAAACCAATATTTTGTACAGAACATCTTCAACGTTCTTCAAATCCCAAGCATAGAGCATAATATCAATCGATCAAGATACAGTATTGATTATGGGTCAAACCAGGGTTAATGACGACCTCAACAGGTCAAGGCTAAGAAATGGCATCCCTGTTTGGATGAAGGCAAAACTTGATCTATTTTCCCTTAACACAAGGAATACGACCATTGTGAATCCCCTCAATGACAAAAGGTCTCCAGACAGGAAGATGCTTTATGTTCCAAGGACTGCTTCAACAGTCCCTCCCCAACGACGAGTGTGCATGGAAGGAAGCAAGCAAGGAGGATGATCGTATATCAGGTCATAACTCACTGGACTTTCACAATGGCATTGACTGCCTAGTGTATGGACACTATAGTGGTGTGATGTGTTAGGATGGTGCTATGCAGAGTGCACCACAAAAGCCCTGAGACCTCGAGACCACGAACGACGGGAAGAATAAATCCATCCATCCATCCATCCATCCATCCGTCCATCAGTCATTTGCATTCTCAGGGGCATGGGAAATTTTCGGCAAACAGTGTCCCCTTTCATGAGACCTCGAGATCCTTCACTCGCACACATACACACGCACACATGCACCCTGTGTACAAGCACATTGTGTACGGGATAATAGCATCAATTGTGGATAAATCTTGTCCTCAGGTGTTATTGAGGAGAAAATTGAGGCTTCCAATGTTAGTGGAGCGTTTTCATTCTGGACAATGTCACGATGATGATGATGACGATGAACGACAATGATAACCATGATGATGAGAATACCGAAAGGTGGGTCCTCCAAGTTGGCCCGGCTAATTCACAGGATCAAAGCCCAAGCCAGAGTGATGGCTTTCGGGCTCTGGAAAGAGAGAATCGCTCACTCACTCGCACGCACACACCTACAAGCATACACCCTCACGGGACTATTGGGCTGTTTTATGTGTGGATGTGTCTCTCTTTGGCTCTCGAAAAAAAACTATTACCAGAGACTAAACAAAGAAGAACGCAAAATCACGGCCATGGAAAAAGTGGGGAACAAAGGATCAAAGAGCTTTTTGTTCAAAAGACCTGATTTTCTCCTCGGCTCTGACACTCACGCTTACTTGCTTACTTACTTTACTTACTCACTCACCACTCAGTGAACTCACCACTTGCCTGAAATTTGGTGGTAGTCGTTCTCCATAGAGATGGGTGGATGAAGGGAGCACTGTGGCCGTATTACCCACTCTAGCTGCCACTCTTTCACGGTCAATTGGGCGTAAGTATGAACTTATCATGGTTTAGCAGGAATATGTGCCTGTTGTTCTGGTGGGACCGAGCCTGGCCCTGGCTTCAAATAGAGCTCCTCAATAGAACGTTAATTGTTTGATGGACCCATAAGTACCCCAACCTTCCCAAGAGGGCGTGGTGGTACTACCGGTTCACCTGCATTATCCTGAATCAACGAGATTCCAGTCACCACAAATTCAACCTCAAATCCCACAAGAAACAAAACCGAGGGGTTCTTTATTCTTTCCCATAATTGGGCTCCCCACCTGAGTAAAATTGCTCGGTTTCTTTGAGGAGAAAGGTTTCATTAAAAGGACGCACGACTTTCATTGCACTCGCGTTGGACCGACAAAAAATCCCTTGTCAAGTGGGTCTTTTGTTTCAAGCTTGGGTGCAGTATTGACTCAACGATGATAATATTATTGAACATCAAAAGGCAAACTTCCTTCTCTAACTGGTGTTTTATGAGTTGAGGTGAAATGATTCCCGAAATAGAGACTTGTTTCAAAATGAACATCTTGGGGACATATACATACAGACATACATAGAGGTAGCTCGATTGAAGCACCGCCCCCCCCCCCACGATCTTGCCTCGTCATTTTGGAGAATTTTCTCAGGCAAACAAAAGCATGGGTCCATGTGAGCATCATTGAGAAACGGGGATATCCAGATGGATGCGTGAATACTTGGATGGATGGGCCCAATAAAGTTCCGACAAAGTCGAGAATCAAACGAACCGTCAAACACATGTCACACATGTCCGGTTCAACTAAATGCCATGCATAATTCGGGTACGGCAGCTATTCATCGAGGGACTGCCATGAATTGCTCAAACGCCAAGCAAAGTCTGAGCCAGATTGAAGATTGACGAAAAAAATGCCCTCCTCTCAGAATTCTTGGATTCTAGTGGATGTACATATCTACAGTACTTGCAAGAAGTGATGAGCGTAGAACGCAGCTATGTAGTGTCTGCAAGCACTTGCGTACATTACAAAGAAGTGTGTCAGGTGCCGTTGTTACTTATTGCAGTTATTATCATACACGATTATTGGCAACCATTGAATGGAGGCACATGTTTCTTGGCATTTATCAATACAGAATGAGCGGAAAAAACGCCAACGTAAGGACGCCCATGGACAAGCTAAATACTCTTTGTAAGTATGTGCACTGGAATGGGGGCAATTTTCTGGGATGTCTTCATGCTATTTCTGAAACAAAAGCTGACAACAATGTCTTCAAATGGCTCGAGTTGCTTTGGTCAAAACGTGCTGTCATTTCCAGAGACCAAGACAATGGCTCAAAAACGCTCCTAAAATTGGAGGAGCCCTAAAAAGAGCCTTCTTTTCTCTTCCAAGGAATTTGAGGCCAAATTAGGGGACAGTGTCTCAAAATAATGGCCTCAAACGATCGCACAGTACGCACTGTACGTTCATGCGCTGAACAAGACGGAACCACGAGTGGCAAGAAAACTGTCCTCTAGGCTTTGGGTAGATAGGAGAAAACGTATGGGAGAGGAGGGTAATCCCATACTGATGATGTGTTTAGTTATATACATCCAACGCATTTGGAATGGTCGATGACTTGAATGAAAATCTTGAGACAATGCGTGAATGGAGCAAGTCCACCACGATGAATCGGATCTCTGGGCAGTTGCTTGCTAGCTCCCTTGCTCCCTGGCCCGCCTGCCCTGCGAGCTACGTGGCTTCTGTAAATTACAATACTCGGTATATGAAACAAAGATGATGATGATGATGATGTCGATGTTGATGATGACAGTGGAGAACGAGCGATCCCTGCTATTACCAAGAAGCTGCTCGTCCCCATCAAAACAGCTCTCTGTGGTGTCTTGATTAACTTGTCATCAAGCTGTTAGAAACTTTGCCCTGTACAGAAGCTTGAATGGGCCACACAATGGAGGAGGTGGACTCCGTACACCAAGTATACAAGTATAGTGGTATAGTATCTGGTCCAAGCAATATGTGTCTCTAAGCCTATCCACTCTCAACATGGGAGAGGAGAACCTCTATTGAATTGAACGCTTTTGTTTCAATACCTGTAGACGGGAACCAACGGAACCAACGCAACGAGCGGATCAAGAAGACCCGGGGAGTCGAACACATTAAAATTAATTTCAAGGTACAGGCATTGATTGCTACTTGGCTCGGGGAACTCAAAGGTGTCCAGATTTCAAACGAAAATTACCGGAGTATGAGAAATAACGTAACCTCGTCCATTGTTTTGATATTTGTTAGTGATATTGTTTTTTGGGGATGGCCACTTCGAATGATAAAAAGGTCAATCACTGAGTCTCCAGATCAAACGCATTAGATATCTCCTTTCAAAAAACATAGAAATTTTGCTGGCTTAAGACTTTTCTCTGTGAATCTTGTACTATTCATTAACAAGGCCTGAACATGGAAACGTAGCTATTCAAAAGAGACGCCGGTGTCATTGGAATTGTTGGACTGTACGACTCATGAAGGGACAAATGTCGTAACAACTCGAAAACATAACGATAACATCAGTAGATAGATTGCTTTTGAACATACCTGGTTGTAATTACGCCCAAGGATTTGCTTCCAACCGTCCTGAAATTCTGGTCGAACTTGGTTGATTGATTTTAAAAGTATCTTCCCTTGAGACCGGTAGTCAAGGAAATAGAAATTCACAACGGTATATCTACATCCAAGAATTCGCTAGCTGAAATAAGTCTTCTCGAAAATTTGGGAATCCCATCTTCCCTTGGAACGAGGAAGGTGTCAAGAACAGTGGGGGTAACAAGATGGTATCTTCTCCAACTTACAAATCAGCCAAAGGTTCAATTCTTTCTCTTTTCAAAAGCATTTGTAAAGGACAATTTCCGAAAAAAAATCCTCCCGAGTGTTTATCATGGTTCCAATGCGACATAACACTAATGCATAGGCCGGTGCTGTGCATAATCTATGTTATGCATACGAGTTTCGAATAATAGCTCTGCCTAGTTTGAGGTCCAAGCATAACGCCAACCAACATCAATGTACAGTAAATACTACCTACACTACTACAGTACTGCAGGTCCTCACTCGCTGCGTGTGCTCCAAGCAGGTAAAACCTCACTTCTGGGACAGGCTGCTTATCTCAAGTTTCTATCAATGTGCTTGGGTGTTATCACCAACAGAACTGTCACTCAGTTTCACGCCTTGGAATGCAATCACGGGTGCACTGTCAAAAATATGGACAGCTCCCAAGACTTCAATAGTTTTTTGATAGAAGGTGCTTCTTAACCCCCTCCTTCGTGGATAATGGTACCCAAAAAGTCAATCATTGACGTAAACAACCTTGTTCATGATGACTTATCATTTTAGTGAGTTTTGATCAGTGCGCGTCAAGAACGTGACAAACATTGAGGCCAGAGAGCCCCTCCAGAAGTTCTTCATGGACAGCTCAACCTCGTTTGAATAAAAGAATGTTGAGCATTGCGGCAATCTCCAGCACCGAAGCCACCCTAAGCACTAGCTTTGAAGTAGTTCGGTAGTAGGGAATGCCTCGGACGAGTCAAGCTTGGGTAGATGGTGAGCATTACTGTAATGGCATGTCTCGGAAAATTCTTCCGGAGATTATTTAGCGGCTTAAATCCAACATTTCATGACCATGATCAAGTGAAATCTTGGTTCAGTCAAACCTACTACCACGGCATCCCCTTCTAGCACTTCACCATGGTGATGTTTTTTTCTTTGCTATTTAGTCTTAGTTTTTGAGAGAATCTGGAAAAGACATTCAAATGTTCTATTATCAACCTTTATGGCCTCATTATGTTATCTATCATTGAAATGGCTTTTTTTCAATTGGAGTCCATCCTTTGAATTTAGGGAAAATGTTGGGAAGTGAAACAAAAGAGCGGAAAACTGAATGGCCCCTTGACGTAATCACTTGGCCCCCGTGTGTATATGCATGTAAGCCATTTGCTCTGAGCCAACAACTCCAGTCAGAGATTGATATTTTGATTCGACGTACAATAAGTGATGAGCTTGTTGGTGGTCTTTTATAAGTCAGTGATATTTATAAAGGAGTTAGCCAATAGGTCTCGAAGGTCCAAGCCTCTAGAGGTTTGGGTTTCATTTCCTCTCCTGTACTTTTTTGCCCTTCTTCATTTTCGGCCTCGGTCGATTTTTGGCAAAATCTTTCACATTTGGAATGAATCAAGATTGTCGCAGCACAAATTACGGAGACCAGAGTGAGACCAGCTGATAATAAGAATACTGTTCCGGGATAAGTGGACTCCGTACTCTATCGAGAAATAAAATAGCAACCACATGAATAGAATGACAATATCATTATCCCTTAATTACGGACATAGTACCCACCTTCCACAATGCCGAATAAATTGGAGCAATGATCATTGGAATGATAGAATCTAAGACCGTGATGAACGCCAAGATCTTGCCAAACTCAGTCAAAGGAACACAGGCCGATATCATAGCCTTTCCCACGGACGTGGAATAACGTCCAATCAAATCGAAAATAGCACCTGAAGCAAACCAATTAACAAACTCATTCTCATCTCACCCAGGGCAATCCAATACAAAGCCGGTATTTGATAACAGCTAACCTAAATAGTACATCCAAGCATAAACTGACACCCCTTGGACCAGATGCCTGAGGAATGGCGAGAGGGTGACAATTAGGAACACGACACTTTCGTTCATTTTCAGGCATGCGAAAACGGGAATGCAAAAAATCTCGCCTGAAATGAAGATATTTAACGTGTAAGCTCCCAATCGATCCCGTAATTGGCATCTAATTGGTACCTAAGATTCCTATGGTAGAATCGAACGAGCGGTAGTTGCTGAACTCATCTACACCCCAACCAAACTTGGTTCGGACAAACAGATATTGGACTTGGCCTTCACCGGAGAAAGGCGAGATGATCATAGCAATGGTGATCATGACCAGGAACAGATACAGCCTTCGAGATCCTGGGCGTCTCTTCACCAGTGCCTTTACAGATGCTTGAGGATGACGACAGCTGAACACATTCAGTTGAAATTCCTTAATTGGACGACTGGAGTGTTACAGGAGTGGGAGAGGGTTTTTGTATATCTTGCAACTTCCGAACTTACCTTCTTGGGTGGTTGCCAATCAAAACGTCTCAAGTTAAAGTAGAGCAGGATTAGGCTGAGGAAGATACCCACAAAAGATGCACTGGTAACACAAACAAATCCACCCTCCCGCAAGAGCCACGCCCCAATAGGTCCGACAAATGGTCTTGGAATCGATGAAGCAATGTGGATTAATCCCAATCGAAAAGCCCGATGCTCCGGTTTTGAAACATCGGAGATGAAGGCTGCGTTGGCCAAATTGAAGACACTGTAACCGCCTAAAGAAAACATTCCATCAATGAAGGAGTTAAGATAAAAAAGATTCAGGATTGAATATGGTTGAATTATAAACCCACCCACAAGCCCTGTTAACAAGGGTCCAGTGAGGAGAATCTCCTTGGGCCAGCTCATAAAGGCCGAATTGAGCACCAAAAGGCCTTGAGCGATGAGTTGGAAAATCAAGTAGGTGTACATGACAACTTTACGGCCAAACAAGTCGCACCAGGATCCAATGTAGAAGGCAAAGAATAACGGGAAAATGTTCTTGGCCAATGTTTGCCACACCTTAAAATCAGACACCTGATTCTGGACCTCACTATTAATGGCGGTATTGTTCTCTGACAGAAGGTCGTCGCACACTTCGGGCCCAAAATCGAAATCGTTGAGGCAAGTCTTGACGATCAATAGCTGCTCTTCGGAAATGCCGTCCAACCCTTGGGAAAAGAATATGAAGAACACGGCTGGTTCAATGGTCATATTATCCCAAACCAGTTTGGCCTTTCCCTTCAGTTTGCCCCAAAACTTCATGCTTGAATTTGAGACTAGTGATTAGGATGAGTCCAATGGGAGCACTAACGAGAAACAATTGTAAGGGTCAAAGACAACTCGGAATATTGCGTGATCCTGGAGCCGATGAAGAAAATTCTAACGAACATCGTACTTTGTCCAGTGCTACGTTTGGGATTTCGATGTTTGATTGCAGGTCGTATCCTTAGAGGGATCCATCGAACGATTCATGATTGACGCAATTGAATTGCTCAGCAAAGACGCAGTACAGCTTTCAGTCAGAAAATAACATACGAGTATGTGTGTTCATCGTATTGGATTCAATAACTGCGACTTTTGCGTACATACATGTTGCATGAAATGGTCATATTTTACTTGTAGGATATAGGTCATGATATGTTGGTGGCAAATCAGACAATCTCGTGTCGTACATAATTGTGTCCTTATTGATGGCATCCGTCTCTTCATCCATATTGCTTTGGTCTAAGGCCGCCAATCTTTGCCCTTTCAGGTGAACGTGAATGAAGATGGAAAAGACTTGACCCACGGCAGTCATGGAGGCGGAAAATATGTAAATAGCGCCAATGAATCCATTACTAGAGGCCTAAAAAAGTGTTTTCACGAATAGGGTGAACAAAAGCCGCGACGGATTCATTCTGATATTACCTGCCAAATGGAAGCGTAGATTTGGCTGATTATTAACGGTACGAGGCCTTCTAAACTGGAATTCAAAGCCAGCACCTTGCCCAACTCGTGTTTGGGAGCGCAAGACGAAATCAGAGCCCGAGTCACGGCCAAGGGGTAAAAGTCCATTAAATCGATTAACGCTCCTATGTACAATCACAAATAGTGGAACCACTTGTGCCACAATTGAGTATTATGATCAATGCCCTACCCAGGTAGAACAACCACTCTTGTGTAGCCAATCCTTGAACAATGTGTCGGATCATGGTTGTGACCACCATTATGATGATTGAGAGCGTCTCTGAAATGTCGTAGTAGGCCAGAATTGGAATGGCGATGACTTGTCCTGGAGAAATCAAGGCTTTTGAGATAAATATGACCCTTGAAGAATATGACTAGTTCCCAATGACCATGCCTATCGTGCTGACGATTTGCTGAAACGTATTATAGTTGCTATACTCATCCACTTCCCAACCGAATCGGGTTCGCACATAGAAATAGCTGACATTTTTCTCGCCTTGGAAAGGAGCATAGATCGAGATCATTGTACCCATAAGGAGTAATAGATACATTCTTCGATGGTTGGGACGAGGTTTAAAGATGGTTGTAATTGAGTCCCAGACATGATATGGGTGGAACATGTTTCGCTTGCTATCCGTATCCTGGAAGGGATTTCCAGTATGTGACAAACTTCGACATTTCAAATACAACACTAGGTACCGATTTCACGGGGGTCCAATTGAACGACCGCAGTCGCAGCCATAATAGAAATCCCCCAAGAGCAAATCCACCGCATGACGTGGCGGTGACAGCCACAAAACTTCCTGGAATGTTATCAAAGTAACTATAATTTCATATCATTAATATTCTATAATTTCTATAATAACGGACTATTAGATTACCTTCTCGTAGCAGCCAAGCACCCAAAGGTAGTGCAAAAGGCCTGAAAATCTTGGTTGAGATATGGATCATTCCCATACGGAATGCTCTTTGCTCGGGTCGTGAGATGTCGGAAATGAAGGAGTAGACGGACATATTGAAAGCCGGATCTCCGCCCATTATGGAGGGAATGGCCATGGCTACAAAGAAGTACTCCAAAGGCATGTCCATCCAGTGAGAATAGCAAACCAGAAAGGCTGCGCCAAGGGCCTTGGCCGAAAAGAAGGCTAACATGATGACTTTCCGGCCAATCAAGTCACACCAAGCACCCATATAGAAAGCCAGAATGGCCGGGAAAATGGAAACGATGACGGTCACATACACATTAAACTGAGCCACCTGGGGATTTCAAGCTTACATCAATGGCAGCATTCGATAAAAGTGATCTGTTGTTTGGTAAGGTGGTTTACTCACATAATTTTGAACCTCCAGATTTGCATCTTCGTATTCGACAAGGTTACTGCACATTTCGGAAGTGTAGTTAAACTTTTGAATACAGGTCTTTTCAATTTTGAGTTGGTCCAAACTCAGCATATCCAAAGCGTCCGAGAAGTTGAACAAGATAATCATTGGTTCAATCGTGATATTATCCAAGATCTTTTTCGGCCCATGTTTTGCCTTAGCCCAAAACGTTCCTCCCATGTTTAACTTTGATCCACTTGCACTTTTTGACATGACATATTGCAAGTGTGCCCACTGAAGTTCTTTGTTAACTGATAACGAAATCGTCAGATTGCATAACGAAATGTTTTTAACAGTTCACTTCTACGTAGTTGCGGTGCCCCAACAATGATGACATATCATTCAATATTATGGTCCCAACATTTACACATATTTTGAATGTTTTCAAAGTACGAGTTTTCCAAGGAAGCTCCTGAGGGGTTTGTTGTAAAAAGCCTCGTTTGGATGTCATGACAGGAAGGATGCAAGCGGAACCCATTTTGTCTCTTCCCCTCCTTCGACGTCGTCGTTGTCGTCGACGGTTCCAAGAGTCCCATCCCACGCTAACATTCCATTTGCCAAGTACGTCCTACATACACCGATCCCCTTCTTTCTCACCCTTAGCAGTTGCCATTAACCGTTGTACATACTCTATGCAGTACGCCCCTCACCACCCAGGGAGAGCCCATTTCCATGTTGTCTCCTAGTGGATCATTCGCATCCATCCTCCATCCAGTTGTGAACGTAAAGATATCCCATGTGTAGCGCTGTGGACTGTCTCCGTACGTGGAACTTGGAACGTGGCACAGTACGTGCTGTGGGATGGGGCGGAACCATTTCCTTGACTGATGAGCTTCCGTACAGAGCCTCGACAAATAACAAGATGATCATCATTACTCCAAAGATGATCCTCTTCTCCCACCACACATGCATACACCAACACCAGGGAGACCAGGTCATCAGTTAAAAGTCCCATCAAAATCTGGAACTGAGAACAAGACGGACACGTGACCCTATTTTTTTTTTATCGACGCTCGTTTTTTGCTAACGACACATGATGCTTCTTGCCTAGCATGCCATCGCTTTCACAATAAGCTCAATGAGTTGGACGATAAACAAGCTTTGATCGTTGGAACTAGGAACATTTCCTTGCCTGTGTTATAAATATTGTTCATCTTAAACCAGTGTCTGCTATGATTCTGTAAGTTCTTCGCCAATTGAGACTACAGAAGACCATGGGACACAAACGCTCAACCCTCCTCCTCTCTTTTTCTTTATATTCTTCTTCCTCGTCGTCCGGGTTGTTCGTCTTGATGAGTTCCAAACATGAATCCAAGCTAATTTAAGACCCTTTTGTCATTCACCCACTCTCTTTTTGTTTGCCTCCACCCCCGTTGGGCACCCTGGGTTCCACATTGTACGGACATCTGAGGGGGAACACTGCATGTGAAGCTATTGTCGTGTTCATATTTGTCTAGGATCACCATTTTCACTCTTTCACTTGAACGATCCAGACCACAATGTTGTTCCACAAACGTGGTCCTCAAAGTCAAATGCCTTCATCTCAAAGAGAGCTTTCCGTAAAAAAGAAGAGCTTGCTGGCCTAGACTCACTTTTGAGATTGATGCTTTGTGCGTGAAACAATCTCGCACGTTTCTGGCACTTACCCTTGATTGGGCCATTCTTGGGGAAGAGAGCAAACATTTCCTGCTCAACGTGAGATTACTTACTTCGATCTGAGACGGATCAGTAAAAAGAGGTTCCAATTTTCATCTGGATGCACACTCTCACATATTGTACGTAAACACACAAACCATGCAATGTGCTCCGTGTTCTGACGGCACAATGTATAAGTTGACTGGGATAAAGCGATAAGATCATTGATATTCAAGTCCGAGGAATGAATTAATCCTAAAACAAACACTCCGAGATCGATCGGATTGAGACACAAAAGCGCTTTAATCTCGAAAACAACGGGGCTTGATTATTCAGAAATAGATTGCTAAACAATGTCAACAAAGAAAACTCAAAGGAACAGAACTCGCACATGAACTGAGTTCGTTCCATTCCCCAATCAGATCTTGGTTTGAAATGGATTCCAATCCAGCGTAAATTTTGCCCTCCTCGTCATCGAATCTGTTCCTGGAAAAAAGTATCGCTTTGTACAATGATTGTGAAATAAAAGAGGTCCGATCTTTTTAAGTTCATTTCAAACAACCAAGAAATACAAGTCGTACCAAAGGCTTTCACAAAGGAGGTTTCGTCGTCTACAGGGTGGAAAGAAATTAAGGGCCGCTCTTTGTCGCTTCTGAAAATCCTACCCCCTAACTCAAATAATGATTTGATCAGATTGAATGTCAAGTTTTCATTAAAAGGGATTATTGAAAAACCCAACACCATACCACGAATGATCCGATTTTACTCCAAAGGAGATTAGTAACCTTCTGATGTTTAGCCACCTAAAGATTGAGTCTTGAAAATCCAGATTTCCGCCATCGGTCCGGTCTGTTCAGATTGAGTCTTGAAAATCCAGATTTCCGCCATCGGTCCGGTCTGTTCTAAAAGGATTTATGGCATTTCCATGAGGGTCTCCACTTTCCAATGGTTTGAGGATGAACACTGAAAGGCTCACTAACGTTCCTTGGTCTTTGCCGGCCTTCAGGACGCCCTTAGCCTTGGTTCTGACCTTCAGACTGCGCTCACTTGAATTTTCAGACATTGTTTTGACGACATTTTATCAAAGGGCTACCCATCGCCTCCAGGATATCGTTTAACCATTTGTAATATGTCATTAGGTTCTTAACAATTCCTCTTAATGAATGCTTGTGGTTCAATGTCAAAAAAATCTTCGAGTAGGGAGAAATGTTGTGAAAAACAGCCATGGAGGCCCTTAATTTCTTTCCACCCTGTATTCTTGCGTTTCGTCTTTTCCTCTCCATTGGACGAGGATCACCAAACAAAAGTGTGTCATTCTTGGCCAAGATAATCCAAATTGCTTTCAGTGCGCTTTCCAGTTTCAAAATCTGTCCACACAGGAGGATTACTGCAATATTTGGCGAGCATGAAGCAAACACACAAAGGCGCTTGGAAAATGAATGGTCCTTACCATGGACAGTTTTAATTTGGTCACCATTCACTTAAACGAACACAATACAAGATACAGTTGACCCCAAATTTATCCCATGAGAACGCTATCCCAATATCGCAATTTCTGCCAGGTGGAGTTGGAAGAAATAACCTGAGCGAGAACCCATGTCAATCAATCATCACTCAAAAGTAAAAAAAGTATTTCAGGTAGATACTATTCTTCATTTTAGTTCAAGGTACTGTCTCACTTGGTAAAACTGTTTGTTTCTGTAGTTGACCCAAGTGATAAACACAAGCTCATCAGCGATGAATGGATCGCTTTATGGTTATACACTTGTTCCCCATTGCATGGTTTGGCTTCAGCTCGAGGGTCTGTCCAATCCATGGACCAGATGATCCACACGCATGGTCAAACCGTTGGATGGACAATTTACACACTTCTGCGTCCACCAACTTGACCAATGGTCAAAGTTAGTGAAGCGACTCGACCGAGAGCATGTGGTGTTTCCATCGGAAATGATTTCTCTGATTGCGTTATTGTTATGTGGAGGGACAATTGTCTGTAACGGGAGAATATGTTATTGTGGAACTTGTCATACTTGCACACCCCAATTGACCGATGTCCACCAAAGAGTCGACTTTCGCTCAAACTCGAGCGTGCCCACTCCATAGCACATACGTACAGTATGTACGTATGTGTATGTACCAGAGACTGGTCCGAAGAGGAGATGATGTGATTGATTTGGTCAATTATGTGCGGTTGGGGAGACTCATCACACTCTGAACATTCGCAAGAGGGTGAGCACGAGGATCATCAGAGTCAAGTGCTCTCTCTTATACGTTGCACATGCCAAGCTGAGCTCATTTTGAGGTTTAGCTATTTTTCCATTCCAACCATTGTCTCTCTGCCTTCAAGAGAACGTCGGTCTTAAAAGAAGACACTTCCAATTGCTATTGTCGCAATCAAAGTTTTTAAGACCCATCATAGGAATTGCAGAGGGCGTGATTGTTTATGGCTCTTTCATAAAGTGGAGAGAGTTTGTAGACCAGGCTGATGATATACGATCCTCACCCCATCGGAAATCCATTTGGATTTGACCGATCATATTGATTTGACAGCCAACGTGTGTAGGAGAGGGCATTACTTTATCCATCATTACTCGTTATCCATCATGTAAAATGAGAGAGGCCATTGGCCAAAGCCTCTCTCATATCACGCGTGGATTTTATGGAAAATCATTCGAACAACACATATTTTTCTTGTCTTCCCTCGGTAAAATATCCAGAGGCAAAATGTGTTTGCGAGTCAGAATTGTAATTGACACCACTTAGTTCCTTCATAGAAGTATTTGATTTATTGATCATTAAATATCAGAGAGGACAAGATCAAAAAACAGTTTGGATGTCATAGATACACGCTATAAATTGACATGCATTGTAGTTGGATAAAAATGGTCTCCTTCTCCTCAGCAGGTCAAAGGCTGACAAAATTAAATCAAGACCCCCACAGGTCTCCGCAAAGGATCCAAAGTAGACAACGGGTAGCCACTCGTGGGAGTGGCTCCTTGGCCGACCATATTCGAGGTGGGGTAGCCTGGGAAAGATGGAAGATTGCCGCCAGGGACTTGGCCCACAGCCGCTGCCGCTGCAGCAGCGGCCGCCATCGAACCGCCCATGGGCAAGCCAGAAAGGCCGGAGAAGCCCGCTGCTGATTTGTTGTAGAATGAGTTGTAGAATGAATTCAGACTAGAAGCTCCTTGAGGAGATGACGTGGGAAGCAGACCAGGATTGAACAAATCATGGGCCGATGACGATGATTTGGCTTCGGGTGAAGGGGTGGGCATGGAGGCAGGTGGGCTTATACTTCCGTGGGATAGAGATCCGCCCATCACGTCGTGATTCAATTTGGTTTCGTAGGTCGGGGTGGTGGTGGTGTTGGCCATGCCCATAGAAGTGCATCCGAACCACGGATACTGGGAAGATGACACGGTGGAAGATCCGCCCGTCACTGGAGAGGAGAACATGCTGCGTGATTTATCGGCGGCCACGGCCAAATCGAAAGGCGATTGGTGAGATGGATTGGAAATGAAAGTCTGATGCAGAGTGTTGAACGGATCCAAGGCCGAGCTAGGCAAGTAGGGAAGTGGAAAGGCTGCGTAACCATTCTTTTGGAGAGTCTTGGGCTTCCGTCGCGGCCGGTATTTGTAATCCGGATGCTCCTTCATGTGACGGGCACGGATGCGTTTGGCCTCATCGATGAAGGGTCGCTTTTCAGATTCGGTCAGCAATTTCCACTCGGACCCAAGACGCTTGGAGATTTCCGAATTGTGCATCTTCGGATTGTCTTGAGCAATCTTTCGCCGCTGAAGTCGGGACCACACCATGAATGCATTCATGGGTCGCTTGATGTGGCTCTCGTCCTTTTTGGCATTGGCGCTTGGCACTCCCCCCATTCCATGCAGGGACATGGATGATTGGGCCGAATTCGTGTAGGAGGCCATGGCGGCCATACTAGCCATACTGGCGAAACCCGACATATTTGGAAACATGCTCATACCGGACGTGGGTGCACTATTGTGAGACATAATCGTCATGGCACTCGGAAAAATAATCAAGTCTCAAAGTGTTCGGTATCGATGGTGGAGACTATTGGTGAATGGCTTCAAATAATCACAAGTGATGGGGACCACCAAGCTGCTTTTCGTGGTGTGATCAATTGGTCTTCACCTAGGATACTGGTTGTCTAGAGAAAGGGAGTGTGATTTCCAATTCACACTTCCACAATCGCGGTGACAATAAACAGTGGCAAAAGCAAACCCAGGATAATCCAAGAGCGGTAATCTTCAGCTCGGAGAGCGTCAGGAGCGCGGCGTTGCAAATTCTTCATTCTCAACCATACTTGAACCCTCTTTCTCCGGGAGAGCGAGCGCCACCGCCGGCGCCGGCGCCGTTCACTGCCAGAACGGTCGGTCCAGAGCAGGAGGCGGACAAACCAGCAACCTGACGGACGAGGAAATCGACCGCTCTTTTCACTTGATCATTTCCCGCTAGAAGATCCGACTAACGGCGTACGCCGAGCCTGCTCGCCCGCGAGGGAGGGAGAGGGGGTAAGTGTGGTAGGTTTGCGCAAGACGTCGTTCCCTCTCTCCCCCTGATCGCCATGAGCTTGGGGAGGAGCCAAGACAATTGTCTTGGCCAATGGCGCAACCCGGGTTCGTCTTGAAATCCGGAGACCAGAAACAATGGAGGCGAGATGCTAAGCTTGAGTAAACAACGGGCGGGGATTTCTTCACAAAGGCGCAAGACTTTTTACATTTATTTGGCCAAGATAAACAGATTTCGTAGCGAGAGAAAGAACGATAGAACGAAAGAAAGGGTGGAGTGAGCGTAGAACGCTCTCAGAGACGAGATTCGGCTTTGACTTTGAGTTGAAAAGAAAACACTGCCACCATCATCACTCAAGAGGGCCACCACTGTTATGCCAGGAGTACACCTTCAATGAGAAGTGCCCAAAAAGTAATTAAAAGAAGTGATTTATTTGTTCACACCTCTTCATTAAGGTCGATCCTATTTCTAGTTCCGTCTTATTTTGATTACAACATTTCCAAGGGATTTTAAATCAATTGCATCAAATCAGTATCACAATACAATGGCCATTACAACCGTGTGTGTGTGTGTATTGCTCCCGGCGCATTCCGGAGGCTAAGCGAGCATCTGGAACCTGATATCTCTAATTGAGCTAGAGCTTGGCGTCAAGTCGATGTAATCGCAGCTCTGAATTGATATCCCAAAGCTTAGTTTGGGTATGTTCGATTGCAGGTTTACATACGAACATGTAATGTACGTATGCAGCGAGCATTATTGTCCCTACAAATACGCTATTCATTGAGCATGGTTGGATGGCATCGAACACTCGAGTTGACAAGCGCTTGATTCGGCCAAGAGCATCATCATGAACGCCATTGGCATTGCCAACCATCCACATTCCCCACCACTGTATACAACAGCTCTTAGTTCAGTCGAAGCTAGGCGCTTGCAGGCATTCCTCAAATGTTCTCGCCTCGTCGTTTTGTCCCTTGAGTGGACCATCATGACTCTTTCAACCATGTGGGTAGGTTTACTGAACATGCAGAGTTGGAAAACTGATTTCACTGGCAGTCGCCTGAGTGTACCATATGTAGCCATGTACTGTACGCACTACAATGTGCTGTACAATGCCATCCCTTTACATAACTCAGTGAACCCAGAGGAATTGCACATCCAGCCAAAACACACCCCAAATCTACTGTAGTGACGACAACGACAACAGGGACGGACGAGGATGGGACAGCGACCACGTCATGTGCAGCTTATTCCACTTGGTTACTCGACCCCCCTACACACATGCTTGATATGAACACAAAGTGTATATTGATACCCATGAAAGGATCATATGTGAGGACACGTTATGGCTGCCTAATTGGCCAGAAGTCATTTATTTGCGTCTGATCGAGGCGCAGTGTTGGTTCGTTGGTTGATTCGTTCGTTTCTTCGTGGGTTGGTAGTTTAGCTCGTTGGTTGGTTGAGAGTGGAATTTTCGGGTGCAAAAATTCAAAACGATCCTCTCCGCCCCATCGTTAGGACATCAAGATTTTTCACGCCTCTCCAGCTTCCAGATGGATTATTATTTATTGTGATGATAGCGAATGTGGGCAACACCAAATGGTGGAGGGAGCGTTGCTTTTCATTAATTAAACGCTTATCAGCACTATCATTTTAATGGTCATTAATAAAAATATTTTTCGTACAATGTAAATCAAGGTCTTGACTAAACAAATGGAAGGACATTTGCTTAACAAGAAAATGGAGATATTTAGTATAAACATTTTTGAAGCCCAATGGATGGGAATGTGAAATATGTTTAGGTGAGGTTCTTTTCATGGGTGTCAGCTCGAGCTTTAAAAAAATCTCTGTTCCAGACATTTTCCACAATGAGAATGTCA